>NC_142882.1:74441287-74744318 GCF_051225735.1 Oryctolagus cuniculus
TAAGAAGGAAGAATCAGATTAAATACTGCATTTTATCTAGCAAAATAGATCATTCTGATAGTAAAGCAAAGAATATTATTAGTTTTTTGGGGAATAATTGCAGAAGTACTGGACAATGTGGGCCAGCGCCATGGCTCACTTGGTTAATCCTCCGCCTGTGGCACTGGCATCCCATATAGGCGCCAGTTCTAGTCCCGGTTGCTCCTCTTCCAGTCCAGCTCTCTGCTGTGCCCCAGGAGGGCAGTAAAGGATGGATCAAGTGCTTGGGCCCCTGTACCCACATGGGAAACCAGGAGGAAGCACCTGGCTACTGGCTTCAGATCGGCACAGCGCTGGCCATAGCGGCCATTTGGGGAGTGAACCAATGGAAGGAAAACCTTTCTCTCTCTCTCTCTGTGTCTAACTATGCCTGCCAAAAAAAAAAAAAAAAAAAAAAAGTAGTACTGGACATTGAGGGATCTGGACAAAAAATGAAATAATTATCATTGCTGTAGATGTTACTATTTCCCTTCAAAACATCAAAGGGTCAGGTACACAGTTCATTGAGAAGTGGTATGTGCTCATGATGATTAAAAAGCATTTAATCATAATTAAAAATAATTTAATTAAAATTATTTAATAATTTTTAAAATTTTAATTATTAATTGAATGATTGACTGAGGCAAATAGAGAGCTCCCATCTACTCCCAAAATGCCCAAAATGGCTGCATCAAGAGCTGCAGCACGCAGTTCAAGTGTCCCACATGGATGACTGGAATCCAATTACTTGAACTATCACTGTTATCTCCTAAAAAACAAATGAGCAGGAAGCTGGAATTGAGAAGCCAATGTAGGTATCATATCTAGGTATTCTAATATGGGATGCAGGCTTTTTTAACCAGCATCTTTACTGATAGGTTAAATGCCCACAACCACAAATAATAATTTTTAATAAAAAGAAGAATAAAACAACTGATTTACCCATGCTGAAACGAGCTGATCTACCTCGAAACCATTCCTGCTGACTCTGCGTGCAACATGTACTAAGTTGTGCAGACCTCAGAACAAAAACAGGGTGTTTACTGAGTTCACTAAGCTTAAGTCATAGCTGGTTCTGTGCACACAGTAAAATGCCCAAGAAAAATCAATAAATCAGTGACTAGTCTTACTTTTCTCTTAACAGATTTCAGATGGAATATCTGAAAAAGGCAGATTTAAAAATAAAAATTAAACGGCCAGCGCCGCGGCTCAATAAGCTAATCCTCCGCCTGTGGCACCGGCACCCTGGGTTCTAGTCCCAGATGGGGCGCCGGATTCTGTCCCCGTTGCTCCTCTTCCTGTCTAGCTCTCTGCGGTGGCCCGGGAAAGCAGTGGAGGACGGTCCAGGTGCTTGGGACCTGCACCCGCATGGGAGACCAGAAGAAGCACCTGGCTCCTGGCTTCAGATCAGCGTGATGTGCTGGCCGCAGTGGCCATTGGAGGGTAAACCAACGGCAAAGGAAGACCTTTCTCTCTGTCTCTCTCTCTCACTGTCCACTCTGCCTGTCAAAAAAATAAATAAAAATTAAAATTAAAAAAGTAAGCATCCACATGTGAGTCTGGCCTGACATGGCCCTCCCCAAGGAGGTAATAAGGGTAAAACAGTTGCAAAGGTCCAGTTCACCCTCTACAGCGCTAACCTCTAGCAGCTCCAGAGGCAGAAAATCTTTGCAAAGTGCTTTATTTGGATTGAGCACGTGAGTCATCTGTTCTGTATGAGGGAAAGCTACTGGCAGACAATGAGGAAGGACCCGAGATCACTAACTTTCAGACAGCTGACATCAGTTAACAGCCATGGGGGAAATACCCTTCTCCATGACCAAATGGGATCTGAATTTCTCTTACTATACTCATACAATAGGTTATTCTATTCTCAAATTAGGACATTCGGTCAGTTCCAGTGGCTAAGCTCTGTTCCTCTAAGAAGTATTTTTTTCCAGAAGATTAGAATTTTATGTGAATATACATCTTAAGATTCCATGTAGGGTAGGGGCTGGTGCTGTGGCATTGCGGGTAAAGTTGCTACATGCAGTGCCTGCAGTGCCAGCATCCCATATGGATACCGGTTCGAGTCCCAGTTGCTCCTCTTCCAATCCGACTCTCTGCTGTGGACTGGAAAAGCAGTAGAAGATGGCCCAAGTCCTTGGGTCCCTGCACCTGCGTGGGAGACCTGGAACAAACTCTGGGCTCCTGACTTCGGATCGGCAGAGCTCTGGCCATTGCAGCCAATTGGGAAGTGAACCAGTGGATGGGAGACCTCTTTCTCTCTCTCTCTCTCTCTCTCTCTCTCTCTCTCTCTCTGCCTCTCTTTCCCTCTGTGTAACTCTTTCAAATAAATAAATAAATCTTAAAAAGATTCCATGGGCCGGTGCCGCGGCTCAATAGGCTAATCCTCCGCCTGTGGCACCGGCACACCGGGTTCTAGTCCCGGTCAGGGCGCCAGATTCTGTCCCAGTTGCTTCTCTTCCAGTCCAGCTCTCTGCTGTGGCCAGGGAGGGCAGTGGAGGATGGCCCAAGTGCTTGGGCCCTGCACCCGCATGGGAGATCAGCAGAAGCACCTGGCTCCTGGCTTCGGATCAGCGCGCTGCACCAGCCGCAGCGGCCATTGGGGGGTGAACAAATGGAAGGAAGACCTTTCTCTCTGTCTCTCTCACTGTCCACTCTGCCTGTCAAAAAAAAAAAAAAAAAAAAAGATTCCATGAAGTTATTAAATGATTTTTACCATACTCCACAAATCAGATATTTGGTTTTTGGCTTTTTTAAAAATCTACCTTATAATTCTTATCAATTTTGGTTCTCAAAGAATGAGTTTTCTGTGATCTCAAGTGGAAAACAAAGTAAGACCAGTGACAGTTTATCAGAAACATTGTGCACACATGGTAAGGTTTAAAAGAGACTCATTTAGATAAAAGTCAACTACCCGTGTCAGTGTTTCACACTGTTGCCCTACTAGATCCAACCATGAATGCATAAAATATAATGTGTATAATGCTGCTTAATTTATAATCGATATTCATGATCACAGAAGACAGACATGGAAAAACATAAAAAAAAAAAACTAAAGATGACAATTGACAACTAATCTCAGCACACACACATATAAAGGATGATGGATCTTCGTAGAACACAAGTTATTGAGGTCCTTGGTGGGGTGCACATGCCCAGGAGCAATGTTTCTTTATTCAAGGCCATGGCACAAGGGGTCAGATTCTGTCAGTAGAAATTCCACTGCCAGAAATTCAGTGTGTTACAGCCATTAATGCCAAAGAACATGAAAAGTTTTAGTGTTCTTGCTCTGAGACCAAACATTTAGGAAGTTCTATGCCTAAAAGTAATAAGAGCATGGTTGAGAAGCATGTAACAAAAATTAAGTGGACAGAATCATAATAAAAAGCAATTTATGAGGTCTAGAAAAAGATGGACAAAGTTAGCAGATTTTTTCTCTCTTCAAAACCCTCTTATCGATAGAACATAGTCCTTCTGTATTATACCTGTCTAAAGTTGGCTGAGCTTGGGAATTCTGTGTGAGATAAACTGTGGTGGGGAAAATGTTGACTGCAAATAAACAAACTATTGTGTGCTTACCTGGCTGGGAGCTTTGGTGCTTTGCTCTCTTAGGAAAACTACATGTTTAATTCCTTCATCAGAAAGCTCAAATATGACTCACAGATAGTGTTCCTCTACAAATATAGAGGAGAACAAATGGCTTTGTTTTTCTTTTAAAAACAAATATAAAGTTTCTGGTGTGTTTGCTAAAAAAAGTCCAACAACTCAGCTGCAACAAAGCATTAAAAAACATTCCAGTTCAACTGACAATAATGGCAAAAAATAGAGATAGCTCAATCTGATTAAGGGAAACAGGCAGGAAGACTACTTAGAAGTAAATGACTTGGAAGGTTTTCTCACGATTTCTACACAGTCCTGCACTGAAACTTCATCCCTTAAATGTCAATCCAGTATGCCCACTTTTTCATGATGCAACTGTGTCTCATCCGGGACTGGGAAGGAGGATATACCACGATGGCCCCAAGAAAGTTGAACTCCACATGAAGGCACCATAAAACTCCCAGAAAGCATCATACACACTAAACCCTGGCCAAACTCCACCCCGTTTGCATATTAAATTATGGCACTAACCCCTGCGCCCTTAAAAGAGACTGTTAGACATGGGAGCAGTCCTTCTGTTCTTTTTAGCTTGTTGCTCTTACTGCTGATACTACTTGGCCCCCTCCCATACTCTCTCCTTCTAGGCAACTCTCTGGCCCACTCATGGTGGGTATCTCTCTGTGTGGGGTTGTTTACACTCACGTGTGAATGTGTATTCTCTCTCTTTTAAATAAATCCTGCTCTCACTTGTGCACTGTACTTAAGCCTCTGCTTTGAGTTCTTATCTCTGTGGGTACAAGAAATTGGAACACAAGAATTAAAATATATATTCCCAAAATAATTCCTTAGAGACATATTTTTAATAATTGTCATGTAAAAATAACATGTAATTTTAACTTTATTAATTAAACAAGTCAATACAAATATTCACTGTAAAAGCAAAATTATTACATATATCATGGAAACTTAGACTAATATGGTTAGAGTTTAAAAGTTTAGACTCAAAATTTCAGTGAAACATTTGACAAATAATGCAAGAGGCATATTAAACTTCACATTCATATTACTAAAATTGCTAAATTAAAATTAGAATAAAATCATAACAAAATATAAAGCATAAATTTATATAATCAATTAAAAGTTTAAATAAACAATTTTAAAAATATATTGAAGTTTCACTTTAATACTGACCTTAATGGTTAAAGCATACCTCATGATACACTGCAAGTTCTGGTGTCATGAAGGCATTTTGGGAATAAAAAAAAGTCAACATCTAGGAAACCATAAAAGAGAAATCCATATAAAGAGTTGATTAACTGGTTTCCCTAAGACACATTTTTCACCCTTGGAAATACTATAAATTATTCAGCTATTACAGAATGAATGAAAAGTTTAAGGTGAGATTTTCCTATGTTATATAATTATTGACATGAAACTTTTAAGAGAAACTAATAGTATTATATTTACCCAGTAAATGTCTGATGAACTGAGCTGTCTACTGATAGTAAGCAGAACAATGCAGGGGCTAGATTTGTGGCAGAGCAGGTAAAACTGTCACCTGCAATGATGACATCCCATAGGGCACTGGTCCGTGTCCTGGCTGCCCCATTTCCAACCCAACTTCCTGCTAATGTCCTGGGAAAAGTAGTAGAGGATGGCCCCAATTGCTTGGGCCCCTGCTATCCATCTGGGAGACCTGGAGAGAGCTTCTGGCTCCTGGATTTGATCTGGCCCAGTGCTAACCACTGTGGCCATCTGGGAGTGAACCAACATTTGGAAGCTTGCTCTGTCTCTCTCTGTAACTCTGATTTTCAAATAAATAAATACTTATTTATTAAAGAAAAAAAGAAGCATAATATACTTTCAATATTTCTTTCTTTTTTAAGATTTATTTATTTACTTAAAAGTCAGAGCCACACAGAGGGAGAGAGAGAGAGAGAGAGAGAAAGATCTTCCATCAGCTGGTTCACTCCCCAGATGGCCACAACAGCCAGGATTGGGCAAGGACCAAGCCAGGAGCCAGGAATTTCATCTGGATCTCCCATGTGGATGGCAGGGGAGAGCCATCCTCTGCTGCTTTTTCCAGGCCATATTAGCAGGAAGCTAGATTAGAAGAGTGGAGCAAACACAAACCAGCACCAATATGGGATAACAGCATCAGAGGTGACAGCTTCATGTTCTATGCCATATTACCAGTCCCTGCAATTTCAAAAGTAAAACACACCTCTGCTTTTAGGAGAACTACAGCTTTCATGAGAGAATCAAGCATTCAGGGACAAACAACTTTAGGGCTCCTTTTGACTTTAAGGCTAACAAAGTTATACACGTTCATTATAGACCAAATAAATATAAAGAATCAAAAAGAAACTAAATCATTTACAATCATATGGCTCACAGGTAAATGCATGCTTTTCCTTTCAGAAGTTTTTAGGCACGTAAAATATATCTAACAAAAGGGTTCATGTACACTGCATTTTTTTAAAGATTTATTTTTTATTTATTTGAAAGACAGAGTTACAGAGAGAGGTAGAGACAGAGAGAGAGGTCTTCCATCCATTGGTTCACTCCCCAAATGGCCACAATGGCCGGAGCTGTGCCAATCCAAAGCCAGGAGCCAGAAGCTTCTTCCGGGCCTCTCACGTGGGTACAGGGGCCCAAGGACCTGGGCCATATTCTACTGCTTTCCCAGGCCACAGCAGAGAGCTGGATCAGGAGAGGAGCAGCCGGGACTAGAATCGGCACCCATATGGGATGCCTGTGCTTCAGGCCAGGGCTTTAACCTGCTGTGCCACAGCACCAGCCCCACACTGTATTGTTAATTCCCACTAAAAGTGGAATCCCTAAGGCAATCAAAATCTACATTGCAAAAACTTCTCTACCAACTGTCAATTTGCCTTCGAAAAAGCCTGTATGGATATAAATTCTCACTAGCGAGAGACAGGTGTATAAAGGATTCATTCCATTTGCCTATTTTACCCAGGCTTTTACTCAGTATAAATTCTCTTTTGGGATGTCTTCTAATTCTTATTTCTACCAGCTGGTCCTCGATAGTACAAGATAACAATCACAATTACCTCACCACTGCTACCAGAACCAATTTTTATGTCTATTTCCAACTCACGTCATTTTCTTGGTGGGGACTAACATATCTCTCCATTTGTCCTCCATCACCACCTCCTCTCCTTGCTCACCTGAACACCAGCTTTCCAAAATGAGGAAAGATGGTGTCTCAGCCCATCTGTGCTACTGTAACGGAATACCTGTGGCTCAATATTTATAAAGAACAGAGAGTCATTCCTTACCATTCTGGAGGCTGGGAAGCACCAGTTCAGGGGCTGCAGCTGCTAAGGACCGTCTTGCTGTGTCATCCAACAACAGGACAGGCAAGGTGTGGGCCAGCTCATAGCTTTATCAAGAACCCACTGCCACTCTCCAGATAGCAACACTAATCCAGGACCTAATTACCTCTTACAGGTTCCACCTCTCAACCCTCTGACACTGAGGATTAAGTTCCCAACACAGGAACATGAGGGACAGAATCAAGCCACAGCAGATGGTGATGTGTGTGAGGGAAGTATAATAGGGAACAAAGCACGCTTCTGTCTTTACATACAAAGTCCAAAGGGCTGAGGGGAATAACTGCAAGTTCTCTTTTTAAGAAACGTGTCTTGGGGCCGGCACTGTGGCGCAGTGGGTTAAAGCCCCAGCCTGCAGTGTTCGCATCCCATATGGGTGCTGGTTTGAGTCCTGGCTGCTCCACTTCCATCCAGCTTTCTACTATGGCCTGGGATAGCAGTAGAGGATGGTCCAAGTCCTTAGGCCCCTGCACCCGCATGGGAGACCTGGAAGAAGCTCCTGGCTTCTTCTCTCTCTGTCTCTACCTCTCTCTCTGTCTCTACCTCTCTCTGTAACTCTTTCAAATAAATACATCTTAAAAAAAAAAAAAAAAAGAAAGAAAGAAAAAGAAAGAAAGAGAGAAAAGAAATGTGCTTTGGAGCAAATACTGGCACAGTAGGTTAATCCTCCACCTGCAGCACCGGCATCTCATATGGGATCTGTTTTAAGGGATTTGTCATAGGAAGAGGCTCTGGCCAGCAGGTATCTTCAAAGACCAAGCTTTTCATATCATAAGAGGCAACATTCACACTGGGAACTTGAGAGAGAAATTGCCTGGGGGCATCCTGAACTACTAAGAACACTAAAAATCCCACCTTCTGGGCTGGCAATGTGGTGTAGCGGGTAAAACCACCACTTGCAGTGCTGGCATCTTATATGGGTGCCGGTTCAAGTTCCAGCTACTCCACTTCTGATCCAGCTCTCTGCTATGGCCTGGGAGAGCAATGGAAGATGGCCCAAATTCTTGGGCCCCTGCATCCACTTGGGAGACTGGGAAGAAGTTCCTGGCTTCAGATTGGCTCAGTTCTGGCTGTTGTCGCCATTTGAGGAGTGAACCAGTGGATGCAAGACCTTTCTCTCTGTCTCTTCCTCTCACTGTCTGTAATTCTACCTCTCAAATAAATAAATAAAATCTTAAAAAAAAAAAAAAGTGCAACATACTGTACATGTGCAGAAGCTTAGCTACTTTCTCTCAGTCTAGCTCCACCCCTAGATTCTAGCAAAATTAAGCTGTAGTTTGCTGTTATGTTTTGACACAGTTTTGATTTTTTTCCTATATATTTTCATGAGTAGTTTTAAAAAAGGTTAGTCAGGGTTAAATTAGAGCTACCAGCCAGACAAAATTTTAGTGAAAGATCTTTTTCATGCTGACTTTTTTGGACAGCTGGTAGACTGGTTCCTGCCATCCTTACAATGAACTCAACCTATCAGAAAACACTATGTTACCATCAGTGCATTCCAACAGAGATCAGAATAAACTGAGGGATTTGTTGGTTCCTTTAAATAAAGTTATCCTTAGAACATAGGGCTTTTTTAAAAATTTTTTTCAGATACAAATACAACTTACTTCCTCATTCAGTGGGTGAGGAATCTATGGCCCAGTAAAACCATCAAAAGTATCTCAGATGGGAAATAAAATAAGCAGTGAAGTTCCCATCTTCCCTTTTGAAACTGAATTTCTTTGCATGAGAAATGTTATGAAATGCCTGGAAATCAAAAATGTTCCTTGTAGAATATTGTGAAATATAAGTATTTTAAATTCTATCATATGCAGTATCATTTCAGACAATGTATTTAGATATGCTAAGTTCCAACTGCTACTAATATTTAATTTATTATAATTTATAGGTTATAAAACAGAGCATAACATCATAACTTAGCTACAAATGTCTACAGAACTAAACAACTATGCAAATAAATATTACTGGTTGTGTTACAACTGTTTTAATAACAATTTGCCCCTTACTCATACATTTTATCTGCCTAATGAGAATGTCTCTAGAATGCAAAAAATGTAAGGACAAACCTGACATTCTATCAGTGTCATTCCACATTGTTCTATTTTGGCAGCCAGCTCCAGGAAGGAGCAAATGGAACACTCAAGAAACACAGGGTGGAGCCACACTGAGCTCTGCGTGCTACAAGGTCCTATAACCTTAGAGACCTAAAAGGCACTGAAAGAAATTGCACTCCTTTAGGGGATGGGAAACGTTTAAATATAGCTGACCTGAGAATATTAAAACATATTTGGGTGCATTAGCATATTTTCATAACAGGTATAAGTCATAATTTAATTTCTGTGGTAATAATGCAACTTTAGCAATAAAAAGATGCCTACAGGCTAGACAGGCTTTTATATTTCACTGTGAAGGGAATGATTTTATTATAATTGGTTTTTACCATAATTTGACATTTTAAATAAGATAACTCTAAATCATCTTTACCTTCCTTTCTCCTTTAGCAAACGAAAGAATTTACATATAATTAGTTTTAAACATTAAAACATAGCTTTAGAATTACAAATTTAAAATGATAAAAGGAAATGCATAAACTCCCATTTTTCCCAGAGTTTCCATGTTTAAAAGAAGTAGTATGATTTCATTCAATGTCTTCAGTGTTTTTAGAAATGGCACATTTCTAAATACGCAACAAAACAAATATGAGGCATGTAGGTGAAATGTTAGTTGAAGCCTACATTATCATTAGCAGGACTGCTAACTTAATAAAATACCTGATCCAGGCTAGTACAAGAATCTCCTGTGTAGCACCCCAAAATTGTGTTAAAACCATAATGTGGAGTCTATATTCTATTAAAGTATATGGGAAAAATTACAAGGTACTGCTCATCAGAGTAAAAACACCTGTGGATAAGCAGCATAGCACTGTGCTAGCAAGTTAAACATGGTTCCTGGTCACTGGACAATAGAGATGGCACTCTTTACCACTTGCTCTAAGCAGTAACATGGTCTCCCTTGGCACAGCAAGAGCCATGATGCTCATCCTATTGGATGACACCATGTATACCTATGTATACCTTTACAAGTGACTCTGACAAACAATTAATTTCATTTAAAATGCAACTCAAGACCATTTCCACACAGTTTTGAGTTTAGGGGAACATAAATACAAACTTCAACATAGGCAATGAATGAAGAATTTCTCTGAGTTATATGTACATCCCATAAAGCATATATCCCATTAAAAATTAGAAGTGACTCTATCATGAAAAGATAATCCAGGGAGATGTGTTACAAGCACTCTTGTTAAAGATCCATCTAGATACTTCAGGTGCAAGCAACAGACACCAAACATAAACATGGCTGAAACCTTAATCAGGGTATTTATTATCTCATCTAACAAGAAGTCAAAGAGACGGCTGCTCCCAGGCTAGTTTAATACATCAGTTCAATTAAATCATCAGGGACCAGACTGCTTCCTCATTTCCCTCTGTCATCTTCAACACAGTACCTCTGTCTTGGTTGGCTCCCCAAAGATGCCAGTGATAGCTGCAATACCATCAGGGGCAAAGGTGGCTGTCTTCTCTAAATCTGTCTCTGACCTTCCTTCCTGTCCAATTAGGCAGAAGTGAGAGGTGCCCACTCCTAAACCATTCTCCAGCAAAGTCGTTGGGCCACCAGAATCATTGGGGTGATTGTATCAGCACTGACCTTCTGGGGCTAGGAGTAAGACTGGCTCTCCTAAAACACATGGTCACCCGGAGGAGGGTGAATTCCTTGAAGTATGCAGAAAGGACAAGGCAGGCCTACTCTAAATACTCATGAGTTTGCATAAATATGGTGATTTTAAACAGTATAACTGAAGTCCAGGTGATAAGTGGTGTAAGTGACACAAAGATTCATTCTCACTAGAAAATTCTTATTAGAAGATTTACCAAATTTTCTAATCCAATATTAAACAATTTAGAAATCATTCCAAGCCTATTAGCAATATTTGAGTGGAAGAACTATTTTTTGAAAGTCATTTTACTTACAATTACGTAAAATACAAAGTAAATAAGAAGACCTTTAGGTGGTTACAGTTTTAATTGGCAAAAGCTACAAAAATAAAAGTTTAAATAACATTACAAAATGACAATATAGGATACTACAAGATACTATGTGATTAAGAAGCAAAAGATGATAGTGATGACCCAAGACTTGGATCCCTGACATTCATGGGAGACCCAGACTGAGTTCCAGACTCCTGGTTTTGGCCTGGCCTGGCCCAGCCCCACTTATTGCAGGCATTTAAAGAGTAAAACAGCAGATGGAAGATTGAGTCATTCTCTCTCTCTTTAAAATAATAAATATATATTAAAACATGGTCCTTAACCTTATTAGGGTCTTAGAACTTTGAGGATCTGATATAATAAAGACTCCTCTTTTCAGAAAAAAAAATGCATACTTAAAATGTTGTGTTTCCAAACCATTCTATACAGCCCCATAAACTCATCATGGGTCAAACGTCCCTAACACAGTGGTGCAACAGGGACAATGACAGGTTATCACAGTTATTAACTGCTTCAAGGGATCCATCAACAGGCCATTTTAAGGGTGACAGTTTGCGTTCAGTGCAGCCAAGTATATCTGCAGCTGGTACATCAGGACACAATGGATGTCAGAAATAATGTTCCATCAGTTTCAAGCTAAGCTATTTGACTTAGAATACAGAAAATTCTCAGGGCAAAGACCCCTTTTAAGTCACTAATATAGTATATTTTATACTTACTAACAACATGACTGATGTGTGGGTGTGTATATAAGTGTGTGTATATATGTATGGCATAAAGGATATATCATTTTTTAAAAAGACTTCCTTATTTACTTGAAAAGCAGTTACAAAGAGGGAGACAAAGACAGAAAGAGATCTTCCATCTACTGGTTTACTTCCCAAATGGCCACAATGGGCAGGGTTGAGCCAAGGCATAGGCAGAAGCCAGGAACTCCATCAGTTTTTCCACATGGGTACAGGGGCCCAAGTACTTGGGCCATCTTCTACTGCTAACCTAGGCACATTAGCAGGGAGCTGGATTAGAAGTGGAACAGCCAGGACTTGAACCAGCACCCATTCGGGATGCTGCCATTACAGGCAACAGCTTAACCTCGTATACCACAATGCTGGCACCAAAGTATGTATCATTTTTGATGGAAATTAATTCTTTTTAAATTTCACTGATATCCACAGCTTGGTGGTAATTCTCAAGTCTTTATAATGTTCTTCTAGACAATGTCCACTTTAAATACTTCAACTTTTTGTGGGTTTGAGCAGTTTCTAGAAGACCCGATTATACAAAGCATAGTCACCTTCCACTCTGAGATCAGGGAAGGTTTGTGTTTTTCCTCTCCCAAACTCATGTTCACATTTAATTATCATTGTAACAGTTTTAAGAGGTGGGGACTTTACGAGGTGGTTAGATCGTGAAGGTTCCACCTTCATGAATGGATTAATGCCATTGTCACAGGAATGAGTTCATTAATGTGGGTGTAGGTTCTTCATAAAAAACAAGTTCAGGGGCCAGCATTTTGGCTCAAGGGGGTATGCTACCTCTTGCAACAGGTATTCCATATCAGAGCACTGGTTCAAGTCCAAGCTGCTCTATTTCCTACCCAGTTCCCTACTAACCAGCCTGTAAAAGCAGAAAATGGTTCAAGTACTTGGGCCCCTGACACACATGTGGGAGACCCTGGATCAGTCCTGGCCATTGTGGCCAACTGGGGAGTGAAACAGAGAGATCTCCCTCTCCCTTTCAAATAAACTAAATATTAAAAAAAGAAGACAAGTTCTATTCCCTCTTCCTCTTTCTTGCTCTTTCTCTTCATCGTAAGCAATCTAAAGGAATCTAAGGAATCTAGTCTAAAGTGCTTGACAGAATGACTTGCAACATGATGATTCCAGATTATCAGTTTGTTATTGTTGATTCTCTGGCTTATTGTATCAACCTGGTACCTGCATATTTTGTCAGTGATATATTTAACCTATGATGCAATTCGTTTTTTTCATTAAAAATTCTTGATCTTGATGAAATAATAAAAATTATGTTTTTACAAATTGTTAATAAATTTCTAATTTCCAAAAACAAAAGACTACTGCTTTAGACTACTCTGATAGCTCCACCACCTTTCAAGGCTCATTTCTCATCACTGGTCATGACACACCCTCCCTAGACAGCCAAGAACTTTTTAATTGTCCTGACTTTGTATTAGATTCTTCTTACATACCTTACACAGTCTGTCCCAGCACCTGGAAAGGTTTGGCTCCCCACCACACCTTATAAAACAATTATGTAACAATTTCCAAACAGCATGAATAAAAATTCCCTCCATTGCTTATCTGAAAGGCGGACCCCTGGCTTTATCTAAAAGATTATGTCACTAGGTGTAGGTTCAGGTCAAGGGATTCACAGCAACCTTAATAAGCACCAGAGCACATGGGACTGAGAAGGTGCTAATGTTGACTACAGTAAGAAAAGACTATGTCACATTAATTTACCATGCTTTTCTTTTGGCTTGGTTTATCAGATAACACTCCTCCAAGGTAATGCCATAATTCTGTAATGCTATAATGAAGGAAGCAGATGGTTAAATTTCTTGTGTAATTCCAATACATATTACACACTGATGTGTAACCCCAATAATAATTCTTTCTATCATAATATGTTTTGGTTGTGTACAATAGGAAAAAACAGATGCTGAACAAGACAGCGAGTTCAATAAAAAAGAATGCAGTAGTCATTCCTCACTATCTAGAGGGATTGATTCCAGGACTCCAATAAGCACCCACAGACATGCAAGCCCCTTCCATAAAACAGTACAATGTTTCTCTATTACCTTCCTACATTTTCCTGTGTTGTTAAAATCATCTCTAACTTACTTATTATACAGAATACAATGCAAATACCATGGAAATAGTTGTTACACTGTATTATGTAAGGAATAACATGAAAAAATTCATCTGTACAGTTTAGTACAGATGTAATATTTAAAAACATTGCCTATTTAAGAGACAGAGACAAAGAGAGCTCCCAAATGCCTACAACAACCAGGGCTGGGTCAGGCTGAAGCCAGGAGCCAAAAACTCGATCCAGGTCTCCAGGTGGGAGGCAGAGACCCAACCCCTTGAGCCAATATTTCTCTCTGAGGGTTTGCATTAGCAGGAAACTGCAATCGGGAGTTGGAGCTGGAAATTGAACCCAAGTACTCTGATATGGGATACAAGTAGTTTAATCACTGGACTAAATGTCCTACCAGAAGGCAATTTTTCGCCAATTATTCCCAATCCATAGTTAATTGGCACCTCTGATACTGAACCTACAGGTACGGAGGGTCCACTGTGTTGTTAAGGATGCCAAAAGGACGACATTTAGGTCTTCCCAATCTACTGTCATCACTACTACAAAGTACACTGTTCATACTTCTCCATTTCACTTAAGATTCTCATCCTTGTTTATTATTTTCTTGATGGAATGGAATCAAAATAAACTTTAAATAAAAATATCAAAGCTAATTATCGCAACTTTTCAGTTACATGATCTCCGTTTTGGAAGTAATAGTATTAGCAAAGCAAACACTAGAAGAAACTCCATTTACATAATATGGTGTGCGTACTTACAACATTTTCTCAGGGCAGGACAGAGGCTGCAACACCACTTAGGACACCTGCATCCTATATCAGAGCACCTGGTTTAAGTCCTGGCTCTGCTTCAGATTCCAACTTCTAGGTAATATGAACCTGGGATGTCTTTGGGTCCCTGACACCCATGTGGGAAACAAAAACTGGGTTCTGTGCTCCTGGCTTCGGCCTGGCCTGGCCTTGATTATTTTGGATTATTTGGGGGAATAAACCAGTAGATGGAAGATAGCTTTCTCTCTGCTTTTCAAATAAGATGAAAATAAATAAAAATTTTAAATTAAAAACAAAACTTTCCCCTACCTATAACATACTGAATAAATGTCCTCCAGGAAACAGTACATAGTAAATCAGCCAACTCTCCTCAAATAGCTTTGCTTTCTTTTTTTTTAAGATCTATTTATTTATTTGAAAGTCAGAGTTACAGAGGCAGAGGCCTTCTATCTGCTGGTTCACTCCCCAGAAGGCCGCAACTGCCAGAGCTGTGCCAACTTGAAGCCAAGAACCAGGAGTTTCTTCCTGGCCTCCCATGTGGGTGCAGGGACCCAAGCACTTGGGCCATCTTCCAATACTTTCCCAGGCCAGAGAGCTGGATCGGAAGTCGAACAGCCGGGACTTGAACCGGAGTCCATATGGGATGTCGGCACTGCAGGCGGCAGCTTTACCTGCTATGCCACAGTGCCAGCCTCCCAAATAGCTTTGTAAAAATGTGACTATTGGAGCCAGTGCTGTGGTGCAATGGGTTAAGCCACTGACTCCAATGCCAGCATCCCATATGGGCGCTGGTTCAAGTCCCATCTGTTCCACCTCTGATCTAGCTCCCTGCTAATGTGTCTGGGAAGCAGCATATGATGGCCCAAGTGCTTGGGCCCCTGTACCCACATACAAGAAGCTTCTGGCTTCAGCCTGACCCAGGCCTAGCCACTAAGGCCATTTGGGGAATGAACCAGCATATGGAATCTCTCTCTCCATGCCCCACCCCCTCTATAATCTTGACTTATAAATAAATAAATTAAATCTAAAAAAAGAAAAGTGCTTGAAGGATTTAAAGCAATAAAAAGTACCCCACATGTTTCTTCAAGAATTTACAGGTGTTAACCTACCAAAAAAATTTCACCTACAGGCAATATAGATATACAAGAGTTACAGACCATTCAGAATTCACATCTGTATAACAAATTCAACAAAAAGCTTCCCAATTATCTCACTGAATTTTTTTAGAAATCTTATATTTCAAACATATTACTTGTAGAAACAGATTTAATTTCCCAGAATTGTGAAGCTTTCTGCTGTTTACCTCTTTGATATACTGGGGGAAGAGCATTTGCCAGAAATTTTGTGAACTTGCTTCTTTTTTAAAATTTGTTAATTGTTCAACTAAAGTGAAAGAGAAACTTTAGCTTTCTATTTTATGAGGTCTTTTAAAAGTATCTTAACATATTATTTGATGTTTTCTAATTACTAAATTATGGAGAGTGAAGTACAATGCTCCTCTACCTCATGTGCACTCTATTCTGAGGGGGAAAAAAAAAAAACACACAAACAAAACAATGAATGAACCAAACCCCAGGTCCAAGTAACCGGAATCTAGGGATGAGCCCTAGCACCAGTGTATTGTCGAAGAGCCCCCTAATACACAGAGGGTTAGGATTTAGGTAGACAGAGACTTTATTTACATTTTTCAACTCAGTCTACTGAGCCTTCGAAAGAAAGAACGGCTTTCTCACAATTAAATGGGCAACACAGAAGGGCTGGTTCTGCTTCTGAGTACAGTCCCACTTCTCCCCAGCCCTACACAATTCTCTCTCTCTCCTCACATTCAAGACGTAACAGAGAGCTGTATAACCCACGTGAGGACAGCCTCACCAGACCTCTGGAAAAACAAAATGCTGCTAGTTTAACAGGTAAACCAGAATTAGGTAACAGTGACATGAAAATTCTGTTAATTCAATCCATGAGATATACAACTCCACATTTCTTAATAGGAAATAAGCAATTTTATTACATAATGAAGTTAATTAAAAAATCGTGGCATTCTTGCTTTAGAATTTAAAGGTTGAGCCGGCGCCGTGGCTCAATAGGCTAATCCTCCACCTTGCGGCGCCAGCACACCGGGTTCTAGTCCCGGTTGGGGCGCCGGATTCTGTCCCGGTTGCCCCTCTTCCAGGCCAGCTCTCTGCTATGGCCAGGGAGTGCAGTGGAGGATGGCCCAGGTGCTTGGGCCCTGCACCCCATGGGAGACCAGGAAAAGCACCTGGATCCTGGCTCCTGCCATCGGATCAGCGCGGTGCGCCGGCTGCAGCGGCGGCCATTGGAGGGTGAACCAACGGCAAAAGGAAGACCTTTCTCTCTCTGTCTCTCTCTCTCACTGTCCACTCTACCGGTCAAAAATAAAAAAAAAAAAAAAAAAAAAAAATTAGAATTTAAAGGTCGAGAGTAAAAACACAAAGATTACCAAGTATATTAACTGTAATTTGAATTTTTCTGGATACTACAATACATGAGTAAAGACATAGTAACCGAGAAAATCATTTTATAAATCCATGAACACTCTATTTTTTAAGGATTTGTTCACTTTTATAAAAACTGGGAGAAAAATAGGAAGCACACGCTGAAAGCATATTTAGTTTTTGTCTTGGTTGTTTCAATGAAAACCTTCAGCCCTAGACAGAATCAAAGTGACTTCAGCCTGTGGAATATAAATTTTTATTTTACACAGCAGAATTTCCACTTTTAAATAAAGAGATAAAAAGATTACCTAAAAAATTCCCAAATAAAAATGTGATTGCTTAACTGAAGTATGTACACACGGGTTGAATCATTCCAAGAGTGAGGAATTCAGTAGGAGAAATCAAACAATTCACCACGCAACACACACACACACTTTTTAAAATCTCATTTATCAATTTAAATTGAAAAACAAGGTGAAATTAAGTTACATTTTTCAGTATCAGTACCTAAAAGATGAAACCCTAGCCACTGAGAACCACTAATCTGGTTCTAAATTCAATGAGTTTTGCAAAATAATTAGCTTAATGGAAACTAGAAGTTCTTGTGCCCTACTTTAAAAAACACCTGCATACTCTGAAAAACATGAATTTCAGTTGTACTGTAACCCAATTCCTTTAATCTCAGTAATTTCATTCTGCCTTCTCCAAGTTAAAGTGAACATCTGGTCAACACTGTTAGTGAATGCTACAACAGGATTCTGAATTATTCCTTTTCGTCCTATATTTCTATTTTTGTTGTTTTTGTTATTTTTCCTTCTTTTGGCTTCAATATAATACACTAATTCATGCCTTTCTTGTAATTTTGGGAGGAATTTTTATGCCAACATCTAGGAGATATCCTTTTTCCTAATTTACAATAACTGTGAGATTGTACACTGCACTAATAAATTTGTAATCAACTTAAAGATAATGTCTTAAAAGTACAATTAAACATGTCATAACAGAAGAAAACCCTGGTAATTACAAATAGTGCCATGCTTGCTGAGTTTTTAAACAGCAGTGTTAAGACATGAAAAATCGCCACCCAGTGATACAAATGAAAACTGCAATTTGTTTTTGTGTAAAATGAGTACCCTGGAGGATTACCTCATTACTGAATGAACAAACAGCTATTACCTTCTTATGTGAATAGAAACTGGCTACAGGGAAAGGATGTTTTTCTTCTAGGTCCCCCCCTTATTTTTATTCAGCCCACTCAACATTTTACAAAGGCTAAAAGCTTCGCAAATCCTAACAGGGAAAAAGCCTTGCCACCCAAATGTGAGCTAATTGCATGCGAACAGCCCAGATATTCCTGTTACCAACAAAAGTGCTTAGGTTCTGGCCAGTTCCTGAATTTCAAGTCCTAATGTGTTGACTTCATCAGCTCGGCAATGCCATCTAATAATTGTGACCTAAAAGCTCTTTGTGTTATGCAGGAAAGCTCGCCTAGAGGAAAAGGTATTCTAAAGTGGAAAATGACTATCCATAGCTTCAACAGCAAAATTTACTCTGGCTTTCTTATAAACAGGTGATGAAGGCCACAAATTTTGTACAGTCCATTTGATAAGAAAGTGTTGCTCCAAAATAATCATGTTTCTAACTCTCAGTCATATCATTTAAAAGTCAATAGGTAAACACACAAAAACCACAAATACATATTTTCCTGAAATGGACCTCCTGCATGGGGCCAAAACCAAAAACTTATATAATTACATGGTCATCAAAATACACGTATGCACATGTGGGGCCATCTTAATAAAAGTATGAAAAGCATTTCAGATTCATCATTTAACCTGCTTGGCATTTTCCAAAATATTTTTAGATAATTTCCTCTGAGACTAAAGTAGATACTATGTATGTCCACACAGAACCATATGGTAAAAACAGCAGCTCCACAGAAAAAAAATCAATTTTTTTAAAAAAATATTTTACCATCTTCGTTTTAAAGACAATCAAATACATTCCTAACAATCTGTCAGGCAGGACCTACCTTTACCACCCAACTCAGGCAGGTGCTTAATTTTCAAGAAAATTTTTTTTAACTAACAAAACAATGTATAACATCTTCAAATCTCAACTTCAAGTATATTACTGTTTTCTGTAATATTTTAAAATATTTTTAAATTATTTAAAATATTAGATAGTGAGAAATTTGGGGAAATCAAAACCACAGCTGAAATTTATGAACAGTAACAGTACACCAACAGTCTCTTATTAAATAAAACAAAAACAAAACCTTGCTTTCTGTTTTTTAAATGGTAGAGAACACAACTAAAATTTATTTTAAAAAACTGATGGGGGGGGCAGTGCTGTGGCGTAGTGGGTAAAGCCACCACCTGCAGTGCTGGATCCCATATGGACACCGGTTCGAGGCCCAGCTGCTCCACTTTCAATCCAGCTCTCTGCTATGGCCTGGGAAAGCAGTAGAGGATGGCCCAAGTGCTTGGGTCCCTGCACCCGTATGCAAGACCCAGATGAAGGTCCAGGCTCCTGGCTTTGAATTGGCACAGCTTCAGCCATTGCAGCCAACTGGGGAGTGAACCAGCAGACAGAAGACCTCTCTCTCTCTCTGCCTCTCTTTCTCTCTCTGTGTAACTCTTTCGAATAAATAAATAAATCTTGAAAAAAAAAAAACTTATAGGACAGGGATTGTGAAACAGTGAGTGAAACCACTGCTTGGAGGCCCATATCCCATATTAGAGTGCCTATGGATTGAGTCCCACCTCTGTTTCCAATCTTACTTCCTTCTAATGTGTACCCTGAAAGGCAGCAGATAATGACCCAAGTAGCTGGGTTCCTGCCACCCATGTGGAGACCCAGATACAGCTCCAGGCTCCTGGTGTTGGCCTTCCCCAGCGCCAGCTGTCACAGGCACTTGGGAAGTGAATCTGCAGGTGGAAGCTTGCTCACTCGCTCTCTCTCTTGCTCTGCCTTTCCAATAAATAAAAATAAACCAACTTAAAATAGATTGAAAATGATGGTATGACATTAACACAACCGCCACCACACGAATAGGTTAGTAGTTAAAAGGATAGGCTATGAAGCCAGACTGCCTGAGTTAATTCCACATCTGCTTTGTACTAGCTGGAGGAACCTGAAAAAAAGTTAAGATTTCATCTGTGGAGGTACAATAGAATCACCTCACTCACAGGGCTGTTTGAAGCATTTTACACACAGTAACTCATTTAATCTTTTCAATAACCCCATGGATGGGTACCGATGTCATACTCAGTTGCACAGTAGCTAAGTGACACTCAAGGAGTCTAAATAACCCGCTCAAGGTAGAAACTCCAGTAAACTGATGAGATAAGATGCCAAACCAGGGGACCCAGCCCCTTTATTAGCACTCTGTGGAGAACCAAAAGATCCTGCTGACACCACCAGAACTACTACATCCATAGAATACCTGGTGCACATGGATTTTTCATAGACAACAGTGCAGGAGTGCAGCTTTGCACCTGCAGGAAAATGGGACTAAACAGAGACATGGATCAGAAGACAGAGAAGCTGGGGGACAAGGAGGCCTCACTGACATCTGGGAACCTGTTTGCTTGGATCAGACAAATGAGGCAGAGCAGCAGTTCAACAACAAATTAAATTGTTATCTGGGAGTTACAACAGAATTGACTTCTAACCAAAATGGGGCAACTGCCAGACATATGCACTGAGTACAACAATCTTGCTGAGTCCAAGATGGCCTGGGGAAAACTACCTCAAAACACAGCATGTCAGTCTTCAGGAATATGAGCCATGAGGGCGTAGTTGTAACAGAGGGAGCAGCTGGGACTGAGAACATATTAGAGTAATTAAATCCTGGAAACCCTTATGGAATAGCAAGCTTGGAAGTGTATACGTCTTCTTAGACTAAGTTAAAGACTACCTCTTAAAACCAGAGCTGGCTCTGGGAAAGGAAAGAAAAGCTCACAGCTGCTAAACTTCACCTGGTGAGGCACAGTGCCCTGGAAACTGGGCCCCTTCAGAAGACATGGGCAAGGAAGCATCCAGCCAAGAAACAGGAGGAGATCTTAGGAAGACTAGCACTAGCAGCCTTGTGAGTTGTGAACTGGACTCTGAAACATGACAAAGTTGCTGGCCACAGAGGTATAGACAAGGAAGATCAGTTAAAAAAAAAATCTGAGGCCTAGCATTGGAAATTCTAGGAGGGTGCTTGCACAGAAGCATCCAGTTCACACCCTGTGAATGGCTATTTGATAACGAGAAGAGTGATGTCAACTTCTAGTCAGGAGAAAACAGAAAAGAAAGAAAGGTCCCTGTATATATGTTAAGACTACAGAGATGTTTATAAAACGAAGAACACGGATGAGAGACTGGAAAAGCAGGCTTCAATGGAACAAAGTTCTGAGAAACATTTAGTGTGAAACAACCTCAGAGAGGCATAAGGCGCCCCTGAACTTCTCTCTTAGTGAGGGGAGAGGACAGCAACACTGGCAGCTTTCAAGGAACAAGGGGAAGGGCTGACACAGCCAGTTCTGACTTGGAAGACAAAGCACTAATTCCAGACACGGTAAGGAGGAAAGGCCAGAGAAGGTCATTATCCACAGCGCCCCATCTTACCCCATCAGAAGCCTCCCCACAAAAACCACTGTCTCTGGTCAAAGACAAAGTCCCATTATTTTGCCTCAGATTTGCAAGGAATCTGGTTTGAAACAACTAACTCTGACCACAGTACTAAGCCTGTGCCAAGCCATATAAGGCAGATTCAGAACACACAACAGGCCTGCCAGAACTGGGCTGTGGAAAGAATGGAACATTCTATAGTCAAGTTTATTCATGATAAAAACTATTCTGGGCTCCCAAAGATTAAGGTCAAGAAATAAAAAAAGGCGGGGAGGGGGGGGGACGGCAGTGGCGCTGTGGCATAGCGGGTAAGGCCCCTGCATTGTCAGCATCCCATATGGGCACCAGTTCAAGTCCTGGCTGCTCCACTTCTGATCCAGCTCTCTGCTATGGCCTAGGAAAAAAGTAGAAGATGGCCCAAGTCCTTGGGCCCCGGCACCCACCTGGGAGACCCAGAAGAAGCTCCCAGCTCCAGGCTCTGGATCGGTGCAGCTCCGGCTGTTGTGGCCATTTGGGGAGTAAACCAGCAGATGAAAGACCTCTCTCTGTCTCTATCTCTGTCTCTCTCTGCCTCTCTGTAACTCTGCCTTTCAAATAAATAAATCAGTCTTATGGATGGATGGATGGATGGAAGGAAGGAAGGAAGGAAGGCAGCCAGCCAGCCAGCCAGGCAGCCAGCCAGCCAGGTGAAACCTCTCTATCTTTGCAACAGATGGGATCCTAAAGTGAAATACTGATAAGGCAGAGACCATACATACTTCCTCTGAATGTGTGGTGCTCAGAGGCACAGGGCAAGCCCTGGCTCTGAGAAGACAGGTGGCTGATGCAGTACATAAGCTGAAAATCCAGGATCACCCTTTAACCCTAAAGAAACCATTCTCCACTTCCCAAGGCATATAGAGCACTTGTCGATGCTGGGGGACCCCAATCTGAATGGCCTAAAATAAAAGTAGAACGAAGACACCAGTATACAGAGAGGGAGATGATGAGAAACACCCCAGGGAGCAAGCCAAATGAGTTAACCCACTCCTCAGAGAAGGAGCTGGAATTTGCTGCAGTGAGTTCTAGGCTAGAAGACGATGAGCCCAAGAGGGCACTGGGTTTTGATTGTGCCACAGCATCTCTGGGTAGAGAATTTCTGGGAAGAACATATGAAGATGCCCAGTCTCTTCTGTGAGGGGAAGACACAATGGAATCAAGGAAATTTTATTTTATTTTCAGAATTCCCCTTAGGCTGAGTACTGTAGTTGGTCAAAAGAAATGTTTATAAAGCCACTAAAATCTTTTAAATTAGAAGGCATTAATTCTATGGTAGAAAAAATAAGTAGTTTTAACAAAAATCTGGTAGATATTATTTAACAAACTTAGATTTAAAAGTATACTTTATTTAATAAATATTTACTGGATGCCTAATTTAATTTCAGATGCTATTTTAAGAAGCAAGATAGGGGGCCGACACCATGGCTCACTAGGCTAATCCTCCATCTGCGGCTCCGGCACCCCAGGTTCTAGTCCCGGTTGGGGTGCTAGATTCTGTCCCGGTTGTTGCTCCTCTCCAGTCCAGCTCTCTGCTGTGGCCCGGGAGGGCAATGGAGGATGGCCCGAGTGCTTGGGCCCTGCACCCGCATGGGAGACCAGGAGGAAGCACCTGGCTCCTGGCTTTGGATCGGCGCAACACGTTGGCCACAACGCGCTGGCTGTGGCGGCCATTTGTGGGGTGAACCAACAGAAAAAGGAAGACCTTTCTCTCTGTCTCTCTCTCTCACTGTCAAACTCTGCCTGTCAAAAAAATTTTTTTAAAAATAAAATAAATTTTAAAAATTTAAAAAAATTTTTTTTAATTTAAAAAAAATAAAATAAATAAAAAATAAAAAAGAAGCAAGATAGGAACTATCAATAAGACAAAACTTGAATTTATCAGATTCTTAGCTTCAAAGTTAACTGGATGGAAATAAATGGAGGATGGTTAATCCTACAAATTTAATTTTTTTAAAAAATAAATGTATTTATTTATTTATGTATGTATTTGAAAAGCATAGTTACAGAGAGGCAGAGAGTGAGAGAGAAAAAAACCTCCCATCTGCTGGTTCACTTCCCAAATAGCCAAAATGGCTGGAGCTGGGCTGATCCGAAGCCAGGATCCAGAGTTCTTCCAGGTCTCCCACAAGGGTGCAAGGGTGCAAGGCCCCAAGGACTTGGGCCATCTTCCATTGCTTTCCCAGACACACTAACAGGGAGCTGGGAGCTGTAGAAGTAGAGCAGCCGGGACTCAAACCAGCAGCCCTATGGGATGCCATCACTGCAGGCAGCAGATTTACCTGCTACCCCACAGTGCTGGCCCCCAAACCAATATTTTTTAAAAGCGTGTGACTTGATGACAATTTTCTGCATGACTGATGACTTTTATAATGGCCCTTTTAAAATTATACACACAATTATACACACAAATTAACTCTGGAATTTTTAAGAAGTAACTTAAAATAACACAAAATCATACAATTACCAAATAATTTTCAAAGGAAAAATAATTCTTCTAATTGTGGTTCTGTTTCTTAGAAAGACTCACCTAAGTAAACGGCATTCAGTCTAGTGGTTAACACACCCACATCCCACCTCAGCATACATGGGTCTCATTCCCAGCTCCATCTCTTCAGTCCAGCTTCCAACCAAGGCACACCCTGGGAGGCAGCACCAGTGGCTCCAGTGATTGGGTTCCCATGTCTCAGGTTGGAGACCTGGACTGAGTTCCCAGCTCCAGTTTCAACTCCAGCCCTGCCCAACCTCTACCACTGCAGACATTAAAGTAAAAAACGAGTGGATGGACATTCTGACCGTCTCTCAATGAAGAAACAAAGAAATACAAAGACTCACCTACAAGAACGAATCCATCTGCTTCTTCTGTCTCTGGCACTGGGGGCTTTTTAGATTCTGGAGGCTTTCTGAAGAAGTGAAACATAGCTACTGCTGCTGCCGCTGCCTCCACCTAAAAGAAAAACACTAAGCAATGTCAAATTCAGATGGAACTGGAAAGCTCTTACCCTATTTAGTTAAAAACAAACATAAAGATATCACAAACATTTCTCTTAGAAATCTATTATTGCCAGACTTAAAAAAGCATGAAACTTCTCTGTCTGAGGACAAAGCTAGAAATTAAGGTACCAAGATTCCCATTCTAAAATCCTGTGTACATTCAAGTCCATCCTTTCCCAGTTTCCAAAGACTTAGAAAATAATCTAAATCAGTAGATAACACCAGACTCTGGAATGATCATTAACCATAAAACAAGCAGGAATGGTGGGTAAAGATTTCATTCAAATGAAAGTCTTCTAGAAACTGGGAGTAACACTGGGATGTGTATAAGTGCCCTGACCTGAGCTACAAAATTCAAGAAGGGTATTATCTCCCACCTACACAAGTGGATGGTGCAAGGAACCTATGCTGACAGAAAACACTCATATCTGGAAGATTTCACTTTTAAAAGAAATAAAAAATGGTGAACAAAAACCTATGCCATGTGAAAAAAGAAAATATTACAGTAAAGAAAGGAAAGAGTCTCATTTCCTTTTTGACAATTTTCAGTACTATTTATTTATTTATTTATTTTGACAGGCAGAGTGGACAGTGAGAAAGAGAGACACAGAGAGAAAGGTCTTCCTTTGCCATTGGTTCACCCTCCAATGGCCGCCAAGGCCGGCGCACCGCGCTGATCTGATGGCAAGAGCCAGGTACTTATCCTGGTCTCCCATGGGGTGCAGGGCCCAAGCACTTGGGCCATCCTCCACTGCACTCCCTGGCCACAGCAGAGAGCTGGCCTGGAAGAGGGGCAACCGGGACAGAATCCGGCGCCCCAACCGGGACTAGAACCCAGTGTCCCAGTGCCGCAAGGCAGAGGATTAGCCTAGTGAGCCGCGGCGCTGGCTTCAGTACTCTTTAAAATTGCATACAATGAGCAAATTTCATATTTACAAACTGGAAAAATACCAAAACTTATTCCTAAAAATCCATTATTAGCTAGCTGCAACACTTGTTCCTGGCTGTGCTAAGACCTAACCCAGTTTGTATGCCTCCTAATACTCAAATAACGGGAATCTTGGAATTACTTCAATATAAGCAGGAGACAAAGAATTCACCTGCCCAGGACCAGCTCTGTGGCGCAGTAGGTTAATCCTCCGCCTGCGGCACCGGCATCCCATATGGGCACTGGTTCTAGTCCCAGCTGCCCCTCTTCCAATCCAGCTCTATGCCATGGCCTGGGAAAGCTGTAGAATATGGCCCAGATCTTTGGGTCCCTGCACCCACAGCAGAGACCAGGAAGAAGCACCTGGCTCCTGGCTTCGGATTGGCACAGCTCTGGCCGTTGCGGCCATCTGGGGAGTGGACCAACGGAAGGAAGACTTTCTCTCTGTCTTTCCTTTTCACTGTCTGTAACTCTACCTCTCAAATAAATAAATAAAATCTTAAAAAGAAAAAAAAAAAAAAGGAATTCACCTGCCCAAGTCAGAGGCTGAGAGAAATGCCTGAACATTACACATTTGAGGGAGAAGGCATATCTGAATAATATGAAGAACTTTTCTTAAAACTCACTAATGAGAAAATAACTCAAAAACTGGGCAAAAGATATGAATAGTCACATCACCAAAAAAGATGTATTAGATGATAAACCACCACATGAAAAAATACTCAGCATCATTAGTGAATCAAGAAATGCAGATTAAAACACCAACAAATATCAGTAAATACCTAATGTTTAAGATTAAAAAGACTGGCTGGCGCCATGGCTCACTAGGCTAATCCTCTGCCTTGCCGCGCCGGCACACCGGTTCTAGTCCTGGTCGGGGCACACTGGGTTCTAGTCCTGGTCGGGGCACTGGATTCTGTCCCGGTTGCCCCTCTTCCAGGACAGCTCTCTGCTGTGGCCAGGGAGTGCAGTGGAGGATGGCCCAAGTGCTTGGGCCCTGCACCCCATGGGAGACCAGGATAAGTACCTGGCTCCTGCCATCGGATCAGCGCTGTGCGCCGGCTGCAGCGTGCCGGCCGTGGCGGCCACTGAAGGGTGAACCAACGGCAAAGGAAGACCTTTCTCTCTGTCTCTCTCTCTCACTGTCCACTCTGCCTATCAAAAAAATAAAAATAAAAATAAAAATAAAAATAAAAAAAAAGATTAAAAAGACTTGTCAGGCCAAGTGTTGGAAAATGTGCAGCCACTGGAATTCTTTCACACTGGTGGTAGGAATGTAATTACAGTATAACCACTCTGGAAAACAGTTTGATGGCCTCTTAAACATGAAAACATATACCTACCACAAGATTCAGCTCTTCTACTTTTAGGTATTTGCCTATGAAAAATGAAAGCATATGTCTACACTTGTACACAAATGTCATAACTGTTTTTGTAATATACAAAACCTGGAAACCACTCAAATGTTTAACAACAGATAAATAAACTGTGCCACATTCATACTACTATTCAACAATGAAAGAGAACAAGGTATTGATATAAGCTACACAGTGCAAAAATTTCAAAAATTTCAGTTGAGTGAAAGAAGCCAGATGAAGAGTTCATACTGTATTGTAGCATTAACATAAACATGTGGAAAATGCCAGCTAATGTATAGTGACAGAAAGCAGATCTGCAGTTGCTTGGGGAGAGGGGAGATGGAAAGGAGGGAGGTATTACAAAGTACAAGGAAACTTCTAGGGGTGATGGATATGTTCATTATCTTGATTGTGATAGTGGTTTCTGTGGTATAAACATGTTAAAATTAAATAAATTGTATGCTTTCAATATGCATAATTTATTGATGATACCTCAACAAAGCTATGAAAAAAATCATTATTAACATCATATTTAGATGTCTTATAAAACTTTTAGTTAAAAATTATTCAGGAAATTGTCTTAAATGTCTTAAACTTCTCTGTGTGTTACAGATACATGGAGTACAGTCTTTGTATGGAAAACAAAATGCTTCTTTTCTCTATGCATTCACACAAAACTCAGAAATAAAAGGGTATTGTATTCCCTTTTAATGGTATACACAAACTGCATATAAACGGGCTTGCTTGACAGTTGGGCAGAGCAAATCCTATTGCTCTGGAGTGGGGAAATGGCAAGGCAAATAATCTATTTTTTTTCTTCCTATTACTCAAAGTCTTCTAAGTAATATTACCCATGACAAAAGGATTAAGGCAACAGGGTTTTCTCAATTTGATTATGCCCTTTCAATTGCAACAGACTACTAGTTAAATGTAAATATATCAAAAGGACTGAAATTCCTCTGTGGCTGATAAACAGCAGCCACATGATACAGAGAGAATCCCTACATACACATTTCCTTTACATTTGTGCCAAAATTCAATAAATTCCAAAAAATTCACAATGCTGAAACATTAAAATCCTGAACAATGTTGAATCTTCCTCCTCTTTTGTATAGTGGGCTGTGAAATGCAGAATCATACAAATTTAGATAACGAGTTCACTAATTTCTCTTGATAAGTATGTAAACAGTGTAAGACAATAAGTTCATGTTTTTGATGGCTTGAATTTTGAGGCAAGAATGTATCACCTTAATCGAAAATGAATCGATGTGAATGGAAGGGGAGAGGGAGTGGGAAAGGGGAGGGTAGTGGGTGGGAGGGACGGTATGGGGGGGAAGCCATTGTAATCCATAAATCATACTTTGGAAATTTATATTCATTAAATAAAAGTTAAAAAAAAAAAAAGAATGTATCACCTAAGACAACACAGAATATTCTTTAAAGCTCTCTTTGAAACTCCTCCTCAACTGATGAGATCAGTAAAGAGTTTGACAGTCTGAATATTTCTTGTGAGAGACATAATCTTATTCCTCTTTTAAAATGTATTCTGTAGGCCAGCGCCGCGGCTCACTAGGCTAATCCTCCGCTTAGCGGCGCCGGCACACCGGGTTCTAGTCCCGGTTGGGGCGCCGGATTCTGTCCCGGTTGCCCCTCTTCCAGGCCAGCTCTCTGCTGTGGCCAGGGAGTGCAGTGGAGGATGGCCCAAGTGCTTGGGCCCTGCACCCATGGGAGACCAGGAAAAGCACCTGGCTCCTGGCTCCTGCCATCGAATCAGCGCAGTGCGCCGGCCGCAGCGCGCTGGCCGCGGCGGCCATTGGAGGGTGAACCAACGGCAAAGGAAGACCTTTCTCTCTGTCTCTCTCTCTCACTGTCCACTCTGCCTGTCAAAAAAAAAGAAAAAAAAATGTATTCTGTAGTATGAGATGACCACGGAGGTTACCCAAACATTCTCCTCATTTTTCAAACTTACATTTGTAGTGTTGTAGACTTTGCTATTAGAGTAATGGGGATATGTACAGATGTCTGAGAGGATAAGCAAAAAAAGAGAACTTTAAACCGATTTTCACCTCACAGAAGAATCTGGAAACCAGTTAACTAAAGCATTAACAAAAATTCTAGTTTGTTATCTTTGAATTATGCTCAGACCCAACAAACAAAAAATCATATGAGACAAAAGAACAAAAAAACTAAACTTTGGATCTAGCCATTATTCTGTTTAATAAACTCAATTTAGTAGGTTAAGACAAGTTGTTATGTGTTTTTGTTTTTGTTTTTGTTTTTTTTTAACAGAATACTGGGGGGAGCAAAAACAGAAGGCAAAAGATTATGTAAGAACATGATATAAGGTAGGTGATGTTTGATGAACTTTTGCTTTTGTGTGTGTGTGCTGGGTCATGATATGAACACAATTCTTAATATGAGTGGCAGGCAAAGAAGATTCAAAGTCACTGATCATACTTGGGTACTCACAAACTGCCTGAAGTTTTTTTTAAAAAATTATTATACCTTTGAACTTCTTAAGCTGACATCTAAAACCTTCCATTGAAATTATAAAGGATGGGCCGGCGCCGTGGCTCAATAGGCTAATCCTCCACCTTGCGGCGCCGGCACACCGGGTTCTAGTCCCGGTTGGGGCGCCGGATTCTGTCCCGGTTGCCCCTCTTCCAGGCCAGCTCTCTGCTATGGCCAGGGAGTGCAGTGGAGGATGGCCCAGGTGCTTGGGCCCTGCACCCCATGGGAGACCAGGAAAAGCACCTGGCTCCTGGCTCCTGCCATCGGATCAGCGCGGTGCGCCGGCTGCAGCGGCGGCCATTGGAGGGTGAACCAACGGCAAAGGAAGACCTTTCTCTCTCTGTCTCTCTCTCACTGTCCACTCTGCCTGTCCAAAAAAAAAAAAAAAAAAGAAATTATAAAGGATGTAGTTTCATTCTTTTAAAGATACCCATTGAAATCTAAACACTTTAGGGGCTGGCACTGTGGTATTACAGGTAAAACCACTACTTGTGGTGGCTGCATCCCATATGGGCGCCGGTTCGAGTCCTGGCTGCTCCACTTCCCATCCAGCTCTCTGCTATAGGGAAAGCAGTAGAAGATGGCCCAAGTCATTGGGCCCCGCACCTGCATGGGAGAGCTCCTGGTTCCTGGCTTTGGATCGGTGCAGCTCCAGCCATTGCGGCCAACTGGGGAGTGAACCAGCGGATGAAAGACCTCTCTCTCTCTTTGCCTCTGCTTCTCTCTCTGTGTAACTCTGCCTTTCAAATAAATAAATATTTTAAAAAATACCACTTCTAAATAAAAAAAAAGAAATTTAAACACTTTAATACCCACCATCACCCATCTAAAAAATACATGAGCAAATTCTCTTCTAACAGGAAATCTGACATTGTTCTTTTTTCTCCTTGAACTCCTATTTCTACTTTATTTCCACAGATGTGGAATAGCTCAGAGATGACCACAGAACACACTAGTGTACCTCTTACAATATGTACAGTGGAATTCAAACTGGTGCTGGTAACCTCATTTCTGAGAGAGCCTGTGCTGTAATTTAACATTCCTCACCTTGTCACTTGTTATCTAAATTCAGAGTGATAACATATGCATATAAAACAACCACTAATATTAAAAGTTGTATAATTTAATACACCTTACTTCCTTAATATCACTGTATAGAAGATTTTAGAAAACTGAAAACATTACTATTTTTAGCCAAAACAGAACAGCTAAAATACTTAGAGGGGTGGACATTTAGCCTAGTGGTTAAGATGCTGTCTCTGATGCCCATATTCCATATCATAGTACCTGGGTCTGAGGCCCAGCTCTGACTGCATCTTCCTGCAAATGTGCACCATGGGAGGCAGGAGATGATGGCTCAAGTAGTTGGATTTCTGCCACCCATGTGGAGTTCCTGGCTCCAGATGTTTTGAGCATTTGGAGAATGAACCATTTAACAGAGGAGCTCTGTGCTCACGGAAGCGCTCTCTCTTTCTCTCTCTCTGCCTCCTAAATAAGTAAATAAAACACTCATAAAGCTGGAGGCCTATGAAGGCAAAGGATGATTACAGAGCTCCAGGAAGGGAGGATTCTGGAATCCTGCAAAAACAGCACAGAACTTCTGCGCAGATTCCAGCGGCAGCCAAGCTGGGGGTTATTTTCTTGATTTACAAATTTGTTTTTCTTGATCCTCATAGCTTACATTCTTTTACTTTATACTAAATTGCAGTCAGGAAAAACTTTGGCAAACATTAAATCCTTAACACACCACAAAGAAAATCATAGGGCAAAAGAGCACTGCAAGAAGAGAGCGATTTACTTGATCATCACCACCACTGAAGAGCTTGAACAGCTGTTTCCCTCCCATGGAGAGCGGCCCAGAGGCTTCATTTGATCCTCTGAACTGCCAGCTTCAGCTAGAGTGTGACACACCAACTCCCAGGAACTGTCTGGAATCACAGCTGTCACTCTAACAGGAAATCCTACTACCACAGAAACATCACACAGTCTGGGATTACTAATGTTCTGCAATACAGTCTCAAGCAGAGTTGCTGCTTTTATCCATATGATGAAGTTGTCTTAGAAGTCACAAGTCTTGAAAATTTTAGAACAAAACCTTCCATCTTCTCAGATGGCATCAAACAACTCTCCTACACAAGTTTGAAAAAAATATGTAACTTCCCAAGTTTCTACTAGAGTGTTATCAGGGAAGATTTCATTTGAGTTTTATTTGTGTTAATGGATTTGAGGACTTTTGCTGGGTTTCTTTTTAATTAATTGCCTATTATTTTCAGAATCAAGAATGGTAGCCTGGAAATCCTAAGAAAGGAGTATTTTCTTGGTCTATCTGATTCTACAATTGGGGGGCAGCAGGGAGAAGGAATCATGTCTTACTTTAAACCAGGGTTTCTTTTTAAAAAAATGTATTTATTTTCATTTTGTTTGAAAGGCAGAGAGACAGGGGCCGGCGCCGCGGCTCACTAGGCTAATCCTCCACCTGCAGCGCCGGCACACCGGGTTCTAGTCCCGGTTGGGGCGCCGGATTCTGTCCCGGTTGCCCCTCTTCCAGGCCAGCTCTCTGCTGTGGCCAGGGAGTGCAGTGGAGGATGGCCTAAGTGCTTGGGCCCTGCACCCCATGGGAGACCAGGAGAAGCACCTGGCTCCTGGCTTCGGATCAGCGCGATGCACCGGCCGCAGCGCGCTGGCCACGGCGGCCACTGGAGGGTGAACCAACAGCAAAGGAAGACCTTTCTCTCTGTCTCTCTCTCTCACTGTCCACTCTGTCAAAAAAAGAAGAAAAAAAAAAAAGGCAGAGAGACAGAGGATTTCCATCCACTAGTTCAATCCCCAAATCCACTAGTTACAGCTGCGCCAGGCTGACACCAGGAGCCTGAAACTCAACCCATGTCGCCCACGAGTGGCAAGGACTCAACTCTTGAGCCATCACATTCTGCCTTCCAGAGGGTGCATCAGCAGGAAGCTGAATCAGAGACAAGAGCCAGGACTTTAACTAAGGCACTCCATTATGAGATCCAGGCTAACCAGCTGTTACCAAAACACCCACGATCTTTCACTGCTTCAATTGTAAAAACCATAGTCCCATCCCCAGCCCAAAGGATGCCAGATGTTGACACTGATTGGGATGCCTGCATCTAATACTGAAGCACCTGGATCAAGTCCCAGCTCTTCTACTTCCAATCTAGTTTCCTGTTATTGTGCTCCTTGACCTCCAGGTGAGAGCTCAAGCACGTGGGTCCCTGCCACCCATGTAAAAGATGGGATGGAGTTCCTGGCTCTTGGCTTTAGCTCGATACAGTCCCAGTAGGCATTTGGGGAGTAAACAAGAGGATGGAAGAGCTTTTTATCTCTCCTTCTCCCTCTGTGTAACTCAGCCTTTCAAATAAATAAAATCTTTAAAAAGAATTGCTACCCTCTGAAAATGTAAAAGAAAAAAACAGAACTGCATTTATAATTTGTTATAATTGAAGACAATTTACAGATTTTCTTATCATTCTAACTCTTCTAAGTTACTTACACAATGATAGAATGTGATGTGTTAGAAAAGTTACAAATATAATTTCACATAATGGCTACACACCAACCATTATGGTTTGGGCATAAATATCATTCTACCTACCAGTCTGATAATAATTTCTAACTTGTTCATTCAATGCTGCAATTCAGGAAAGAGAAAGCATCCTGCAAAAGACTCCAGAAATCTCTGACAAAAGGCTTCTCTACACATAATCAACTTAGGTGAGACAAACACATGGAAACAAAGTCCTGAGGGGGCGTGAAGTCATCTGATGTGAGGTCACACCTCTGCATCTCAGGGGAACCTGGAATGATTAAGAAACAAAAGTAAATGCCATTCAGTGTGTCTTTAACTGCTCTTGATATGCTCACTCTAATACTTCAATACACAGCAGGAATCATCATATTCAACTTTCAGGGACTTGGTCCCAAAGCTGTCCACTAGAAATCCTGCATCACTTGGTTTTCATAACTGTATGGTAAAAAGTCTGTACTTCCTCCCCAAACAGTCATCTGTTTACTTTTTAATTCAATAACCATGATATTTTTAAAAGAGATGCATTTATTTACTTATTTAATAAAGGCAGAATGACAGAGAGAGAGAGACAGAGAGACAGAGACAGATCTTCCATTAACTGGATCACTCCCCAAATGGCTGCAACAACTGAGACTGGGCCAGGCCAAAGGGGGGAGCCCAGAACTCCATTTGGGTCTCTCATGTGGATGGCAGAGGCCCAAGCACTTGGGTCATCTTCCGCTGCTTTCTCAGGTGCATTAGCAATGAGCTGGATTAAGAAGCAGAGAAGCTGAGACTCAAAACAGCACTCTAACACAGGATAACAATGCAGATGTCTTCACAGGTGGCTTAGCTTTCTGTGCCACAATGCCAGCCTTAAAACCATGATTTTTTGAGAGCTAAATGTTGCGTAGGCATTATTCTAGGACCTAGAGAAAAAAAGAAACAGGACATTTTTTTCCTCCAAATTCAAAGAACCAACCAATTTACTTGCGCCCTCTCATCCTACTTCTCACAACAACTATGAGCAGAAAGCAAGGTACTAGATCTCATGTAAAACCAGCCCCAGCTACCTAAGTTGTTAAGTCCAGTCTGGTCAAGAAGCATTGCTAGCTGTCTACCGACTTGCTTCAGACTCATCTCAAACAGATAAAAAATGCATTTGAACAAATCTCACACCCATTCAGTTAACACTCTTTAACAAACTGGGAAAAGGGGGAAAAACTCTGTAAGCTAATATGTAGAATTCCAAGTTGAGAATGACTTCCAGGAAGGCTCCTTAAAGGGAACTGAATCCGATGGAAGTAAATCTTTCTGGCTGACTACTTCTCTGTTTTCTGGAAGGAGACTTGACAGCTGGAGCTCTAGCACTTATCTTGGCCTATGAGGTAGCCTTACATAGGCAACTAGATACCAATCAAAGACCAGAAAGACAAACAAAAAATGGGTCCCTGAAACCTTCTTTTTTAAAAAGAATTATTTATTTATTTGAAAGGCAGAGTTACAGAGAGAGTGGGAGGAGGAGAGGAGAGAGAGAGAGAGAGAGTGAGGGAGAGAGAGAATCTTCCATCTGCTAGTTCACTCTCCAAATGGCCTCAAAGGCCAGGACTGAGCCAGCTCAAAGTCAGGAGCTTGGAACCTCTTCCAGGTCTCCCATGTGAGTGGCAGGGGCCCAAGCACTTGGACCATCCTCCACTGCTTTTGCTGTGCATTAGCAGAGAGCTGGGTCACAAGCAAAGCAGCCAGGACTTGAACTGGTGCTCATATGGGATTGTCAGTGTCTCAGGCAGCTGCCTAACTCACCGCACCACAAAGCCAGTCCCCTTGATAGCTTCCTCAAGTGCTGAATTGCATCTCTGATGCTTGAGAAAAACTGCTGCATATTGAAGATACTTTTAGCTACTCAGCCAAACCCCACTAGAACTGAAATACCATTTCTATTGAAAATGGTGCAGAAGGCTCCAACCTGGGCAAAAGGCAATAAAAACAAGTAAAACACAAAAGAATTGTAAAGAAACAAACTGTAATTATTCACCTATGAATAGAAAAATCAAAAGAATCCTCCACTGCACTCCCTGGCCACAGCAGAGAGCTGGCCTGGAAGAGGGGCACAAAAGAATTGTAAAGAAACAAACTGTAGGCCGCGGCGGGGAAAATGGCGGACGGGAAGGCGGGAGAAGAGAAGCCCGAAAAGCCGCAGCGAGCTGGAGCCGCCGGAGGACCTGAAGAAGAAGCAGAAAAACCTGTGAAAACTAAGACTGTTTCTTCCAGTAATGGAGGGGAAAGTTCCAGTCGCAGCGCTGAGAAACGATCAGCTGAAGAAGAAGCTGCAGACCTCCCAACAAAACCTACAAAGATCTCCAAGTTTGGATTTGCCATAGGTAGTCAGACGTCAAAGAAAGCATCAGCCATATCCATCAAACTTGGATCAAGTAAGCCTAAAGAAACTGTTCCAACTCTTGCTCCAAAAACCCTTTCAGTAGCAGCGGCTTTTAATGAAGATGAAGATAGTGAACCAGAGGAAATGCCTCCAGAAGCAAAGATGAGGATGAAGAATATTGGAAGGGATACACCAACATCAGCCGGACCAAATTCCTTCAATAAAGGAAAGCATGGGTTTTCTGATAACCAGAAGCTATGGGAGAGAAATATAAAATCTCATCTTGGAAATGTCCATGACCAAGACAATTAAATGATGTGTTTTGAAATTGGGGTGTGGGGTGGGTATAAAGTTAAAAGGAACAGTTTCCTTTTTTAAAGAATGGTATAAGACTATCTTTGGAGCCGCTTTTTTTTTTCTTTTTCATTTTTTTTAAGATTGAGTGGTACACTAATAAATGAGAGTTTGAAATTAGAGGTAATTTTTTTTTTTTTTTTTTTTTTTGACAGGCAGAGTGGACAGTGAGAGAGAGAGACAGAGAGAGAAAGGTCTTCCTTTTGCCGCTGGTTCACCCTCCAATGGCCGCCGCTGCAGCCGGCGCACCGCGCTGATCCTGGCAGGAGCCAGGAGCCAGGTGCTTTTCCTGGTCTCCCATGGGGTGCAGGGCCCAAGCACCTGGGCCATCCTCCACTGCACTCCCTGGCCATAGCAGAGAGCTGGCCTGGAAGAGGGGCAACCGGGACAGAATCCGGCGCCCCAACCGGGACTAGAACCCGGTGTGCCGGCGCCGCAAGGTGGAGGATTAGCCTATTGAGCCACGGCGCCGGCTGAAATTAGAGGTAATTTATGTTTTATACACAGATTTCAGACATTTGCTAATTTTGTAGTTTCATGTGATTAGTTTCCAAAGGTTACAGATAATAAAGAAATCAGAAATGGTACCTTTTTAAGAATTGCATATTTTTTTAGACACAACTATTAGCACATTAAAAGGGAAGCAAAACTTTATTGTCTATTTAAAACTGCGAGTAGTTAAGTCTCTTAACTCCCTCTTTACCTAAACTGTCAGGCTCCCAGGAACAGCCTTATAGAGGGAAGGGAGTATTGTACGGAGAAAAAAAGTTACTATTGACTGAAAGTAAATTTAGATAAAATTAAAGTACAGCTTTTTCTTTGTGGGCATTTGTTTTAAGTCATCATAAACTAGATATTGCATTGCTGTCAGTGGATACCACGGCTTAGCTCTTTTAAAAAAAAAAGTTTAACTTTTTATGTAAACTATCGAGTATTTGAAATAGCCTACTTCACCTTAAGGGATCTTGTCTACCTTCATTAGTCTTCAAAGACCAACCATTTGCTACCAAAGTAAATCAGTATTTCAAATGTGCTTCTCTTGGTTTTTGTTTATTAGCTAGTTCCTGTACGCATTTCCACCAGAACTTGAGGCAAATCAGAAGGAAGCTGTTTCTTTTAAAATACAAACCACCACCAAAAATGTAAATGTACATATTGCTTAAGTATTTGGCTTTTTTTTATTTTTTAAAAGGTATAAACACCAAAAAAAAAAAAAAAACACATTGTATAAAGATGGAAAATGAGAAGATGCACTTTCTGTAACTTTGTCTACACATTTAAATTACTAAGTTGTGAAATCATATTTGAATTAAACTCACTACAGGACTTCTTAATAGTACAATTACATGATTTAGTTTAAGAACATACATATTGACCAGTGGCCTCTCCAAAGCACATTTTAGGTACTGAGATATAGAGAAAATGCATCTTCAAACATATTTTATGGAGTTCTCACCACATATACTCTGTTAAGATTTGTGTATTGTAGAGTGTTTGTTTTGTATTTTTTGTATTGCATATGACCTCTTTTTTTAGTGTGACAGTTAAACCCATCTTTAAAAACATAAGTCACAGACAAAATAGTACAATGATTTCCTTGAAAACTCCTATGATGTTAAATTTGGAGGCAGCTTCAAACTTTTACTGGTGGTAACCACTCACTAAGCTCTTCTAATAGGTAATAACTCCAGAGAAGCAGCCTGTGTATATTCCTAACACTTTCTTCACTTACATTTAAGTCTAGAATAAGCCCCAAGTAAAACAATGGAAATGTATATAGAACTTTAGTTCTTACATGATTTTATTATATCAAGTTACATGAATTTAACTTACTTTAATGTAGGCAAAGTATCCATTTTTGTCCATTTAACTGTTGTTAAAATAACATCCCTCTCCTACACACTGATTTCTTGACCCAAATGGAAAAACTTAACCTAAGGTCAAGATGGGAGAGAGATGACTAAGATGAATGTCTTTACTAAAATACCAATAAATTTCTCAAACTCAAAAAAAAAAAAAAAGAAACAAACTGTAATTATTCACCTATGAATAGAAAAATCAAAAGAATCTTATTGAAAATTATTAGAAATAAGAGCTTTACAGGATGGTATAACTATATTCTAGAATGACCAGCTAAAATATTCATGTTAAAAAATACATTTATAATGGTACCAAACAAGTTATTTAGAAATAAATCTACCCTAAAATTCAAAACTTTTAGGTAGCAAATCATGAAACTTTCTGGAAAGACTGTAAGAAAACTAAATAGCTCAAGCATAGGAGTTGTCATTATAATGTTACTTCTCAGCCGGCACCACAGCTCACTAGGCTAATCCTCCGCCTTGCAGCGCTGGCACACCGGGTTCTAGTCCCAGTCGGGGCGCTGGATTCTGTCCCGGTTGCCCCTCTTCCAGGCCAGCTCTCTGCTGTGGCCAGGGAGTGCAGTGGAGGATGGCCCAGGTGCTTGGGCCCTGCACCCCATGGGAGACCAGGATAAATACCTGGCTCCTGCCATCAGCCGCGGCGGCCACTGGAGGGTGAACCAACAGCAAAGGAAGACCTTTCTCTCTGTCTCTCTCTCTCTCACTGTCCACTCTGCCTGTCAAAAAAATAAAAAATAAAAAAAAATAATGTTACCTCTCTCAAAATACATGGGATTCAATGCAATTTTGATCAAAATCCCTTCACAGTTTTTCATGGAACTTGACGAGCTAAATTTTATATGGAACAGCAAAGAGACAAGAACAAACAAGATGTTCCTAAGCATATAGTCCCATATGTCCAAAGCTGTCATAATACTACAGAAGAAAATGAGTAATGGCACAGAGACAGTAAAATAGAAATAACAGCCCAGGAAGATTCCATAAACATCTGTAAATTTAAGGTGACACCAAAGGTCAGTACAAAAATGTGATATAATCAATAAATGATAAGACAACAGAAATGGAAACAAAGAAACTGGACATCTATCTAATAACATACATTAAAAACTCAATTCTAGGGGATGACATTGTGATGCAGTGAGTTAAGCTGCTGCCCAGACACCAGCATCCCATACTGGATGTCCCTTCATGTCCTGGCTGCTCCACTCTCTATCCAATTCCCTGTTAATGCACCTGAGAAAGCAGCAGAAGGGTGACCCAAGTGCTTAGGCCTCTAAATCCAGGTGAGAGGCCTGGAAGAAGCTTCTGGCTCCTGGCTTTGGTCCAGTTCAGTCCCCGTCATTGTGGCCATTTGGGGAATGAACCAGCGGATGTAAGATCTCGCTGTCTCTCCCTCTCTCTTTGTGTAACTCTGCCTTTCAAATAAATATTTTTTAAAAAAATTCAATTCTAGATGATGGAATATTAAATATCAAAGGCAAAAATACAAATATTTTAGAATACAGAATACATCTGATGTAAAAAAGATTCTTATATAATTTTTAAAAGTTGGTTTTATTGGGTCGGCGCCGCGGCTCACTAGGCTAATCCTCCACCTTGCGGCGCCAGCACACCGGGTTCTAGTCCCGGTCAGGGCGCTGGATTCTGTCCCGGTTGCCCCTCTTCCAGGCCAGCTCTCTGCTGTGGCCAGGGAGTGCAGTGGAGGATGGCCTAAGTGCTTGGGCCCTGCACCCCATGGGAGACCAGGAGAAGCACCTGGCTCCTGCCATCGGATCAGCGCGGTGCGCCGGCCGCAGCGCGCTGGCTGCGGCGGCCACTGGAGGGTGAACCAACGGCAAAGGAAAACCTTTCTCTCTGTCTCTCTCTCTCTCTCACTGTCCACTCTGCCTGTCAAAAAAAAAAGAAGTTGGTTTTATTAATTATATTAAGCTTAAGGAAAATATGTGTAACTATATTAAAAGAGTTCTTTCCAGTCCAGAAAAGAAAAGAAAAGAAAAGAAAAGAAAAGAAAAGAAAAGAAAAGAAAAGAAAAGAAAAAGGAAAGGGGAGTGGAGGGAGGGCGGAAAGAGCAGAATATAGGTGCTGTGGTCTGGATTTGGTTAGTACCCTAGGGGTCCACGTGCTAGAGACTTGGTCATCACTGTGGTTGTGTTGAGGTGTTGCAGACTTTTCAGAGGGGGCCTAGTAGAAGGTCTTTGGGTCAATGGAAAAGCTGCACTTGGAGGGGAACATTGGTCTCCAGGAGTGAGTGCCATTTAGAGCAAATTATTATAAAAGCCTGAGTCTGTACCCCACCCCAGTCTCCCTGGCTTCGGAGATGTATGTGACCTCTCTCAGACCACTGCCTCTGCAGTGATATGACTCAGCAGAGAGGGTCCTCGCTACAGCTGCACCAACGCCAGCATCACATCATCGAATCTCCCCAACAGTGAGCTAAATACACCTCTTTTCCTTCTTAAATAGCCTACCTCAGGTATCTTGTTGTAATAAAATGAACACACAGAGAATGCAAATTGAGACCACAACGAAAACCATTTCATATCTATCAGATCAAAAGGGAAAAAAAATCTTTAAAAGTTGCCATGAATGTAGATTACCTGGAACGCTACTATACCCCTGAAGAGAGTACACTGGTTCTACCATTTGGCCAAATCATTTGTCTTTGCTAATAGAGCTGCAGAGCCACATCCCACACTCCAGCAATTCTACTGACCCATGTTTGCACAATGCACCAGCACTGCACACAACAGAAAAGAACAGCAATCAAAAGGTCAAGCAATAATAGAGCAAAGGAGCAAAAAGAATGAATGCCACCTACATTCATCCACATGATTAATCTCAAAAACAAGTAAGAAAATATACAAAGGGTATTCGAAAAGTTCATGGAAAATCTGTACTATGAAAACCACAAATGATTACAAAATCTTTTTGGCACCTAAATAAACATTTCTTTAAATTCCATTTTTCACAAGCTTTGTGATGTGTCCTTATATACCACTCCATTTATGTAAAGGTCAAAGATTGGCCTTTGGGGCTGGTGCTGTGGTTTAGTGGGTAAAGCTGCTGCCTGCAGTACCTGCATCTTATATGGGCACCAGTTCGAGACCTGGCTGTTTCTCTTCCAATCCAGCTCTGTGCTATGGCCTAGGAAGGCAGTAAGATGGCACAATTCCTTGGGCCCCTGCACCTTTTTTAGGAAATCCAGAAGAAGCTCCTGACTCCTGCCTTCAAATGGGCCCAGCTCCAGCTGTGGCGGCCATTTGGGGAATGAACCAGCAGATGGAAGATCTTTGTCTCTGCCTCTGCCTCTCTGTAACTCTCCCTTTCAAACAAACAAATCTTAAAAAAAAATAAAAAATAAAAAAAATTTAAAAAAAAAAGATTGTCCTTTCTATAATGAAACAGCATACCCTTGAGAAACGCCCACATGTGAGGCATGCAGTTGACACAGCAGTTTAGTCACTGTTTGGGACACCATATCAGAGTGCCTGGCTCACGATCTGGCTCCTCCAATTCTAATCCAGCTTCCTGCTAACTGACAACCTGGGAGGCATCAGATAATGGCTCAAGTAATTGGATTCCTGCCAATCACATGGAAGATCCAAACTGAGTCCCTGGCTCCTGGCTTCAGCCTGGCCCAGCCCCGGCTGGTGTGGGTATTTGGGTAGGGTATCTCTGTGTCTCCATTGTCCATTAACTATTTTTTTTTTAATTACAGAAAGGCAAAAGAAACATAAAGAGAAAGGTTCCCACTGGTTCCACTGGCTCCCTCCACAAATGCCCACAACAGCCAGGGCTGGACCAAGCCAAACTTGGGAGCAGGGAACAACCTGGGTCTTCCATGTGGGTGGCAGGACACAATCACTTTCGTCATCAGCTGCTGCCTCTCAGGGTGCACATTAGCAGGAAGCTGGAGCTGGGAGCAGAACTGGAACTTAAACCCAGGTACTCTGACATAGGAAGGTGTCCCAAGGGGCATCTTAACCCCTGTGCAGCCACCCACCCCACCACGAACTATTAAGTACTATTGTATATACTCTTCCCTGCGTAGCATGTATTTTATGATAAATTTTTATTTAAAACAGACTTTTGGATATGTTTTGAATCATCTTTTTGGGGTAGGCACTTGTTTATTAAGATACTGGTTAAAACATCAGCATCTCATATTGTAGTGCCTGGGTTCCCAGCCCCAGCTCCTGACTCCAGGTCCCTGCTAAGGCAGACCCTGAGAGGCAGAGCTGATGGCTCAAGTGATTGGGTTCCTACCGCCCACGCAGGAGACCTTGATTGAGTTCCAGGTCTGCCTAGGTTCTTGGAGGCATTTGGAAACTGAGCCAGTGTAAGGAATGTCTCTCCTTGTGTCTCTCTCTGCCCCTCAAATAAATAAATATAATTTCTTCTTGGTCATCTACCTATTTTAAATAAGTATCTTGGCTTAAAAGTGTTCTTTTAGCCATAATAAAACAATGATGCCTTAAAGGCTGTCTTCATTTATATATTGATATGAGGGACATTCAGATGTACGCTATTGTATTTAATGAACATCAACTGTCTTTCCAAAGCATTGCTAGCATACAAAAAACTTTATGGTCTTATGCAGCAATATAAAATAGACTTGACTTACACCAATACAGCCACCACTTTCCCAAACACTCAGCATCCGTTTAACGAAATCCTTCAGACTTGTTTTAGTAACAGCAAAAATAAAACTAACATAGTAAGCGCTAAATAAACGCTGGGGGACACTCCCTGCCGTTTAATTACGGTACATGAGATTACAATCTGAAATTGCCTCATGAAGTCTCCAAACGATCTCCTCCGGCTAAGGCAAATGCGGGACCGCTCCCGCCTCTGCCGTCCACACAACCGCAGCAGGCTACAACGCGCTCCGAACCGGCGACGGACGGAGCCTCCCCGAGTGCCCAGGAACACAGGGCTTGCCCCGGCCGCCGGCCCTCAGCTCCCCGCTCCAGGGCGCGGGGCGGTGGACGGCAGGGAGGGACACGCTGCCGCGTTTTCGCGGGAGCCGCGGACCCCAGCGCCCAGGCTGGCGTCGGCTGCGCCCCACCGCGCAACCCCCGCGTTCTGCGGGCAGGGACAGCGCCTCGGCGAGCCGCGCCCCGACCCCGGGGCCCGCAGCCCCCCGGGCTGGCCCCTCGGCCCCGGCCACGCCCGTCACGGCTGACGCCCCGCGGCGAGAGCGGCAACACCGACGCCAGGCCCCGACCCGCACCGGCAGCGCAGGTATGGGGGCGCCTCTCTTCTGACAGGCGGGGAAGCCGGCTGTGAACAGACCCCCTGCCCCTCAGCGCCTGAAAGAGTGACCGCGACCGCTGACAACCCGCTTCCCGCCTCCGGGAGGATGGGGGTCCAGAAAAAACCCCGATCCCCACGTTTCACTTCACAGCTGGCTCGCGCCTCCCACGCCCAAGAGAAAACGGGGGCGGGTGAGGCTAACAGCCGGTGCGGCTGTGGCAGGAGCCGGCGGCCGGGTCCCGCCTCGCTCTGTCCACTCAGTCCGTGGGGAGGAGACAGCCAGCAAGGCTGCGGCGCCTCCTGCGAGGACAGGTACCTGACGCTGGCGCCGCAGTCCCCCGCCGCCCTGGCACCGGAGCCCGACACCCCGCTTCCGGGGTCAAGTCGCCGAGGGGAGGCCGGAGTGCCCGGGAGGGGACCTGCCACGCCCCGCCACGCCCCGCCTCCGCTGCCCTTTCCCCCTAGGATTCGGGCCACTTCCGGAACGCGGCGCGTCACTAAGCAGCCGATCCTCTCTTCCCTGTTCGTCCCGCCCCTTCTCCCGCTTGGCCCGGAGCACGTGATTGCGAAAGCGCTTTCGGCGTGTTTGATTGGCGGAGCTGTCGGGATAGTCTTCGCTGATTGGTGCTGGGGATATGCCCCATAGACGCCCGCGGGGCGCACAGTTTGGATCGTCCGTCGTGTTCCCGCCACCATGGTGGACGTCATGGAGCTGCCCAAGTCGCGCATCAACGCCAGCATGCTCTCTCAGTTCATCGACCGGCCAGTCTGCTTAGTGGGGAGGCTGGAAAAGGTGCGCGGGCTCGCCGCCCTGGGCGCCGGGGCCGATAGCCGGAGGGAGGGACGCCTGACCGCCACGGGTCGGGGACGGAGGGTGGGAAGAGGACCCGGGCGCCTCAGCATCGCTGCTCACGCAGTGGCTTTGTGGCGCGGATGGCTGCTTGCGGCACACTTCTGAGCCCTTGCAGCTGCTTCGTGGCGCCTCGTTAGGGCACGGAATGCGCTGCCTTCCATGCGTCAGCGCCTGTCGCTCCTGTCCCGGTCGTGGTGTTTAAGCAGAGGGAGCCGTAGACAGGACTCCCACGTCCACCTGCCAGGCTGGGCTGGCCCCACCGAGGAGAACCTTGTCCTCGCCCCTTTTCCTGTGAAAATTCCCGGGTTGTCCCTGTGGGGATTCCCTCGGCAGCCGCTGCGCCCCACGAGGGAAGCAGAGGCCGGACAGGCTTGTTTCAGTAGCTCCTTTCCCCCGCACATCCGCGGCCCAGCCGAGGGAGCGGGAAACTGAGTCCGAGCGTGCCCAGGCCTCGCCCCACGCCTGTGGGCCGCTTCGCGGCGGTCTCCCAGGAGGGGAGCCCACCGCGGCCATCGGTCCTCGGGCGTCCACTGCTCCTGTGGGGTAGGAACCTTCCGAACCGGGAGTGCTGGCAGCTGGTCCAGGCCTCCTCTAACTTGTTCCCGGAGTGGGGTTTGCAGATACAGCGAATGGAAATCACGGGACCCACTTGGACGACTAAGTGTTGGTTCTTTATCGGAAATTAGCTGGGGCGTCCCGTGACTAGCTCTGATAAAACAAGGTACTATGTGGAAACGAATAAACCTGGTTCAAGAGTCTGTTTTGTGCTTGCCTAAATTAGGTCAATCTCAAGTTTCATCACTTTTTGTTTTTTTTTTTATTTTATTTTAATGATATTTTAGAGGTTTTGTTTCTGTATAAAGGCCTTTTTTTAATGTTTGTTTTTTAGATTCATCCCAGTGGAAAAATGTTTATTCTTTCAGATGGAGAAGGGAAAACTGGAACTGTTGAGTTGATGGAACCTGTATGTTTAAGTATTAATTCTGTGCATATCATAGTTGCTTTGTCTTGGTTCGGTGCTAATGTTTCTGCTTTTGGAAGTGCTGTATAAAGGATGAGTTTCTAAAACCTCCATAGCTCTAAAATTAAATTCTTACCTTCTTTTCTGATACTTTCCTTTATATTTCTAACTGTTGGTTCTTTGGGCTCCATAACTTTTTAATACATCACTAAATACTGAGTAACAGTTCTCATTCCTTACAATTTTCTTGGCACTTCATGAAGACAAATCCATATACTATTTGGTTAATGTGTGCAGAACATACTTTGTGAAGTTATAGAAGTTTCTGGCTCTTCTTGATGGGTCTTTAACAAGTTACTGCTTGTAGAAATCTGGACACTCAGTAAACTGATTGAGAGAGAGATCTTCCATCCACTGGTTCACTCCCGATGACTGCAACCACCAAGGCTGGGCCATGCCACAGCCAGGAGCCTGGAACTCCTTCTGGGTTTCTCACATGGCTGGTAGGGGTCCTTGGACTTAGGTCATCTGCTGCTTTCCTAGGCACATTAGCAATGAGTTGCATCAAAACTGGAGCAGCCAGGACTCAAACCAGCAGCCATATGGGATGCTGGCGTCACAGGCAATGCCTTAACCCACCATAACATGACACCTGCCGCTGCGTTAGTAAAGTTTAAAATTATTGTTAAAAGGTTTAAGGGGGCCGGCGCCGTGGCTCAATAGGCTAATCCTCCACCTTGCGGCGCCGGCACACCGGGTTCTAGTCCCTGTCGGGGCGCCGGATTCTGTCCCGGTTGCCCCTCTTCCAGGCCAGCTCTCTGCTATGGCCAGGGAGTGCAGTGGAGGATGGCCCAGGTGCTTGGGCCCTGCACCCCATGGGAGACCAGGAAAAGCACCTGGCTCCTGGCTCCTGCCATCAGATCAGCGTGGTGCACCGGCTGCAGCGGCGGCCATTGGAGGGTGAACCAACGGCAAAAAGGAAGACCTTTCTCTCTGTCTCTCTCTCTCACTGTCCACTCTGCCTGTCAAAAAAAAAAAAAAAAAAAAAAAAAAAAAAAAGGTTTAAGGTAGGCCAGCACCGCAGCTCACTAGGCTAATCCTCCGCCTGCAGTGTCAGCACCCCGGGTTCTAGTCCCAGTTGAGGTGCCGGATTCTGTCCCAGTTGCTCCTCTTCCAGTCCAGCTCTCTGCTGTGGCCTGGGAAGGCAGTGGAGGATGGCCCAGGTCCTTGGGCCCTGCACCCGGATGGAGACCAGGAGGAAGCACCTGGCTCCTGGCTTCAGATCAGCGCAGCGCACCGGCCATAGCAGCCACTTGGTGGGTGAACCAACGGAAAAAGGAAGACCTTTTTTCTCTCTCTCTGTCTAACTCTTGCCTGTCAAAAAAAAAAAAAAAAAAAAAAAAAAAAGGTTTAAGGTATTAATAAACTGAGTAACAGTTTTCCAAATTAATCAACTGAAAATGTGATAACACCAAATTGCTATTTTGTTCTGCATCTTAGCTCGATGAAGAAATCTCTGGAATTGTGGAAGTCGTTGGAAGAGTAACAGCCAAGGCAACCATCATGTGTGCATCTTATGTCCAGTTCAAAGAAGATAACAATCCTTTTGGTAATATAACACATTCTAATATTGAGTGGTTTATGTAATTTGGAGGAAGACAATTTTATTCTTAATTTGATATGTGTTGGTCTAGTCCTATCATGTTTTCAATTTCTATGGGATTTTCTGATCCCAAGGAAAATGAGAGAATAGTTTAATCTGTTTCTAAGTAGTGTTTAAATATGTAGGAAAGAGAAAATTAAATGTTTCCTTAACTGTTTTTTTTTTTTTCAGATCTTGGACTTTACAATGAAGCTGTGAAAATTACCCACGAGTTCCCTCAGTTTTTTCCTTTAGGGGTTACACAACATGATTGATCCTGACTGATTTTCTTAGGATTGCAAGTGAGCTACAGCAAAGAATATTAAAGGAGTCCTCATATGTATGAGGAAGAGATTCTTGTGGTTTCTATTGTTTTCTCTTTAATATTTCATGTACTAAACCTTAGATATACCAGTCTATAGTTTTTGATGGAATTGGTATATTGACAGTTCTCAGCCAAGGAATTGTTTCTCTGGAATATGCTTGGATTAGATGAAAGATCCAAGCAGGTGTGTGAGTTTAGTTTTCTATTTTATTAATAAAAATTAAAATGGAGCATACTGTTGGTCATTTCATTTTTATTCTTACAGTCACATATCCAAATAGACACTTGGAATTTCACATCTGAAAGGTCAGAACTTAGACCTTCCAAATGAAACTCTGGGCTAACTGCGAAGGATTTTCTCACCATCTCTCAAACTATCCCAGGTTAATTATTCTTTGATACTCCACTTAAAAACTGATTTTGATGAATTATAAAAGAAACATAACCTATATCTTCTGGAATTGGTAAAGTATCTCTTTTTCTGGATTTTAAAACTGAGCGTTTAAAAGGATACATAATCTTGTATGAAAGAATTGGTGGAATACTTGATTTTGATTTCTTTCTTTTCAATTGTCATTATCTTTAGATAATGTAGGAACAAAGTAAACCTTCTCGTATAGAATTTCCAACTAGTGATTGAGGCCTTTCACCATCTAACCTCAATCTCAAATTCTGTTCTCCCCTTTGAAGCCACCCTCCAATACCCAGTCCTCCAATAGCCTTTAAACACAGGAGCCTTTGAACTGGCTATCTGCTTGGATTGGCCTGTTTCTTTGACCAATTGAAAACATTCCCTGAATTTCCTGATTTAGGCAGCATTAGTCACTTCATGTTACATACCTTTGTTCATACCTCTCATCACATTTAACTTTCTGAAACTTTTTTTTTTTTTTTTTTTTTTTTTTCAGTTTAAAATCTTCTTGGCATCAGCATTTTGGTTTAGTGAATTAAGCCACCACTTGGATACCCTCACATCACACCATACCAAAGTGCCGATCTGGGTCCTGGCTCCTCCACTTCCAACCCCACTTGTAGCTAATGCATCCTGGGAAGCAGCAGTGTATGGCTTCAGTACTAAGATCCCTGCCATGCACATGGGAGACATCTTTTCAATAATCTTAGGCTGCAGGAAGTTGATACTTCAGACCTCGTGTACAGGCTTCCCCAGAATTCACCCCAGGACTTGACTCAAAATACTTGTTGAATGACTTAATGTGGATTAAATCAGTACCTTAAAAGGACAACTTCAAAAATGTATAGATTCAGGGCCTGGTGTAGGTGCAAGATAGAATACTGTTGGGTTGCCCACGTTCCATGTTGGAGTGCCTGGGTTCCGGTCCCAGCTCTGCTTCTGACTTTACTTCCTGCTAATATGTGCCCTGGGAGGCAGCAGCTGATGGCTAAACCCAAGTAGCTGGGTTCCTGCCACCTATATGGGAGACTCAGATGGGAGTTCTGGCTTTGTCCTGGCCCAGGCCTGGCTGTTGGGGGCATTTGGGCAGTAAGCCAGCAGATGGATACCAGTAATTAAAAGCTAGATAATTGATATTCTCTCTGTTGCTCATCCTTTCAAGTAGATTGGAAAAAAAAAAAACTAATAACATACATAATTTTGCTTTTTATTTAAACTAAAAAATATAAAATTTTCCCACTGTGTCCTAGAGACACTGCCATGGTTTAGTACATAGCTTTCCAGAATTTCGTCTACTTTGACAAACTGTCTGTAGGACCCCTAAACCATGTTTTGCAACATGAATCTTTCCTGACTATGGCATTCTCTTTCATCATCGCAAAACAGCCCACTGTACCAAATGTTCCTCAGTGTATTTAACCATTTCTCTAATTCGCTTCCCCACCCAGAAGAGATGAGGAAGCTGAAAGTAAGAAGCCTCTTTGGTATTTCCCAGTGTCTAACAAAGTACACAGATCAGTCAGTTGAGCCTAGCTTGAGAAGCCGCAAGACCCAGAGGACGGGTAAGGAAGTAACAGTGGCAAGGATGGGAGCTTTGATCTTTAGTGAAGAAGATGTTCAGAAGGTATTTGGAAATGTACAACCTAAAACCTTTAAGGTAGAGTTTAATGGGTCTGCTGTCCCTTATCTGCAATTTTAAAATCTAAAATGGCTTGAAAATCGTAAAACTTTCCCCTAAATTTAGGGCAAAACCTGAAAAGAATAGTTGTGAAGCTGTTTGTAGCCTCTCTTACTTTGTGAAGTACGCATATATTTCACTGCAGAAACATGGGTGTAGAAGACACTCCATGACATACGGTAGGCGTTCCCTGTGACTGCCAAAATCCAAAAATTCTAATTCTAAAGTGTGTTTCAAGTAAGGGTTTATGTTCCTAAATCAAGGGACAGAATGCAGAAAAAAATCACAGAGCCAATGACAAAACCTTGGTGGACCTGTGCCCCTGATGGACTGAGAGTAAATGGGACGAGGAAGAATAATCAAGTGAGAAGAACCAGCAGTGCCCAGCATCTAGTAAGTCCTCCATAAATGCTGACCGGGAGAGAGTATCATGCAAGGCAAGGAAGAAGAGTTTCAATGAGTGGTCAGCGTTGTTCAAAACAAAGAATGCTTGTAAGTAAAGATTCAGGGCAAAATGCTGATATTGTTAATTTATAATATATAGCACACATTTCCAAAAAGGATTAGGTTGCAAAAATATAAAAGGAGACACTGAAAACAGGAGAGAGCAACAAAAATCTAATATAAAAAATATAATTTAGGCATTATATTTAATTCCAAGTTTTTCTGGGAAGCATGGAAAAGAGAGGGACAATCTGCACTTGAATTTCAATAGCCTTAAATCCACTAGAGCAATCCAGTTTTTCCTAATGTTAAAATATCATGCAGCGTATTATGAACTGTAAAATAGTTGTCTTCAGTAGCAATTTTACAAAGATTTTTCAAATGTTCCCTTTTAGTTGTCATCTGATGATGACAAAATTCAACACAACTACAAAGCATCTTCTATGTGATAAGTGCTTTGAATGATCAACTAGTATTACTAAATCTATAGAACTGTTTTTAGAAATATGTACTCATTTTAAAATAATTTTTAAACTGAATCCTCAACTTTGATTTGAAAGGCCGAGAAACAGAGACAGACAGGGAAATCCATGTGCTGAATCACTCACAGGCTGACACCTGGAGACCAAAACTCCCATCTGGGTCTCCCATACAGGTGGCAGGAACCCAGCCACTTTTGTTCAGTCATCACCCGCTGCATCCCAAGGCACACATTAGCAGGAAGTAAGAATCAGAAGCAGAACTGGGACTGGAACCCAGGCACTGCAATATAGAATGTGGCACTCAAACAGTATCCTAATTGTTGCACCCCAGGACCTAAACCTATAGAATTTTGAAGTTGTCCTTTTAAGGTATGAATGTAATCTGCTTTAAGTCATTCAGATATTTTGAGTCAAGTCCTGGATTTACTGCTGGAGAAGGCTTTAAGTGATCTGAAGCATCAGTCTCCTGCAGCCTAACAGAATCTTTAAAGGTGTCTCACTCTTACCAGCTGCTCAATATTGTGATCTGAGGTTTCAGATCCACCGTGGTAACCACCAGATTCTGCAGGTTCTATTTAATGAAACTCCAATCTGGTTTCTTCCCTTATTTAATCCACATGGTATTTGATTCTGATCTGTTGCTGTCAATAATCTTGGTACCAGAGGTTATCTTTCCTAAGGAGATGACGCTAAGTCTACAGTACTAAGAAAACATGTGTTTTCAATTACTTTCTAATACTGAGGTTGGTTTGAGGTAAGCCATTTAGGTTCTTTCCTGACTCCACTTGACCTTCAGCCATGGGGTTTTGAGATGGCTAATTAAGACCAGAGGTGTAGACTATGAGGAATTTATAGTGTAATTAATCTTGATTGCAGAGATTAAAATTATAGTTACATATTAATGAATCTCAGCAGCACAACACTGTTGTGTGGCTTGCCAGTGTTGTGGCTCAGCAGTGGGGACGTCCTTGTCTTTGTTAGAGACTTCCACTGAAATATAGTGGCTGTTGCATATAGAACAGTGCTGTTTCAAACACTGTTTCTTTGGGGTGGCAAAAAAAGAACAACAGTGTGGTATTTAGGACACACAGTTAACTCCAAAGCTTTGGAACAATGAGCAAAGAACAGTGCCATAAATCAGAAGAAAGGACAATATATGTGATCATTTGAGGCAATCCATAGATGACATTGTGATTTAATTAGTCCCCCTTTCTAAGCAACTGTTCATTTTTCACAGGAGTTTGAAATATTATTCCAAAAAATAATCTGATTATTTTGGCTGTGAGAACCCTACATTGCAGAATGTTAGTTGTTTTTTATTTATTTTTATTTTTTAAAGATTTATTTATTTATTTATTTGAAAGGCAGTTACAGAGGCAGCAATAAAAAAAGAAAGAGAGGTCCTCCAATCCGCTGCCACTCCCCAGGTGGCTGCAATGGCCGGAGTTGGGCCAGAGCAGGGCCAATCTGAAGCCAGGAGTCTGGAGCTTCTTCCAGGTCTCCCATGTGGGTGCAAGGGCCCAAGGACTTGGGCCAACTTCCACTGTTTTTCCAGGCTGCAGCTGAGAGCTGGATTGGAAGAACATCCAGGACTCAAACCAGTGTCCATATGGGATGGTGGCACTGCAGGTGGCAGCTTTACCCGCTATGCTACAGCACCGGCCCCAATATTGTTTATTTAACCTGGACTTAAATGAATGGATTCAGTGAAAGATCTTGGTATCTTGGCATCTCAATCTAGCAAGTCATCAGGGAGAAATTCTGCTGTTGAATAATCATTAATTAAAAGCTAGATAATTAATATCATTTTAACCTTAAATAATTATTTAGGATATATTTAGTTTTAGTGTTGACATTTTCATTGATTTAACTTCACCTAATGCACCATGATCATTTAAAGCCAAGTTGTGTTAATTTAGCACAACCATATAGAAAACCAGAAACAGTCCTGATTTCATTGTTTTTCCTTAGCTTCTGAGAGGCTTTAAGTTTTAGGAAAACATTAGGCCCGATGAGTGTATACTTTTTTCAGGGATGCATCCATTCTCCTAAGCGTCAGGGTCCCAGTTCATCCATTATTTCTTCCATATGGCTCAGAAATGCTATGTCTCAGTCGGGCATGTATTTGACCTTCTGTGAGAGTCAGACAGCAGACCAGGGGGTTGCCTCACTTTGGAATCTCCTCAGCACTGACTAAATGTCTTCCAGATGAACATAATGTGGGCCAAGGGAGGAGCAAGGGATTAGAAATCATTGCCTCCAAACCAGGGAGATGTGTACACTTTCTTTTGGAACCTAGTGACCTAAAGGAATTGACCTACTGGGCAGTTTCCTTCACTCTCAACTTCGTCTATTTAAGTCATAAAAGCAGCTCAGATAAGATAGAGTAATTATTTATTATCATTCCATTTGTTTAAAACAACAGTAAAGACAGCTGCAAAGGCTCCTGTCCTCCCCCTGTTTTCTCATCGTAAATTCCTACAAAGTGACTTTGCCAGATGTGCACGTGGGCTACCAGTGGAGGCAGGATGAAGCAGTTCATTACTGTCATTTGTCGCAGGACCACTCACCTGCGAATGTTGGCACCAGTGCCCTGTTTTATCCCTTTTACAGGAAAATAAAAGTAACATTTCTAGAGGAATAAAATAGGCCCCCTATGTTGCTTTTCTTCCTTTATCTGCTATCTTAAACGTTTTTGAAGTACAAATTTCAAGAATACATTTTAGGCAGTACAGGGAAAATACAGAAGTTTACATGTACTCTAAAACTGTATCTATGGTAACTTATTTAAACAAAAAAAAAGGCTCCACTGTTGAATCTTTTGAGTCAAGGTAGACTAAGTTGGCATTTCTTTTCAAGGAAAAATGGACTCTAAAAGGGGAGGGGATAAAAAAAATCTATATTTCATCTACAATTGGTAAAGGACACCAACTATCTACACATCTGTAATTTTTAAAAATAGGATCCAGGGGCCGGCACTGTGGTGTAGTAAGCTAGGCTACCACCTGCCATACCAGCATCCCATATGGGCACTGGTTGTAGCCCTGGGCTGCTCTTCTTCCGATCCAGCTCTCTGCTATAGCCTGGGAAAGCAGTGGAAGATGGCCAAGTGCTTGGGCCCCTATACCCAGCTGGTTCCTGGCTTCAGATCAGCACAGCTCTGGCCATTGCAGCCATTTGGAAAGTGAACCAGTGGATGGAAGACCTATCTCTCGGTCTCTCCCTCTCTCTGTCTCTTAACTCTACCTCTCAAATGAATACATAAAATCTTTTTTTTTTTTTTTATGGGATCTAGGTAAGTTGTCTGATTCTAAGTGCGGGAATTTGGTGTGATAAAATAAAGTCAGCAATTTGCATCAACAGAACTCTTCAAGGGATTTATCTTTAAGTACATTTTAGAAATGTATCATTTGGATTGATGCATTTGAGCTTCTAAAATTTTTGAGATAAAATCATTAAGTCAATGACATTTAGAAACAGCACTGCTGCCTTCTGTGTCCTCAACAGATTCTAAATTCAGCAACATGTGTCTTGTGATCATAAGATATGGCTACAAATAGCAATAAATGTTGCAAAGCAAATTCCATGGTAGCATAGGAAAACATTTCCCCTGCAGCAGGGGAAGGTGGATTACCTCACCCCTGTGGCCTGCAGGTTACATCATGAAGAGTGCAGGCTTAGAAATGAAAAGGGAACACAAGCGAAAGTAGGAAAATGATTTCATGAAAAATAGATGTTCTTTGTTTAGGGAAAAACATCTGAAGTATTGATGAGAAACTTTAGGCGCAAATATTTCTGTGTTCATATGCTTTGAAACTGTTTCTAAAAAACTAATTTATTCATTTTCATAACTATTCATAAAGATGCAGTCATGCAAGTCAGTTTTATTCATAAAGGGCTTAAAAATATTACTATATTGCAAAATATTTTAACAATAATGTACATTTATATATTACATAATAAATTACATTTGCATATTATATAGTATAACAATATAATTATATACAACTTGGAAATTGGTAATTTCTACTTAGCTGGATTCAGTATGCAGAAAAAATATTACTTCTAGTTCTAACTCACATTTTAGTAGGGGGTAAGAGCATCACACATTCAAACTACTCTGGGATACATATTCCTATCAGTAACCTCCAGGAAGTTGCCACATAGGTGATTATTGCAACAGAGATTCTAAGAACTTGGCCAAGGAACCATTTTGTCTGTGGTAGCTGGTTGCTTTAACTCAGGGTTTCTCAATCTTTTTAAACCTTGACAAATACTAAAACTTTTAAATCCCTCATAAATACTAAAATCTCATGGCTGAGCTTTCCAGCCCAAGATTCTGAAATAACCTCCTCTCAGAATCTTGAAACCAAATGAGAACACTGAGTATCCTATCAGACTTTATTAGAATTTCTTGTTTGCCTACCTCCCCAATATGCTGCAAACTCCATGAGGAAAGAGTAGAGAAACTGGAAGACAGTGGATGGAGATGACAAGAAAACTTTTCCCTTTGTTTCCTTTTAGCCTTCTGGACTAGGAAGCCTTTAACTTTATGTCAACTTGACTGGGCTAGGTGGTGCCCAGACAGCTAATGTATCTTACTATTTTGGGATGTCTGTGTGCATCTTTCTGGAGAAGATAAGCAGTTATGAATCAGTGAACTGAGTAAAGTCCAGCCACTCTCACCTCTGTGGGCAGGCATCATCTAATCCCTCAAGGTCCAGATTATGATGGAGAAGGGTGAGTCTCGTAACTCCTTGAGCCAGGGTACCACCTTCTCCTGCCTTCAGACAACAGAAGTTCCTGCTTCAGGCTTTTGGAGTCCAGGCCCATACCAGCACCTGCCCTCCCCAGATGCTGGAGCTGAGTTACATCTGTGGCTGCTCTTGTTTGCAGGCCTTTAGACTTGGACTTGAGTCCACATACACCACTGACTTTCTTGGTTCTGTTTACCCTAGGAAGTGAGAGTGGCTATTCAGAGCAGCGAAGCATACAGCCTGAAGATCATGGAGCAAAGAACTGCAGACACTGACGTCCACTTCACATTCCTTGTCATTTTTTCCCTTTTTGTTGTGGTAAGATGTACACAAAACTGACCAAATATCAATACCTCCACTATGTATCATCCATTTCCAAACCTCTTGTAAAACAGAAACTACTCATCAAACAGTAGCCTCTCATTCCCTCCCCTCCAGCCCTGGCAATCCCCCTTCTATTTCTGTTTCTGTGACTGACTATTCTAAGTGACTACAAGTGGAACCATAGCGCTTTTCTCATTTTGTAGCTGGTTTACTTCACGTAGCATCGTGTTCTCAAGGTTCACCCACACTGTAGCCTATGTCAGGATTCCCTTCCTTTTTCAGGTTGAATCACATCCCACTGTATGTGCGTACCACGTTTTGCTTATCCATTCATCCATCCAGACACTTGAGTTGCTTCTACATTTTAACTTCTACATAGTGCTGCTATGAACATGGGCATACAAGTATCTCTTCAAAACTTTGCTTATAATCTTTTTGTTGTTGTTGTTGTTGTTGTTGACAGGCAGAGTGGACAGTGAGAGAGAGAGACAGAGAGAAAGGTCTTCCTTTGCCTTTGGTTCACCCTCCAATGGCTGCCACGGCCGGCGCGCTGATCCGAAGGCAGGAGCCAGGTGCTTCTCCTGGTCTCCCATGGGGTGCAGGGCCCAAGCACTTGGGCCATCCTCCACTGCACTCCCTGGCCACAGCAGAGAGCTGGCCTGGAAGAGGGGCAACCGGGACAGAATCCGGCACCCCGACTGGGACTAGAACCCGGTGTGCTGGCGCCGCAAGGTGGAGGATTAGCCTAGCGAGCCGCGGCACCGGCCTTGCTTATAATCCTTTTAAGTATATACCCCGAAGTGGAATTGCTGGACCATATGATAATTGTATTTTTAAGTTTTTGAAGAAACACTATTTTCCACCATGGCTGTACTATAAGCCTGCACTTTTTGTAACAATTGGAAAAAAACAACAACTAGCCTTAAAACTCACTGCAAGTTCATTCAAGACACATAATAGTAACAAAGAAAAATGCATGTGGTCCAGTTCAGTCAAGAAACCAGAGACCTCATTCCAGGTTTACCACCCATTAGATCAGCTCCTTGCATGATCCAGCTTCCTTCCAGTTCCAACAATTTATGATTTAATATCTTATTAATCACTTTCCAAATTAGTGGTTAAGTTAAAAATGGAAAACAGGTGGACATTGGGCAGTTGACAGTAGCCACTCGGAGCACTGTATTGAAAAGGGTTCTGAGAGGAAGGAGGGGATTGATAAGCGTTTGTGTCATGCTGACCAAGGGTGTGGTCATTCAGTCAGCGCTGCTTCAAGCAGAGGTTAGCCTTTTATTTATTTATTTATTTTTTTAAAGATTCATTTATTTATTGGAAAAGCAGTTACAGAGAGGCAAGAGGTCTTCCACCTGCTGGTTCACTCCTCAAATGGCCATAACAGCCGGAGCTGGGTCCATCCAAAGCCAGGAGCCAGGAGCTTCCTCTGGGTTTCCCACATGGGTCCAGGGGCCCTAGAACATGGGCCATCCCCTGCTGCCTTCCCAGGCCACAGCAGGGAGCTGGATCAGAAAGGGAGCAGCTAGGACTCAAACTGGCACCCAAATGGGATGTTGGCACTGCAGGCACCAGTTTTACCCGCTATGCCACAGTGCCGGCCCCAGCCTAACCCCTTTATCTCATGTTAACTGAAGAGTTGGATTTGTCACTGGACAATTTAAACATAAACAGGAAGTCTGCTATTGGAATACATGTTGAATTCTTTTTCCCATGTGTTTTTCTTATCCTAGCATTCTTACTACTGTGACCATTTCCAGTCTACTTTCCAAAATACAAGTCTCCACAATGTACTCAGTCACTGTTGGATAATTCCACCCTCCACTTAGCAGTTTTCAAAGTACTCATTCCTAACTTCTTAAAATGGCCACAAAGACAGGCTGGCATGGCTTAGTGGATAAGGCCGCCTCCTGCGGCACCAGCATCTCATATGGGTGTGTCGGTTCATGTCCAGCTGCTCCACTTCTGACCCAGCTCCCTGCTAATGGCCTGAGAAAGCAGCAGATGACAGCACAACTATCTGGACCCCTGCCACCCACGTGGGAGACCTGGAAGAAAGCCCCAGCTTCGGCCTGTCCAAGTGCTGGTCACTGCCGCCATCTGGGGAGTGAACCAATGGACAGAAGATGTCTCTCTCTCTCCCCTTCTCACTTTCAATTAAATAAATCTTAAAAAAAAAAAAAAAAAAAAAAAAAACCTAGCCACAAAGAAAAAGATGAAAACTCACAAGACCACCAACAGCCCAACTACTTGACTTTGGAAAGTATGTTAATCTAGTATAAGCAGTTGGATTGAGGAAAAACCCATGATGGCTGCATTTCACTGTGTTATCAGTCTGCCCTGAAAAAAATGCACATACATTTCAGCTCGGTGACTCAGATGAGGGGTGGTTCAGGGAGGTGGCTTAATTCCAAGGTATATTAACCAGTGGTCTGAGCAAATTTGGAGTTCAGGCAGAGAGAGGAAACAATGAGGAAGTAGAGGAACATACTAAAGAGTGGAACACTGCAAGACAAAAGTAGATGAGGAGGCAATTTAAATGCAGATACACTGAGGACAGGCATCTCAGGAGCAGAGTGAGGTGCTAAAATAGAAGTTCCAATTCGATGCCTCACTTCACCGAAACTACAATCTGTCCTTGTACTGTAGGCCTCTGCAGGCTCCTATCATCCGCCATCTGTTTTGGAAAGGCAGCCCGTATCACCCGACATCTATGTGATGTTCTCATTCTCTCATTCTCACATCTGTTCGCTGAAAAAGAAGGGAAGTCTCACTGTGTATGAGCATTCTTTGTCAATCTAGATCCTCTCAACTTCCTTCTTTCTGCATTAATTCCAGACTTTCAAAAAAGTATTTTCTCTTAAGGAGTAATTTGGCAATTCTATGGCACCAAGGCATGCAAGTTGCAGCATTTCATAAATTTGCATTCCACACAATGTGCCAGTGATTAATGTAAAGAATGGAAAGTTTGGAAATCTGAGGGGATTGATTTTGAACAGAACAATCCCTCCACGCTTCCACATTCAACCTCAAGTTCTGCGATGCTGGGTGCTAAGCAAGCAAAACAAAACCACCTTACAGGTGCGACAGTCACTCACAGAGACTATTTGGTTATTTTTAATGCTGTAACTGCTTTTATCTAAATGCTAATCAGTCGTCCTGCCACAACCCTGCAGTGGCAGAATCAATTTCAGTAACAATGCTGATGGTCACAATATGATCCACTGAAGTCTCCACTCCTTGGTGCAAAGGGGGTGGAAATGATAGGCAGCTCATTAATCATTTATCCCAGAGATGAATGTGTTCAGTTGCTGCCAGGGGGCTGTAGGTGAATGCTGCCAGGAATGAGAAATGTCAATTGTCAGGCCTCGTGCATAATGGTGGAGCTGATTTAAGCTTCTTTGAAGATTAAAGTTGTGCCCTTTTCCCCACAGTTCCGTCACATACGCTTGGCAATTTTGTTCCATAAGAACTCATTTTCTCTCTGCTCAGATGTCCTTGCTTGAGATCATATACGCAGCTAGAGTCTTCCCCAGCTATCTGCAGAGTCACAGAGGTCTGCAGAGTGCCACACATTGCGAATGGACTTTAAATGAATAAAGAATAAGTGAAGGAAGCAAACCAAGAGCGGCACTGAATCATTTTTGGCCAATTTTTCCACAATGGATATGTTGTCTCAACAAGGATGATACACATTTTAATTTCCCAGGGCCCCACAGGGAACAGACATAGTCTATATTTCGTGTAACATTTTCTGAAGATAGAAAAACCAATTCAATACAGTACACTCAAAAAACTATTATTCACCAAATTATGTGAACATTCCCAAAAGTGTAGTCACTGTCTAGAGGACGTTAAGAATCTGCCCCAACTTAATTATTTCCAACCTCTGTCTGATTCTTCCAGTGGGAAATACAAAAAGACTTCAAAACGGCTGTAGGAAAATGGAATAAAAAGATGTTTGTTTTCCTGCAAAAGGTTTTTGAAATCTGCACACAGTCTCTTCATGATACGTATTTCCCATGAACGTCTGGAGGCCCCTCAGCATGCTCCCACCTGCAGTTCCCTTTGGAAGCCCACAGCGTCTGAGCGTTCACTGCAAGAATCATACTCAGGTTTCCAAAAATAATTTAATGTATCTCAGAAAACCGTCTGTCTTTACTAAATATCAGTTTGTCCTGAGAGTCTCAACTGATCCTACATTCCATTTTTGAGGACTGGAAGCAAAGGGTCGAAGGTTTAAGATGATAAAACATGCAAGATATACTTCTCACAGATGTATCAAGTTGCTGAATGCTTTTGCTCCATCAACTGTACATCTTCACCTGTCTTGGGAACACTTACGAACCATAAAGATACACACTTAGCACTGTACAAATATTAAATATACCTGTTAATGCAGAGTATAAATTTCCAAGTTGACAGGGAAAATCATTTTACTTCGACACAATATGGTAGCACAGGAACTCTGTATCAAATTTCTACCATGAAATAATGTTATATTGCTGCTAAAAAGGAAATTCAGTTCTACCATATGTTTGACAGTGGCAACTTCCTATTTCATTGCTATCAGCAAAATATGTGCCTACAGTGTGATCCAAATCCGGGTAAGTATGAATTTGACCATTTGCTATTTCAAACTTAGGTTTTCTTGCACACATGTATCTATGTAAGCATGTTTGTTCATGTGTGTAAGTGGTGCTTTCTTAACAAAAGATCTAAGACCAAGAATTTGCATAAATTCTACATAAATGCCTGTTTCAAGTTTATGAGTCATTAATCCCTTCCAATGCTCTTCCAGACTACCCTGTCCTTTTTACTTTATATTTTAAGAACCCAACAAATTAGATTCCAGAATCTGAATTTCCAGTTAAGAAATCATGTTAAGGCAATATGCTTTTCATGAGTTGAATGATGAAAGACTGTGTGTGCTGAATTATTACTATTGCTGCTACTTCTGGCATTATATAAATTAGCCTTTATTCCTGAATTTGCCTTTTTAGCAAAGTATTTTAAGACACTGTACTATTAGATCACTAAGAATATTACATTTTGGAAAATGCCAGACAACTTCTATTTCCTCAAATTATTTCTAATCAGAATATCTTTAAGTCCAAATTTAAAGAATTCAAGAAAAAATTGGGGGGCTAGTAGAAAAACACAAGATGCCAAAATGATCCTTGTGTTACACAAATGATAGCAATTACAAACACGACAAAAGAAATCTGAATGGATTTGATCTGAAGCTATGCTTAAGCCTACCTCTTCTATGACACAGAGCTCCTCCAAGGCAACCAAGGTTCCATCAGTCCTTAAGCATCACAACCCCTAATGTGTGTGCAGCACATGGAGGGCCCCAAATGTGCTCTGGTTTTTTTGGAAGCACGGGCAGGCAGGCATGCTCAGAACTCATTACTTAAACATAAACAGCTTGTTATTATTAGAAATGAGCTCAGTAAAATGCACCTCAGATTGGACTGGAAAATAATTAAATTCTGTACCTAGGGAACAAGTTTCCTGTCACAGGCCTAGAGCCAAAATAGAGAAGTCACAAGACTATAAGAGGAAGATCTAGGAGAAAGATTAATGGTACTATGTACCATGAAACTCAGGAACACCAGAGCTATTCACACTATTTCAAAGGATGGTGAAAAATGACGGAGAAAGAGGAGAGCACCTTTTTGTTATTACCTCTGTTACCAGTGCAGACTACGAATCTAAAAAAAATGCCTTTGGAACAATTAGATCTCAATGCTCATTTCCAGTATCCTTTGTAGCATGTTTATTTACCTTATAGAAATAATCCTAATATTTGTTCCATTATGCCAAGACACCAGATCTGGATAACCTTCATAAAAGCCAGTAACACATGTGTGATAGACATACACATTTATATACTCATCAATATTATAAAAAAATTCAACAGATGGATTTCCAAAGTACATTCAGGGGCGGCGCTGTGATGTAGCAGGTATAGCTGCCGCCTGCAGCACCAGCATCCCAGATGGGTGCCGGTTGGAGTCCTGGCTGTTCCACTTCTGATCCAGCTCTCTGCTGTGGACTTGGAAAGCAGAAGGCGGCCCAAGTCCTTGGGCCCTTGCATCTGCATTGGGAAGACCCGGAGGAAGCTCCTGGCTCCTGGCTTTGGATCAGTGCAGTCAAGTGGGAGTGAACCAGCAGATGAAAGACCTCTCTCTCTCTTTCCTTCTCTAACTCTGACTTTCAAGTACATAAATAAACCTTTAAAAAAAAAAAAAGTATGTTCCTCCAAATCCCTTCCTTTAAAGATGACCACTATTAGTTTCAATATTCAGCAGTTTCTCATTGAAACCTTTTTGCTACACATATTTGTTCTCTACTTTGCTTTTTCCCTGAATCTCCCTTGTCAATAAAAATGTCTATACCCTTGAATAGTTTCCTCATATTTCCCTGTAAGTATGCAGCATAACTTTTTCTTACTAGACGTTTAAGTTTCCAAGTTTTTACTATAAATACTACTGTGAAGAACCTCATCACAGAAATGTGTTTATGCACTTGTCCAATCAATCCCTCAGCAAATATTTCCATTATACTATGCTTACCTGTCCTAAAGAAACACACTGACCTACACTTTTGCAAGCTGTTATTTCAGGATATTCCCTTCACATGTCTTCAAAGAGTTCACAGAGGGGGCTGGCATTGTGGTGGAGCAGGTAGAGCCACACCTGCGGTGCTGACATCCCATATGGGCACCGGTTCCTGTGCCAGCTGCTCTACTTCCAATCCAGCTCCCTGCTAGTGGACTGGGAAAGCAGTGGAAGAAGGCCCAGGAAGTGAACCAGAGGATGGAAGATCCTTCTCTAACTCTTTCAAATAAATCAATCTTTATTTTTTTAAATATATATTTATTTACTTGAGAAGTAAAGTTACAGTGAGAGGGACAAAGAGAAAGGTTTTCCATCTGCTGGTTCACTCCCCAAATGGCTGCAACAGTCAGAGCTGAGCAGATCCAAAGCCAGGAGCCAGGAGCTTCTTCTGGGTTTCCCATGCAGGTGCAGGGGCCCAAGCAGCTGGGCCATCTTCTACTGTTTTCCCGGGCCACAGCAGAAAGCCAGATCAGAAGAGGAGCAGCCAGGACTAGAACCAGGGCCCATATGGGAAGTGGCGCCGCAGCCGGAGGATTAACCTACTATACCATAGTGCAGGCCCCCACAAATAAATCAAGAAAAAAAAAAGTTCATGGGAGTATCACATTGTGAAAAAGCTGTGTATTCCTACCAAAATGTTATCTTCAAAAAAAAAAAAAAAAAAAACTTTTCTTTTTTAATTGGAGGGAGGGAGGGAGAGAAACTTGAGTGCACATGCATTCCTATCAATCCCCTGGGCCTTGGCCTAAACCAGGAGCAGGGAATGCTATCCAGGTCTCCCATGTGGGTGCAGAAACCATTACTTGAGCCACCACTACTGTCTCCCAGGACCTGCATTAGCAAGAAACTGGAGTCAGGAGGCAGAGCTGGGAGCTGGATTAGGGCACTCCTGTGAGGAAGTGTGTGACTTAACCACTAAGCTAAATGCTTGCTCCAAAATAAAGTTCTCTTGATTTTCCACAAACTTTGATTCTTTTTCATCTATGTACACATGTGCACACTACCCTGCTTTCTTTGCAAATAGCATGTTACGGATTTACCATTTGTCAGCCATTCTTATGTATTTTACCTGCACAGGTCTCTAATTGATATTATCTACTGGTTGTGTCTTTTCCTTAGGCATATGAGAATGTTCTTCATGAGCTAAGCGTATTAAATTTGTCACACGTTGTAGTTTATTGGTTTGGCTTTTAGTTCTTTCTGGTACCTCTGTCATACCCAGCTTTACCAACTCGGAAAACAGCAGGCATGTGCTCCTCCCCTTTGCCTCTTCTGCACGGCAATGTGCAGAACCAGTGCCAGCAGCTCCCTTGACTGTCTATAAGGGGAAGGATTCTATTATTTCTACACCAGGCTTCTTGTGTGACATAAAATAGGGGTGGGATAAAATGGGGGAAAACATTTCCTTTATATGATAAAAACCTTATTTTAAAAATGTTCATTTTCATCTATGTGAAAGGCAGAGACAGACAGGAGGGATTCGGGAGGGAAGAGAGGGGAAGGGAGAGAGATAAAAGGAGGGGGAAGGAGAGAAGAGATAGCGATCTTCCATCAGCTCCTTCACTCCCCAGCCGCCCACACAGCCAGCACTTGGCCAGGATAAAGCCAGGAGCTGGGCAGGGTACCTGACACATAACAGGCACTAAAAGTAACAATTACTATCATTAATGTACTGCTGGACTTGACAGTTTACTTGTAACTCTGTCATGTGATAAAGTGAAATCAATTCATTGAGGAATCTATTAATTCAAAATCTAGGTTAAGTTAGCTTTTAAAAACATTTAGGAAGCTTTCTATCCTTAAACTCTGAGACAAGTACTATTTCATAAAAATTAACATTTTTAAAGTGCCTTTTTGTTTTTAGTGCTTTTTATAAGCAGCCAAGCCAACTACAAAACGTTCAGGCAGCAGGGAAAATACATAGATGAGGAATGGAAGGAAGAGCAGCAGAAAGAGGAGATGCTATCCAGCTAGCCCAACTCTGCCACCATGTAAGTCACAAGATTCAAACAAGAACCCTGAACTAACACTCGTGTGTCTCTCCCGCCTCTCTGATGCCTCTGAGCAGATGGTAGACATTCACAACTCACTAGTGCCCACTCATTCAGTGATGGCTATCCTGTAGAGAGCAAATCTCAGTGTGCTTCCTTAAATCACCACCCCAACATTTTAACTTACATGAAAATCAAGTGTAAGAGGATTGCAGCAAAGAAAGAATTGCAAGAATTCTGGATAACTTCTCCTATAGTTAAATTATGTGAATTTAGATACGAAAACTACCAACTTTTCAAGTCACTGGTCAATTATCCAGATGTGCTGTTTTTATCATCTCTGGGCTCACTCCTACATACTTAATTCCAAGGTAGATATTGGAGAATTATTCCATATAGTAAAAGTAATAATATTCCAAATTACCGCATTTTTCTTTTCATAAGACATAGCTACTTTTGTTTACCCCATATTTGGAATATTACTATTCTTGAGACATTTTTATTCCTGAATCAGATTTTTTGTTGAAACTATATTGTAATCACTGTACTAGACATATAAATAACCGATGAAGACAGAGGACTACTAACCACTACCATTTACAGAATACTTACTTAGCATATGACAGGGGACACTTCCCATTTACTGCATTACGTAATACTTCCAACCACTCTACAAGATAGATATTTCTTTTATTTTTTTTTAAAGATTTATTTTATATACTTGAAAGACAGAGTTACAGAGAGAGGTAGAGCCAGAGAGAGAGAGAGAGGTCTTCCCTCCACTGGTTCACTCCCCAAATGACCACAATGGCCAGAGCCGAGCTGATCTGAAGCCAGGAGCCAGGAGCCTCCTCCAGGTCTCCCGTGTAGGTGCAGGAGCCCAAGGACTTGGACCATCTTCTACTGCTTTTCCAGCCCATAGCAGAGAGCTCGACTGGAAGTGGAGCAGCCGGGGCTCTACCAGGTGTCCATATGGGATGCCAGCACTGCAGGTCAGGGCTTTAACACACTGCGCCACAGCGATGGTCCCGACAGGTATTTCTTTTAACTTCCTTTTCATATGAGGAAATAAAATCTCTAAACGATCAAGTCATTTATCCAAGATACTGGGGACAAGATTATAATTTAAGTTTCAAAGAAAATACTTTTACAATCTGCAATAAAATGGGTGGCTGATCTTAAATTTAGTTATCAAATAAAATGCAGAACTATATTCTAGTAATTATGAGATGTGTAATGCTGAAAATGGAAACCTACTTTTTAAAAATACCATTTTAAAAAACAATCATCATTCTTGAAAGTGTACTAAACTAAAAAGCAGCCTAAAAATTTTATTTCTAAGTTACAGAAAACTTGCCATTAAAATGAGTACTAATGGGGCTGGCGCTGTGATGCAGTGGGCTAAGCCTTCGCCTACAGCACTGGTATCTCATATGAATGCCAGTTCGAATCCCGGCTGCTCCTCTTCCAATCCAGCTCTCTGCTATGGCGTGGGAAAGCAGTAGAAGATGGCCCAAGTGCTTAGACCCCTGCACCCACATGGGAGACCTTGAAGCAGCTCTGGCTCTTAGCTTTGGACTGGCACAGCTCTGGCCGTTGTGGCCATCTGGGGAGTGAACCAGCGGATGGAAGATATCTCTCTCTCTGTATTTCAGGCTTTCAAATAAATAAATAAATCTTAAAAAAAAAGTACTAATATTACTTGATATGATTATTTTTAGAGGTGTCATAGATAATTTCTAAGATTAGACATGCTGATTTCAACCCAGATTTATTCAATCTTTTACAAATAAAGCACTTTTAATTGAACTCTTCAATTGAACATTGTTTGGTAAAATATCTTGAATTTATAAACCCAAATATCAGTGACCTGGTAACAAAAAAAGGAAAATAATTTGGGTCTATTTTCATTGTCCACATACACTGGAAGCCAAACATAGTATGTGTCTTATAAACGGAGTGTTTGGGCTTCAAGGAAAACTTCAGGAGGCTGCAGATAGCCACAATCTTAAAAATGTCATCTTATATTATTATGATAATAAATAATAGTATAATTTATATGACTATTATTTCATGCCTTGTGTTATGATTTCCAAAGATTATAAATAATGCATGTGAATTCAATAATTTTATATTTTATTTTAGTTAAGAAACAACGAAATGCTTCGGATTACTTTGACATTAAAGATACCTATTCACATTCAGGAAACGGTAAATGGGAAAAGAACACTTGAACTGAAGTAGTGAAAAAGGTAAAGTGAATGCTTTAACAAAATGGAATCAGTAAGATTTACTTCAAAGAGGCCTGGAAAAAGTCCCCTTCACAGCAATCTTTGTTTAAAAAAAAATCCACCTGCAATTTTTTCATTTCTTTTTTTTTTTTTAAAGATTTATTTATTTTTTACTTAAAAGTCAGAGTTACACAGAGAGAGGAGAGGCAGAGAGGGAGAGAGGTCTTTCATCCGATGGTTCACTGGCCACAGTGGCCGGAACAGCGCTGATCCAAAGTCAGCAGCCTGGATCTTCCTCCAGGTCTCCCATGTGGGTGCAGGGGCCCAAGGACTTGGGCCGTCTTCTACTGCTTTCCCAGGCCATAGCAGAGTTGGATTGGAAGTGGAGCAGCCAGGACCAGAACCGGCGCCCATATGGAATGCCAGCGCTTCAGACCAGGGCGTTAACCGCTGTGCCACAGCGCCGGCCCTAATCCTTTCATTCTAAAAAAGATTGTCATCTAGGAGAAACGTTTAGAGTAGATAAGCACTACTTAGAAAAGAGTCTTTTGTATCAGACGTCTAAGTAAAAAATAAATTTAATTCACTTTTGTTCAATATCTATGTCACTCCTCAAACTAATCATCTAATGAATTTTAGATTTTACCAGGTAAAATTGCTAACAAGAAGGCTCTTAAAAATTCTTCAGCTTAGGATACTACTTTCTCCAAACTCTATAAAAGTCAGGTTTACTAAGCAACACAGCTGCAACTACAGAACTTCATGCTGGCAGATGGCAGAGAAGTTGTTACAAATCCTTTGTATTTTCTCTTGCAACTATCCAGTTACAAAACCGGAAAATCTAAAAAATAAAGTCCCTGAATTAGCTCCAATACATTTACTTTCACAGACTACATCTAACGTAGCCTCTGAAGTGACCTGTTCCTCCCCGTACCTTGTAGCCCACCTTGCCAAAAAACAGGGTATTAAACAACAGGACGGAATCTGACAACAGGGCACACTACACAGATTACACTGAATGCTACTCACATATAACCTTGCATAGACTTTATGTTCAGTAAAATGCTCCCAGATGAGAACAGCATGATAAAATAACACGCAGACAAATCTGTGAGAACAAACGAGAGCACTGGAAAAGCGGAAGGTCAAAACCAAGAACGTGTAACAGGTTCCTCTGCAAAGAGCCTGTTCTTTTGAAGAGAAAAGGCTGTAGGATACATTCTTAATTCTGGCTTCCTGGAAGACAACAGCAGTCAGTGCGGAAAGATTTCTTATCTTAAAATCAAAGTCAGGTTGGATCGCTCCAATTCTAAAAGTGAAAATCTACAATTTTAAGTTACCTGAATGGAATCTAAGCATGGATTAGCATAAACTACCTTCTGAACACTGGACTGTTCTTTTTGTCTTAGAAGTGCATAGAGTTTTTTGAAAGATACCCAATTTTTGCTTTGAAGATACAGGTTCAAGGTCTATTCTTTATTATTTCAGAAACTCAGCTTGTACAGTGTTCATAATTTCAACATCCTAAAAAGTGCTTCCAATGTGAACTTTTTCAGCCACTGAAGAGAACTCATGCCCACACTCGGATGTTCACGTCAGCAGCAGTTGTCTCTGTGAAGAACATCAAAATCACTCAAACATCAAATTGCTGATCTGATAGAACGATTTATTTTCCCATTACAGGAAAGTCACGAGTGACTTGCTCTGAGGTATGTGTTTGAGCTGTGAAGGACATCTATTAGAAAGCTCCATGCTTGAAGGTTCTCTTTAGGTGGTAACTTTTTATGGCTGAACAGTCTCTGCCGGTACCAGATTCCCTGTGGTATCCAACTGCATACACTTACACGTGCAGGCAGACACAGGACACTCTGCGTGGTCCCTAAAAAATTAGGTCAAATAACAGTCAAAAATCCAAATTAAACATTCTTATATTTGTTTTTCTATATCATAGGCCTATCTGTAATGCAACTTTTCAAAATGGTATTAGGAAAAATACAGGAATTAAAACCTAGAAGAAAAAAATGCATTAAAAGCATCAAATTAGAACTGCCAAGTCAGATTTGGGAGAGAAAGTTATTGAAAATTCAATAGCTTTACTTTCTACATATATAGCAAGCTACCTCACTCACATTATAAATGTGATGGGGATGTACCCAGAGGTTAAATGGAAGCCAGTGAGACAAACTGGGGCATGAGTATTACAGCAATGAGGAGCACAGGGTCACTGGCATTGTCTGAAGAGAAAGTTAAGTGCAGCCCTCACTGCATGAGGCGCTAACCGACCTCAAAACTAGTTTGGCTGGAACAGAACTGGTGTAGTGGTTTGAAATATACTCTATCACTTCATTTGTAATTCAATTATACAATAGATTATAGGAATTTAGTCAGTTATAAAAAACTATAAACATATACTCTTCCCAAATAAAAAAGGTAAATAATGCTAAGACTCAAACATTTAACTCATATAAAATATTTAAACTACTTCTTATCTAAGTATTAATTTTATGGTTTATGCTTACACAGGAGATATATATACATAAATATTGTTAAGTAACAGCAAAAAAATAAACTCATCCTTTGGATTTATAATAGATAAGCCTAAACTATCTTATAGATTATGCACATTATCTCCTGTAACTCCAAGCCGATGGAAGAAGAAACGCATGGATTACCTGAACCAACTAAGCATGTGTCCAGCATGGCCACCGTGCCTGCAGTTGTGACACCACGTAAACCAGTTGTTAAACTGAGCTAATTTTTTGTCCTTGCTCAAGTCCACTTTTTCATCTGATTTGGATCCTCCTATGGGAAAACAAAGTCACCTTTATTAACTATGTTAAGTTTCCTAAAAGCTATTTCTTCTTTTTTTAAAGATTCACTTATTTATTTGAAAGGCAGAATTACAGAGAAGCAGAGACAGAGAGACAAAGAGAGGTCTTCCATCTATTGGTTCATTCCCCAAATGACTGCAATGGCCACAGCTGGCCTGATCTGAAGCCAAAAGCCAACAGCTTATTCCAAGTCTCCCATGCAGGTACAGGGGCCCAAGGACTTGGGCCACCTTCTACTGCTTTCCCCAGCCATAGCAGAGAGCTTTTTTGGAAGTGGAGCAGCTGGGACTCGAACCACTGCCCACATGGAATGCTGGCACTGCACACAGCAGCTTTACCCACTATGTCACAATGCTGGCCCCCCTAAAAGCTATTTCTTGGCCAGCGCCATGGCTCACTTGGCTAATCCTCCGCCTGCGCACCAGCACCCTGGGTTCTAGTCCCGGTTGGGGCACCAGATTCTGTCCTGGTTGCTCCTCTTCTAGTCCAGCTCTCTGCTGTGGCCCGGGAAGGCAGTAGAGGATGGCCCAGGTCCTTGGGCCCTGCACCCGCATGGGAGACCAGGAGGAAGCACCTGGTTCCTGGCTCCTGATTGGCACGGTGCACTGGCTGTGGCGGCCATTTGTGGGGTGAACCAATGGAAAGAAGACCTTTCTCTCTGTCTCTCTCACTCTAACTCTGCCTGTCAAAAAAAAAAAAAGTTATTTCTAAAATCATGTTCAAAATATAAATCATGCATATTGAGATATTCATTTTGATGCTAAGATCTAGATTGAAGGAATACTGAATGACCGTTCTACATTTTTTTAAAAAAAGGTTTATTTATTTTTATTTATTTATTTATTTATTTATTTATTTATTTTGACAGGCAGAGTGGACAGTGAGAGAGACAGAGAGAAAGGTCTTCCTTTGCTGTTGGTTCACCCTCCAATGGCCGCCACGGCCAGCATGCTGTGGCCGGTGCACCGCGCTGATCCGATGGCAGGAGCCAGGTACTTATCCTGGTCTCCCATGGGGTGCAGGGCCCAAGCATTTGGGCCATCCTCCACTGTACTTCCCTGGCCACAGCAGAGAGCTGGCCTGGAAGAGGGGCAACCGGGACAGAATCCGGCGCCCCGACCGGGACTAGAACCTGGTGTGCCGGCCCCGCAAGGCAGAGGATTAGCCTAGTGAGCCACGGCGCCGGCCAAGGTTTATTTATTTATTTGAAGTCAGAGTTAGAGAGAGAGAGACAGAGACAGAGACGGAGACAGAGAAAGACCTCCCATCTGCTGGTTCACTCCCCAGATGGCTGCCACAGCCAGGAACTGGGCCAGGCCAAAGTCAGGAGCCAGCAGGTTCCTTCAGATCTCCCAGTCCATCTTCTGCTGCTTTTCCCAGGCCATTATTAAGCGAGCTGGATGGGAACTGGGGTAGCCAGGACACAAACCAGCACCCATATGGGTAGCCAGCATTGCAGGTGGTAGCTTAATGCATACGCCGCAATGTTGGGCCATCTCTTACAATTTTTTTTTGTAAAGATTTTATTTATTTATTTGAGAGGTAGAGTTACAGACAGAGAGGGAGACACAGAGAGGTCTTCCATCTGCTGGTTCACTCCCCCAGTGGCCACAATGGCTGGAGCTGGGCCAGTCTGAGGTAGGAGCTGTTTCTGGTCTCCTGTGCGGGTTCAGGGGCCCAAGCACTTGGGCCATCTTCTACTGCTTTCCCAGGCCATTAGCAGAGAGCTGGATCAGAAGAAGAGTAGCTGGAACACAAACCAGCACTCATATAGGATGCCAAAACCACAGGCAAAAGCTTAACCTACTATGCCCCAGCACTGGCCCCTCCTACATTGTTAATAGCCAATTAAAAATGGAAAAATATAAATGATCAAAATCCACTAAAAACAATCTGAATCAAAGACTTTAGAGAGTTGTCAGCATTCTGGCGCAGAGGGTTGGGCCGCTGCTCACAACGCTGCATCCATGTCTGAGTACCAGCTGGAGCCCTGGCTGCTCTGCTAATAATCCAGCTCCCTGCTGAAGTGCCCGAAAAAGCAGCAGAGAATGGCTGGAGACAGGGACAGAGTGGGAGAAGGCACGAGTGTGCGCTCCCACCAGCAGGTCCACTCTGCCTCACACCCACAATGGCTGGTGCTAGGACTGCAACAGCACAAAGCCACAAGTTAGGAACTCAATCCAAACAGGGAGCAGGGACCCAAACAGTAGAGCCATGACCTGCTTCCTCCTAGAGGGAGCATCAGCAGGAAGCCAGAGTTGGGAGCGGAGTTGGGAACCGGCTTAAACAAGAGGCCAAATACATGCCCGCTCCCCATACCAAATTGTTTTTTATTTATTAGGATCGGGGTCATATGAAAAAGAGGTTGGTATACAAAATAATGCCTAACATTTAAATCAAAAACTAAAATGCACATTTAAAAACATTACATGTTTACATTACCTTCATGTTAAAAAAAAGCATCTAGACTGAAAAATGATACTATTAAGTCTTTTACAGATGAACAAATTGTAGAACAGAATATAAAAAGCGGGAACCAGAAACAATGCCAGTTCAACAGCTTATACTAAAGAGGACTGAAGTAACTCTCAGTGTCACAGAGTTAGAATTATAACTGACACTCTGACACTCTATCAAGATCTTTATTCATTATACTGGCATGCCAAATACCTGAGAAGTTTCTAATTAAAATTTTTGCCATAGTATCATTTTCAAGTTACATAAATAGCTGGAACACCCCTAGTCTTCTGATACATTATGTTTTATTATCTGCTATTCTCAAAATATTTTCCAAATGTTTACTTAAAATAGTAAAAAAATAAGCAGTATATATAACCGTTCAAATATGTGTATCTATTTACTGGGTAACTGAGAAACGTAGCAGAACCTAGAATTCAAGGGACCTGGCTTCCAGGTTAATGACTTCCTCTATGCACCCACAGGTTCTGAAGACGAAATAAGAGGAAATGTCAAAATGTGTTGAGACTATGAAAAGCTCCTTGGGCATGCAAAGTTGTAAGGTAACAGAACAGGGTAAACAGACTTTTAAATATCAAACTTGGAAGAATTCTAATAGTGGAAATAGTCATAAGAAAATGGTGTAATGCTAACATTTCATTCAAGATTAAAAAAATGGAATTCTGGGGCTACAACATAAATAATATGAAAAGTCACTATACATTTACTTCATTTTTCAAATTGACCTTCTAATAAATCTTTAACTTCACTGATTACAGGCTGCTATATACGGAGATCTTCCTTTCTGCGCACGATTTTGGAGCACAACTTGTTCATGAGCATCTCCTGGCAGCAGGGCTGACACCCAGAATTAATGCCACTTCTTTTCTTGTCATTTTGGGTTCAAACTCACCTCTTTAGTAGCCACAATACAAATCTAGCAGTAATGGTCAATCCAACTGCCACCCCTCTAATGGTCCATGGTTCAAGCCCAGCTTCCTTGCCTCAACTGGAAGTACACATCAATCCAGCTCAGAGGCCAAGGCCACCAACTCCACATTTTCACTAGAAACCAGACAATGCCAGCAAGCACCTTCAGCTTTTCTTACAAACTTTAAATGCATTAGCATTTGTGAGATCACCTGCAGTATCATGGCTACAGCCTTTACTTTTATAGTTTACAAATTAGAAAGCTCACAAAAGCCCTCAAGTCAGCAGACTGCCTTATCTTAGAAATACAAACTTAACCTACTATACATTTTATCTGCAACATTAACTCAATTGTGCAGGAACAAAGTATATGCAGAATGATGGCATACCAGGACAGCTAGAAACTGGTGTTCCCATATTAATGAGGCAAAGTGCACATCGAGGAAGGGGTTTTCGACAGCCGGGGCAACTCGTGACTTTGGATTTTGTTGGTGAGCCACTCACACCGTACTGACTGAAGCCTCTGCCCTGATGAGGCACGGTGGAGCAGCTGTAGGAGATTGACTTGCCACAGAAGTTGCAACTCACAAACACCTGCAGAACAAATGAAAGGAGGAGTAAATGTAGTGAAAATCATATTGCAATAAATAAATGTTGATTCTAAGAAATTCTTTGTATGTCGTCTTTAAAACTGTGTATTATATTGTTTAATGATATACCTGCTCATTATAAGTGATTTATTTGCTAAGTCTGACAAGCTCTCATTTAAAAACTCCATTTAGCAGTTACCTTATGTGGGAACCTCCTTTCTGTTAGCTTTGTTTAGTTGTAATCTTCCCAATATCAATGATATCATTGGAAAAACTAGGGAACTTTAGGCTGCAATACTTTAGAGATAAGAAGGACTTTAGAATTCACATTGGGCCATTACAAAATATCCCACTATGATTTCTAAACCAAAACCAAAGCTCAGTGATGTAATCTGGGCAAAATTTTCTTCTAAAGAAAATGCTATGTTCCTAAGACAAAAAGGAGTTACCGATCCTATAATGCTAAATAGCCAAAAACCTAGAGTAACAGCAACAGAAGCCGTTCATTCTGCTTTTACAGTAAACTATTAGTCTCTTAATTCAGAATTCTGGTTGTTTTAACATAAGCACACTGACTTCTCAATTTCATAAACTAAGCAAACAGCACCATCCAGTGCCCACATTGAGGATAACCTAATATGTAATGTAAACTAAAATTCTGTTATGTCATATGCTTTATGTGACTTCACATTTTTTAAATTAATACTAACATGAAAAAAAGTCCATATATACTGTTAATTGTTTGACCCCTCAATTCCTGCCTTATTGCACGTAAACAGTGCAAAAGAATTAAATACACAGATGGGATTTATAAGATCATATGTAGATTCTGAAAGGGCTTGGAATATATTAACTTCGGGTGACACTAGGATGATTCAGGTTTCTCTAAGATTCTCCGGGCTGGCTGTGGTTTGTTCTACTGCAGCCACCAAGATGATGATTAGAAGTGGCAGAACGAAAGAGCAGGAAGACTGAGGAGAAAGTGCAGTCTAGGACAGATAAAGACACCAACGGAAGGGTTATGGGGTAGAGGCTGTGGCACAGCAGGTTAAACCATGGCCTATAGCACCAACATTCCATACAGGCACCAGATTGAGTCCTGGCTGCTCCATTTCTGACTCAGCTCCCTGCTAATGTGCCTGGGAAGCAGCAAAAGATGGCCCAAGTGCGTGGGCCCTGGTACCCATGTTGCAGATCTGGAAGAAGCTCTGGGCTCCTGGCTTCAGCCTGGCTCAGCCCCAGCCATTGCAGCCATTTGGAGAGTCAACCAGTGGATGGAAGATCTCCCCTCTCTCTCTCCTTTTGTAACTGTGCCTTTCAAATAAATAAATAAATCTTTAAAAAAAAGATATCAATGGGATGTCAATATAGGCAAAAAAATGAGCTAATAATTAAACTGAACTCTAACATGTTATAGTTTTATTCTCTTCAAAACAACACACTCACCTGTGCTAAAGGCTTGGAACTGGGATCCAACTTACTCCTGTGAATATCAAATTCAGCTCGTTTGTGCCAAAATCTCCATGCATCTAATAAATTTCTGTAATTCTCAATCCAGTACTGAACCCTTTCATCTTTAAGAACATCTAACGGTGAACCCTAAAAGCAAAACATAATTACTTCAATTGTTTCCAATTTCCTGGCTAAGGGAGAGAATTGTGGTAACATCTGAGTATGAGTAACACAGAAGAAAATAGGCCTCTTTTTTTTTTTTTTTTTTTTGACAAAAGTTGACTTTCAATGATGATACTGATAAAATAACTGATGGAAAGTCATTAATTTACCGTAAGTTCACTTCTACTACTGACACAAATAGTACTACATATATCATACTTTTGGCTTAGGAAGTGCAATTCTGTTTCTGTTAGTTCAAGGAGGCAAGAGCAAACAATTCACCTTCCTGGTGGAATTCAGTAAGTAATAATGCGAATGTCCTTTGCCCCAACAGTGAGAACCTCTGGGTTCACAAACCCTGTATACTACCTAACCCAAACGCGCAACAAAATTGCTCAATCATATTTTAAAACTAATTCTGAGCCTAATCCTTGGTATCTAACAAGGCACTGCAGACTGAGATGCTGCTTTTATATGCACATTTATTCTTGCCTTCAATTAAAACAGACATTTCCTGGCTTAAAAATATTAAGAAAAGAGGAAAATTCTAAACAAAATTTTTCCTAGTTCTTTTGCCTATAGGCCACATGGAAAAACAGCAATTTGCGTTATTTAAGTTCACTTTAGAGCTCTTCTCATTAAGAACTTGCAGACAGAAGGCTTTCAGCCCTGAACAGGGTCTCTTCCGTAACTCTGAATGATGGAGAAAGTAGAGATGTCTCACTCCCAGTGACTCCTGGACCATCAATCTACAGCCCAGATTTCTCAGCCCAGGACCAGTCAGAGAGCAAAGTGTCTGAGGACTTGGCAAACAACTTACTTACAGGAAAAAGGAACCTGTACTAGCTAATACACATAATCTAGCTCTAGACATACAATCAAAAAAGAAGCATGTCTCTCACCTATTAATTAGGTGGAAATTTCAATTATCACAGTTAAATGTAGCTGATAGACCATAGGAAAAACCCTTATGTGGACAATTTTATTTCTTAAAATAAAAAGATCTACTAGTCCTAAGTATGCTAACCAGGCAAATTTGAGTAATACACTAGCACAGATTCTGTGGTTTAAAAAGAAATATCACAGAAAAATAAGATAACCTCACAGTCCACTCTTTCCCCTTCTAAGTCAGTAAGAATAAACTAAGAAAGAATTTAGTCAATTCATATTTCATAAATCTTCTCTAGATCTGCTCTGATTGGCAGAGGAAATAATTCAGAGATTGAATATGACTAAGTCAGAAGGCTTTGGGAAATACCTTGGATTTCTAACAGAATCATAACAAGATTAAAACCAAAAGTGATCAGCAAATAACTAAAGGTCCAAAAGTAATAATAAACATCCTCTGAAAAAGTTTAAAGAAGCCAGTTCTCAATACTGAACTGTACACACACACACACACACACACACACACACAGTGTTGAATGCCCATATTCAAGGGAAAAAATCACTAGACATATAAAGAAATAGGTAAATGTGGCTCAAAGTTAAACAAAAAGGTGGTGAACCAAAACTAAACCTAAAATATCCCAGATGTTAGAGTTAGCAGACAATGAATTCACTGTAGCTATTTGAAATAACGTTCAAAGACAATGGAAAACAGTATTTTAATTAGTGAGCAGACAGGGAAAGTGAGCTGAGAAATGCAAATTTTAATAAAGTTGAGATTCTATAATCAAAAAGCACAATCACTGAAATTAAGAATTTCCTGGAAAGTTTATAGCACATAGGAGATTACAGAAGAATCAACAAACTAATCAACAGAAATTATCCAATCTGAAGAACAGAGGCAAACAAAAAAAGATGGCAGGAAAATGAACAGTCTCAGGCAGCTATGGACAGTATCAGATGGCTTAGTATATGTGTAGTAAGAGTCCAGAAAGAAAAATAAATCAAGATTGGGGCAGAAAAACGTGTTAAAATAAATAATGTCTGAAGACGTTTCAAACCTGGTGAAAAACATGAGTGACAGATCCAAGATCAGTGAACTACCAACAGGATGAAAAGAACCAGAGCTGGGCACATCAGAGACACTCTGCTAAAAACCCAAAGACACAACAGTGAAACAGCCATTTTGCAGCTAAAATGAAAAAGTCAAGAGGATCTGTAACCTGTACTACAAAAAATACTGAAGGAAAATTATACCAAATGAAGCTTTTGATCTATAGGAAGGAAGGACAAGTAAGTGAATAAAAATAAAAGTTCACGTTGTTTTTTCCTCTCACGATTTACATGAATGACAAATGACTATTCAAAGGAAAACCACTTACACTCTAAGTAAGAGTTTATAATATATCTAGAAATAAATTACACAGCAATAGGACAGTGAGTAGAAGGAGCTGCAGTGTTGTAACATTTTTACAAAGCATGGCACATGAAACAAAGCAAAACTCAGCATCAGTGAAGTGTGATTCGTCAGGTGTGAAATGTGAAGCACAAGATGGGTATGTTGACCTAGAGAAACCACTTAAAAAAAGATAATGAAAGGAAGTATTGCTAAGAAGCCAACAGAGGAAATAAAGTGAAATACAGAAATATTCAACTAACCCAAAATAAGCCTGAAAAAGGACAAAAGGAAAAAGGACAGAAACAGGAACAAGTAGCAAGGCAGACTTCATCTTGACCACATCAATGTAAACGGAAGAGAAACACTCAAGTTAAAGGGCAGTGAATATCAGACTGGAGTTTTACAAAGATCTGATTACACACTGTCTAAATTATTTTAAATATATTTCATAAATTTTAAAAAGCCATTATACTCTGTAGCCAAATATGTAGAGTTGAATTTAAGACATAATCTCATTTCAGTAAAAAAAAAAAAAAATGCTACAGAAGGATCCTTTTCTTCCACAGGCAATGGCTTGACACCTGCAAGGTGACTTTTTGTGGTTTGCAGGCCTGAGTGCATGTCACATGAGTGGGGAGGGGTGTTTAACTGTGCTGACCCACCCAGTGCATAGCACGCCATCGCAGGTTATACAAGGATGGAGGGGGAAAGAAGGCACCACCACCAGGAAAAGGAAAAATAGCTGTAAGGCCACAGGAAGTCTCAGGGACATATTCCCACTCCCAAGTTTTACTGTATTTCCAACACAAAGTAACGCAGAAGGCAACTATGGTCAGGAGTCTGTTTTGTAAACCTGGACAGTTAAAACAGAAAAACAAACTGCCCAAATCACCCCCTCTGTTAATAAAAAGGGGAAGTGGCAGTTAAGAGAGCTGCGGTGTAACTTGCTCTCCGTACTTCCAGGAAGCCTGCAGCTGAGATCATGCAAAGTGGATCTCTGTTGTAGAGGTACAGCTCTGGCATCAACTGGAAAACCACACAGTTGTTCTCGCCTTTCCATCTGAGCTCTTTGCAAACTCAGATGCAGTCAAGACTGGTACTTCCCATAATGGAAATGAGGAGACTTGGGGACAGCAACATAAGGCTCAAGTGTTCAGTAAATCAGCTGATCACATTTAGGCTAAATGCCTACTAAAGATCCTAAGCAAGCAAAACGGCACCTCACCTCCAACTGAGGACGAAAATACACAGTGTCCTTAAGCTGCTTCCAAAATGCACCAACCTGTAACATGCAGTAGCTTGCTGTCTGGACATCTCCAGTTCTGTCGACGTAACTCTCCATTAAATCCACTCCATCTTTAGTTAGGCCTGTAAGCAATATTCCTTCCAAGTTTCCAGCCTCTTTCATTTCATTGGTCAACTTGTCAATGTATCTATTTAACTGGAAAATCCAAAGTGATTTTTCTAAAGCAATGTTTCACTATATGGCTATTTTGCACCTCAAAAACATACACTACATTTAGAAAAATTTCATTACTGTTGAAGAACATTTTAAAACAAAAGTCCCAACTAAAATCTAGACATATCCTCTCCAAGAAGTCTATCTATTTTAATGCTGTATCCATATCATTTAAAATATTTAAAGACATTTGGTATATTTTGATAATTATTCTATAAAGAACTATAGATGGTGTATAATTTTAAACAGAATTGTCCTCATTATTCTGCAAAATTCTTGTTATATGTCACAGTAGTAAATAAAGAATCATAGGATCTGAGTTGGAATTTCAGATCATCAAGAATAACCATTTCAGGGTGTGCATTTGGCTTTGCTGTGGCCCATATCGAAGTGCACTGATTCGATATTTCGGCTCCTGATCCAGCCTCCTGCCAATTCAGACTGCATGCTGGTAACAGCTGAAGTAATTAGGTCCCTGCCACTCAGGTGGCAAACATGGACTGAATTTCTAGCTCCTGGCTTTATCACCAACCCAGACCTGACCAATGTGGGCATTTGAACAATGAATGTGCAGATGGAGGTTCTGTTTCTTTCTCTATCAGATAAATAAATTTAAAAAATTTTGAAGCCATTTCCTCTAGGTCTTCGCTGACTATTCTACCCTAAACACTAGACAAGATCCCTCTATATTGCCCCAGAACTTTATCATTATTATAGTACTTGGCAGATCATTTTTACTATTTTTAAAAATTTACTTATTTAATTTGCAGGGCTTATTGGAGGGAGAAATCTTTCATATGCCTTTCAAATGGTCGCAATGGCCAGGGCTGGGCATAGTCAAAGCCTGGAGTCCAGAATTCCACCCCAAGTACTTGGGCCATCAACCACTCTCTTCCCAGGCACATTAGCAGGAAGCTATATCAGAAGCAGGACAGCCAGCACTGGAACGAGCACTGAGTTTTGGGATATCTGCGTCACAAGTGGCTTAACCCACTGTGCCACGACGCCGAGCCCATGCTACTAATTTTTTACATGCTTCTGTCTTTCACTAGGTACAAAGCATGGGCAGTCAGTAACAACTCACTATTTTGAAAGTGAAGGGATCTTTCTAAAGCATTACTTAGAGGGGAATATAACATCTTTATGTGTTAATTTTACTCCCCAAAGCAAAAATGAACTACTAAATCAGCGCTATAAGTAAGTAAATTTAGTTATGCAAGACATGTTCACAATGTCTTGATTTAATAAATGCCCTTGTTAGAAACATTTTTACATTAAATCTCACACATACATAATTACAAAGACTGTTTTTTTTCTAATTATTTATTTGAAAGTCAGAGTTACAGAGAGAAGACACAAACAGATCTTCCATCTGCTGGTTCACTCCTCAGATAGCCACAATGCTCAGGGCTGGGCCAGGCAGAAGCCAGAAGCCAGGAGCCAGGAGCCAGGAGCCAGGACCTTCTGTCAGGTCTCTCACGTAGGTGGCAGGATCCCATACACTTGGGCCATGTTCTGCTGCTTTTCCCTGCCATTAGCAGGGAGCCGGATCGGGAGAGGCTGGGACACCAGCTGGTGCCCATATGGGACACTGGCATTGCAGGCAGCAGCTTAATCCATTATACCACAATGCTGAAGATTCATTTCTTAAAATAATGATGTGACAGTAAATATTAATCACTTAAAATGCAGAATTAAATTAGTTCTTACCTGAGTGTCATTAAGGAATTTACAAGCAAATGCCACTCTGTCACGAACTGCAACCTTGTTTTCATACTAGAAAGAGAAAGTAGTTAAATTGCACGTGCTGTAAGTTCTAAACTTTCACAGACCAAATATTTTATAAACCAAAGTTTATTTTCAAATGTATTAAAAAGGTGTTATATGCATTCTGGCAGGGCCACTGACTAAGACGCCTTTCCTGCTGCCACTCTCGGGGAGTTCAGTGGTAAGGTTGCTGTCCTGGCAATGTGAACACTGACCTCTTAAACTCCGACCAAGTTCAGCTGAAAAAGTATTCAGTTCAATGTTATAGAATTTCAAAATAAAATATAAACAAAAATATACAGTGTATCAAATTTAAGATATCATGGAATCTTCCTATCACAGAAGCTGATTTTGGGGAAACTAAGGAAATCTTGCTTTGGCAGTTACGTCAATCAACAATTCTAGGAAATCTGTGAACTGCCTGCACCAGTATAGAATTTCAAAGGGCTTAAGGACATGTTTCTAAATACAAAGTGACAAGGCATATATATAAGTATTTATAAATAAATTTTATAAATTTTCAAGCTTTATTTATTTGAAAGGTAGAGTTAGAGAGAGAAGCAGAGACAGAGAGCGGGATCTTCCAACCACTGGTTCGCTCCCCAAATGGCCTCAATGGCTAGGGCTGTGCCAAGATGATGCCAGGAGCTTCTTCTGGGTCTCCCAAGTAGATGCAGGGACCCAGGGACTTGGGCCATCTTCTGCTGCTTTCTCAAGCATATCAGCAGAGAGCTTGATTGAAGTGGTGCAGTGGGGACTCAAACCAGCATCCATATGGAATGCAGGCACTGCAGGCCACAGCTTAACCCGGTGCACTGTAGCATCAACCCCCAAAATGACATGTTTTAAAGTAGGTAGTTTGTGGCAAAATTTTTAGAAGCTTTATAACATACTGCAAAATATTTTTAAAAATGATTACTGTAAGTACAGAAAAGTAAAATTAATTTTGTGATTACTAAAAATTAATTTGAAAGTGGAAGATCCAATTTCCAAGGAAGCCAGTCTTGAAATACTTTTCACCTTACTGTTTCCTCAATTCTAAAACACAGTTCTGCCCTAAAGAGAGAACATATTTGCTATAAACTAGATTTAATGCTTAGACTCAATTATATGTGTTACAATTCTAACCTGGAAAAGGTTATCAATACTACCTGTTTTACTTTACAGGTGAGAAAACTAAAACCCCCAAAGGTTAACTGAATGCTTAAACTAACTGGCACAGCAAATACCTGGGGCTTTATCTTCTGATTTCCCTTTCAAGTCAGTACTTTTTACTACTCTGCTGACACTTAACATGTTTTCAAAAAGAACACTGGGACAGATACTTGGCCTGCCTGACGGTTAAGGCACCAGTTGAGACACCCACATCCCTTAGGAAAACACCTGACTTTGACCCCCATCTCCAGCTCCTGATTCCAGCTTCTTGCTCATGGAAACCCTCGGAAGGCAGTGGTAATGGCTCAAAAGCTGAGGTCCTGCCACCCACATGGGAGACCTGGACCAAGCTCCTAGCTTCTGGCTTTGGTATCCCTGACCGTCACAGGTATCTGAGGAGTGCATCAGTGGATGGGAGCTCTCTCTAGTTAGTTGTCTCTCTCCGTCTCTCAAATGCACATGCAAAATACTTCGTTTAAAAGAGCAACATCAATTGAAATTATTCACACATAAAGTATAACTAAACATGGTACTTGAAACAGCTTGAAAATATGAACTTCCTATTCAGCTATCCCTTTCTTAAGAATGCAAATTTAAGTATAAGAAAAGAAGGGTATTTATTATAGGTCATTTCACTCAAACTGTAGAAATTCAGTATTTAAACAATATAATTCTGTCTATTCAAAAGTTAAATCACTCCTTCTAGTCTTCATCATTCTCTTTCACCTCTTGAAAGTATCATTTTATGTCTAAGTTGCAACATCTTAGACAGTTTTCTGCTTAACAAGGAAGAGTAAAGAAAAATAAAAAATAAACATTGTAAATTTTTTTTTTAATTTATTTGACAGGTAAAGTTATAGACAGTGAGAGAGAGAGAAAGGTCTTCCTTCCATTGGTTCACTCCCCAAATGGCCACTACAGCCAGCACTGAGCCGATCTGAAGCCAGGAGCCAGGTGCTTCTTCTTCCTGGTCTCCCATGCGGGTGCAGGGCCCAAGCACTTGGGCCATCCTCCACTGCCTTCCCGGGCCACAGCAGAGAGCTGGACTGGAAGAGGAGCAACCGGGACTAGAACCCGGCGTCCTGGCTTCAATCGGCACAGCTCTGATCCTTGCGGCCAATTGGGGAGTGAACTAGCGGATGGAAGATCTATCACTCTCTGTCTCTCCTTCTCTATGTAACTCTGACTTTCAGATAATAAAATAAATAAATAAATCTTTTAAAAAAAATAATATATACTTGGGGCAGGTGTTTAACTTGGTAGTTAGGCATTGTTTACAATACTCGTGTCCACTATTAGAGTACTTGGGTTCAATACCTGGCTCCAGCTCCTGATGCCAGCATCCTGAACAGGCACCCTGGAAGGCAACACATGGGAGACCTGGACTGAATTCTCAGCTCATGGTTTCAGCCCAGCCCAGCTTCAGATGTTGTAACAGGCATTTGGGAATGATGGGGGCTCTGTCTGCCTCTCAAATAAATAAGTAAATAAACAATATATACTCATATGTATTAATATATAAAGTACTTTGTGCAACAGACATTTGAAAAGTTGATAAAAACTCCAACTGTAATAAATCATTTATTATTTATTTATATTTTAACAAGTATCTTCTGAACCAGAAATTAGCTTACCAAAACTCCATCATAAGATCCTGTTTCACTTGTCAAAAATGCAAACATGACACATAGATATGGGTTGTTTAGCTGTAATCGTAGAGTGCTGCACATTTCTCTCCAAAGGGAGTTCTTTTCATCCGTATAGCCTGATAAAGCCATTGCTACCACATTGAGATTCAGGTCTCCTGCATGTTGAAAACACCTGGGTTAATCTAAGTGATCAAAAGCTCAGTATCTTCTATTTCCTCATTTGTTAAATCACAAGCAAACAAAAATCAGAGGGTGACTTCTAACCCCAGAAAAGTAAGCCCACTAGAATAAGGGTTTTGATTCGGAAAATCTGTTAAGAATCATAAGCAAAAAAATTTTGTATTTGCAAATCCTATACAGGTTAAGTATAAATTTTAAATTCTGTGTCTCACTCCAGGCGGGTTTCTATACAGCATGTTATTCCCTCATACCTACATGAAGAAGAGTGAGACCGCCCTACCTGAATCACCGCTGACTTCATCAACAAGCTCATTTATGCTATTTCAAAGCACTGATACAACTATTACTCTACCTCAGCACTGTAAATTTCAAAATTAATTTATCATTCCTAAATCTATAATGCACATACTTATTTATAAATGTCAATTGCGAAGTACAAAAAGCCAGTATTTCAGCATTCCTGCAATGGTATTATACTTTTCATTTCTCTAGGACAAAATGAATTATATATCCAGCTCTCTACTAATGGCCTGGGAAAACACTTGAAGATGGCCCAAGTTCCTGGGTCCCTTTGCTCACACAGGGGACCCAGAAGAAGCTCCTGGCTTAGGACCAGACCAGCTCTGGCCTTGCAGCCACTTGGTGAATGAACCAGAGGATGGCAGACCTTGCTCTGTACCTCTCCCTCTCTGTAACTCTGCCTCTCTAGTAAGTAAATTAAATTTTCTAAAAAGGTTAGAATGGGATTGTAGAACTTAAATATATATTCTTCTTTCATTAGCACCTATTTTCTATTATACTCTCAAATGGGGAAGAACTTTGTTAGTGTAAAAGTAAAGGACAAGATGTCAATCTAGGTGAAACACTATTTTGACTTTTACACTGGATGTAAACATACTTCATTTCTTTCTTTTTTTTTTTTTTTTTTTTTTTTTTGACAGGGCAGAGTGGTCAGTGAGAGACAGAGACAGAGAGAAAGGTCTTCCTTTTGCCGTTGGTTCACCCTCCAATGGCCGCCGTGGCCGGCGCGCTGCGGCCGGCACATCCCGCTGATCCGATGGCAGGACCCAGGTGCTTCTCCTGGTCTCCCATGGGGTGCAGGGCCCGAGGACTTGGGTCATCCTCCACTGCACTCCCGGGCCACAGCAGAGAGCTGGCCTGGAAGAGGGGCAACCGGGACAGAATCCGGCGCCCCGACCGCGACTAGAACCCAGTGTGCCAGCGCTGCAAGGCAGAGGATTAGCCTATTGAGCCACGCGCCGGCCAACATACTACACTTCATTTCATGTATTTCCCTATGGTTCAATGTAACTATAATGGTTTCAAAATGAATCAGAAAATAAGTCAGTATTCTGAATATTCAGAAATAATTTGCCAGGTGTATTAATGGGAAGAAAACTTGAAGTTTTGGATTAAGATTTGTTTCTCTGAGGAATCTGGCAAAACACCAGAGTCAAAAAGCTTATCACACTTCTTTTTAACAAATATTAAACAGAAATTATGTTTTAATTACAGACTCAAGTAGTAGTAGCACTTTTATAACTCAAACTATGCTTTTTATTAGAATCCATATTTGTTGAAATAAAAGTATCAGAGCTTCCTAAAGGTCAACCAGTAACCACCCAAAACACAAAGTATAAATTCAAATAAACTTAAATGTGTGCCAAAAATGCTTGCAAATTGAAGTGTCCTAATCTTCAGGCAACCAGTTTTATTAAAAAATGTATAAGAGGGGCTGGCACTGTGGCATAGCAGGTAAAGCCCCAGCCTGTAGCGCTGGCATCTCATATGGGCACTAGTTCGAGTCCCAGCTGTTCCACTTCCCATCCAGCTCTCTACTGTGGCCTAGGAAAGAGTAGAAGATGATAGCCCAAGTCCTTGGGTCCTTGCACCTACATGGGAGACCTGGAAGAAGCTCCTGGCTCCTGGCTTCAGATAGGCCCAGCTCCACCCATTGTGGTCATTTGGGGAGTGAACCAGCAGGTGGAAGACATATAATGCACATCTTTGCTTTTAAATACCTAAATGAAGACATAACTGAAAAGAATGGGCTAATATTTACTGTTAGACATAAAATTGTGCTCTTTCAACCAATATTTACATTAAAATATTAATCAGATATTTGCAAATTAATAGCCTTCTTAACAGAATTCCACACACTGACAGCATCTTAGAAGACAACCGGATACCTTTTCCTGAGGACGCCCCTTCGTTCAGGATCTGGATTGCTCGCCGAATATCCAGGTTGAATAATGCCACAGCAGCAGCTCTCTCCCACTCCCCTTCTTGTACAAGTGAGTTCAAAAACGGCCCCACATCCACATCTGTTCCCTTCTTTATCCACCCACAAAGCTGTAAAGCCAAGATTCTTTCTTCATTTAAATTCTGAATATCAGTTTGCTTATCCAATCCACTCCAATTGTGTCTGCTGCTCTCCACCACTCCTAAAAACAGAACATATCTGTTATTGTGAAGTAAACTTGGAAAGTAAATTACTTTTAAAAGGAATTATTTCAACAGTATATTTAGAATATGCAGAGGCGGTGTTTGGCTTAGTGACTAAGAAGCCAGGTAAGTGCTGTGTCCCATTATCAGAGTGCCTGGGATTGATTCCCAGCTCCAGTTTCTGATCCCAGTTTCCCAGCAGTGTAGACCCTGGAAGGTAGCAGGGTTTCTGCCACCCATGTCGGAGATGTAGATTAAGCTCCTGGCTTCAGCCCCAGCCCTGACCTTGTCACTGAAGGCATTTGTAGAGACAATCAATGGTTGGGGGCTCTATCTCTCAAATAATTAAAAAAATATGGATTTAATTTGTTAGCCACAATTTTCTTAGTTCAAATACGAAACATGCCACCAATAAAACATTTTTCCATGTTTCTAAGTACACCAGCTCCTCTGCACAGCAGACATAAGCTGGTGGAGTGGGCGCAGAGGCTCAGAGGCAAAGCTGAGTCACTGCTGCACAGAAGCCTCCCCGATGTCAACCTAAAATCCACACATCCTCATTATCAGTCACCACCTGTGGTTTTATTTCTTTTAGCACTAAACATAAATTCCCATATTCATTAATTTATTTTTCAGTCTTATCTCTTCTCTCACTAGAATACAGGCTCCAAATCCCAAGGTATCCCACTGCTCAGGATCCAAGTAGAAGCTTCTCTATCACTCCTCTCTCCTTCCTCTGTGCAGGGACGTATATACAAAAAAAAATGAGATCAGAGACCAAAGTGTTTGGAAAGTTGAAGATAACTGTTAACCTTAAAACACAGTGGGATGGGGCTGGTACTGTGGCACAGAAAGTTAAGCCTCTGCCTGCAGTGCTAGCATGCCGTATGGGCGCCATTTCCAGTTCCAGCTTCTCCACTTGAATCCAGCTCCTTGCTAATGCACCAGAGGTAGGAACGGAAGATGGCCCATGCACTTGGACCCCAGCATCCACATGGGAGACCCAGACGAAGCTCCGGGCTTCTGGTGGCTTCCGTCTGGCCAAACCCCAGCAGCTGTGGCCATTTGGCAACTGAACCAACAGATGAAAGATCTCTCTCACTTTCTCTCTCTGCCTTTCAAATAAATAAATAAATCTTTAAAAAAAAATACAGTGGGAATCATGTGAAGGGTATTTCTCCCCTCGCTGTATCAGAAAACTTCATATTCTCATTCTTTTCTTACTACAAAGCCATCCTATTCTTGCAGCATTATTTACACTACTATAAATCCTAAAGGTAGTGTAATGTAACTAGGATGAAACCTGGTGGCAAACAAACAAAGATGAAAAACTTAACAACTCTATTAATTACAACTCAAAACATTCTAGAACGCTTTATCAGCAAAACTGTCATTATTTAACCATCTGTTACTTTAACCACCTGGATTTTCAAAATAAACTCAATTATGAATTAGGCAACATGACTGTCCAATATTACCAACTTCCTTTATTATTTTTGCAAAACTTTACATATGTAACTTAGAGTAATCATACATTTATATAATTATATACAATACTATAATTATATATTTGTAAGTAACTAGATCAACAGTAAATAGATAAGTTTTAAGAATTCTTATTGCAGACATAACTGCGAGAAGGGCTCCATGGCTCCTGCTTCCTGGCAACCACATCCTTGCATAACTCCCTGGGCAGGAGGAATCTGAGATTCTTTTTTTTTTTTTTTTTTTGGACAGATAGAGTTAGACAGTGAGAGAGAGACAGAAAGGTCTTCCTTCCGTTGGTTCACCCCCCAAAATGGCCTCTACAGCTGGAGCTACGCTGATCCAAAGCCAGGTGCTTCCTCCTGGTCTCCCACACAGGTGCAGGGGCCCAAGCACTTGGGCCATCCTCCACTGCCTTCCCGGGCCATCGCAGAGAGCTGGACTGGAAGAGGAGCAACCAGGACTAGAACCCGGCACCCATATGGGATGCCAGCACTGCCGGCGGAGGATTAACCAAGTGAGCCACGGCGCCGGCCCCTGAGATTCATTTCTAAACAAGATATTTTTATGTGTGGATTTCATAATCTTTGAACCAAATTAAACTTATCTTTTAATTCTATTCCACTTCTTACAGTACCCTCTAAGAGCAGAAGTGACTAAGGTCATCACTCAGTTGCCTCCGAGTGAATCAGAGGGAGACATGCAATGCAGGGTTGCCCAGTCAGATGACTCCTAGGGGTTCTGGGTGCAGAGAAGCTGCAGGCTAGAGACCGCCTGCTTATTTTAGTCAGTAAAAGCTGCCAAGTCGCGAAGGTCTATGAGAAAACCACGTGGCAACCATGAGCAGACTCTAGGAACTGAGGGTGGTAAGAAAATGGCTACCTCAGTCCTAAATTCTGCCAACAACCATGTGAACCCGAAAGATGACTCTGAGCTCCAGGGCTGATTTCAGCCTTGTCACACTTTGAGCCGAGGACCGCCTAAGCCACGCCCAGACTGCTGGCCCATGGAAATGATGAAGTAATACACACATGTTACAGTTGTCATTTGCAAGTTACATTATATGAGAAAGTATTTCACGTAAACATTCTGTCTAAATACCTGGAAAGAATAAAGACAGTACATAGCAAAGGTATACTCTCCATCATAGCCACTCCATTCTTTTACATAACCTGTGTGATGATCTGACTTTAGGTTATGGGGAGTCTAAAGCAGTACCCATATCAGTACATATCAGCAACTATATCTGATTGCTTTATGAAAAGATGAGTTATTTATAAAAGTTTAGAAATCCAAATAATAGCTAATTATACTTGAAATTTACTTATTTTACTTCTGAAAAGAAATTTTCTAATTTTAATAAGACTTCCCACCCACTGAAAAGAGGAAGTACACTGCTCTATTTGCAACCATAAAAAATCAGTCTTTAGCTTTTTTTATCACTTTTAGCTTATGCAAATAAGTTTTTAAAAACCATGAGAAAACTCGATTAACGGTAATTAAAAACTCATTTTAAAAATTAAAATATTTGTTCTGAATAACAAATCAAGGTAAAATGTAAATTTCAGCTAAAACAAATTGCAGATGTACGTAAGATATTTATTTTCATAACTCTCCTAAAAATTTTGGGTTCAAAATTGGTATTATTTAATTAATGGTAAAAATAACAATTCAGGGGAACATGTTTGGCATGGTGGTTAAGAGGCCACTTGGGATGCCAGCATCCCAGATAGAAATGCTTTGTTCAGGTCCTGACCCCTCCATGTCTGACCCAGCTTCCTGATAATATGTGCCCCCTGGGGTAGTGGTAATAGCTCAAATACTTGGGTCCACTGCCACCATGTAGGAAACCCAGACTAAGTTCCAGGCTCCTGGGTTAAGCCTGACCCAGCCCTGGCTATTGTGGGCATTTGGGAAATAAACCAGCAGGTGGAAGATCTTTCTCTTTCAAATAAATGAAAATAACTTTTTAAACCACAAACACATTTTAAAAGTTATCTATTAAGATAGGTCAGTAAAAAGCAGAAATTTATTTTTTAAATGATTTCTGACAGTTTAATAATATTCTAATTTTTTTGAGTCTGCATTTTACAAAAATTTTGTCATGAAAGAGACCAATATATATGAACTGAGTTCACAGCTGGGAGATGGAATTGCATGTCAAGCTCATGGATATTATATCCTGCATTTTGCCTGCTCAGAGACCTAACTATGCCACATGAAATTGGGGGTTATCAAATAAGTACTATCATGTTATCCTGTTTAGGGGACATGGGGGGAGGGGGAGACAGGCAGAGAAACAGACACGGCTCCAATTCACTGGTTCACTCCCCAAATGCTGGCAGCGGCCAGGGCTAAAGCCCCAAAGCTGGGATCTGGAAACTGATTCCAGGTCTCCTATGTAGGTGGCAGGAATTCAATCACTTGAGCCATCACCACTGCCTCCCAAGAGACTGCACCAGCAGGAAGCTGGAGTCACGAATCCATGCAGGGACTCAAACCCAGGTACTCTGATATGGGATGTAGGTGTCTTAAATGCTAGGCTAAATCCCTACTCTTATCATGGATTTTTAATATAACTGTTCTTAACAAAAGTAAATTCTTAAGTAATCTGCGAAGAACCATTAAAGTTATATACACAGACAACACTGTGAACACTACCATACAGAATTACACAAGAGACTCAGAGCGTCTGTTCTGGTCCTGGCTGAATTCAACACAAGCTCTTCCAGTCAACTTGTCTTTCTGATCTCCAGTGGTCTACACTTCCCAAGACCTGACCTACTCCTTTCATGGTCACAACTCCAAATGAGCCACTTTATGACCAACATCTAATCTCGTAGAAATCTCAATTCCTCCACATCCCTCAACTCCACAGTGTCATTCGGCACTCATTTTTATTTACCAGTATCGTTCTGTCTTTGTTATCATCTCTATCCAAACTAACCCCAACGGCCAACAAGTGAATCACTCTATTGTCAACAGTCTTCATTGCTTGCCCCACTCTCCTGGTAGAGCAGTGTTGTCCTGCAGTCAAACTCTGAGGTTTCCCACAACAGCTCTCCCCTTCCTCTCTTCTCCCCGTAACCTCCCTATGCCTCAGCCTCTGGTGGCTGAACCTCTAACAATCTCCATACCCCATTTCTTCCCCTTTCCCTTGGACTAACATGGAAGAGATATGCACCCTACTAGGTGAAGTGGAACCTGTGATCTAGATCCCACTGCCTCCCACTCTTAGACATCTTTTGGCTCCACCCCTTCTCTCTGTATCTTCCAACTTCTTTACAGGCATGGGATTCCTGTCACCAGCATTTACACACTCTTAAATCAATCCCATGTGGAAAATTAAAAAAAAAAAAAAAAAAAAATCAACAGAGGCCCTACCTTGACCCAGATTTGTCTCCTACTTTTTTTTTATTTCTTCATATAGTCATCTTGAATTATTTATAACTGACTACTTCATTTCTTCAAACCACTCAAATTTCTACTCCAACTGCAATTTGCCCCCTTCATCCAATTAATCATTAAATCTGTCCCACTCTCCAATTCACCGTATTTCTCCAATCCATCTACTACTAACCTTGGTAAGGACTCCACCACTTCTTGCCTGATTACTGTAGGCTTCTACCAGGTGTCCCTACTATCAATCCTGATCCCTCCTCCATCTACACACAGATTCTGTTACAACTCTTTAAACTTCTCCCTTACTTGATCTCGAAGGTGAAAATCTCCCTACATCCTTAACATGATTCTTCAGTCCTTCTTGAATTGGCCCAATGCTTACTTTTCTAGCCTCCATTCTTTCCTTACTCGCTGCTTCATGCTCTGTTCCACACTAACAGTTCTTCCTCTGGGCTTACCGCATATGCTCTCCCCAGTCTGAACTTTCTTTTTGCCTTTACCTCTTCCAGGGAAGCTCTAATCCTTCCCAACAGATTAGGAATCCTTCCTGTGCGGAACTGTTCTTCTCACACTATAACTGCAAGTTTACTTGCCCATCTTCTGCACTGGATCATTGATTCCCACGAGCAGGGATGACACTTCAATCTCTGTGAGGTGAAGAAATTCATCTAGCTCATTGACAGTTATATCTCCAGATCCCAGGACCATTCCAGGGACACAGTGAGCATGTAATAAGTATTGACTGGGTGAGGGAACTTACTGCATATTGCAATTATAAAATTATTAATTTAGTAATTTATTAATCATTTAATAAATACACAGAGAGTAACTGTCACAGTAAACACTGATATATCATTTGTCACCAAAACAAAAACTTAGCTCTGTGCTCTAATAAATTTATGCATGAGGTTATTGTGGGTAAGATCATTCAATATGTTTACTATATGCTGAATACAAAACACACAATTTTAAAAAAAGGTTTTGCCAGGTAAAATACAGAAATGAAACCTTGGAGTGCCATTTTGGACAGCAATTTCTAACTTTCTGCCTTTGGGTAGTAGAAATAAAAACAAATAAGCCAAACAAAACAAAAAGCTGAAAATGTAGCAATGAGGAAATCCTTCATAAGGAAACCTTTGGCTACTCTGACCTAAGGACAGAATACTCAGCTTGCTTCTACTGCACCAGAAACACAAGGATAGTCCACACTTTGCCTCTTGCTTGTCCTCTCAGGGAGTTTAGCATTTCTCTAAAATGTATCAAATTGCAACAAACACAATAACCAACTTCAGAATTACCGAGAATAAGATCTGATTTTAAACAGCTAAAATACTATAAATTCTAAACACTTGGTGTTTAAAGTTTCACAGCAGTAGTTGTAAAATCATGAACCATGTTTATTGAGGTTGATTTATGGGGTAATTCAGGGTATTCGCCCTTTTACCTATATTAATAAAAATGGCAGTTTCTAATTAAACTCATTCATTTTACTACTTATAATAAAGGTTACTCCCCCCCCCCCTTTTTTTTGGTGGAGGGCTAAAGAGAACACCAAAATGAAGTAGATAAGAAGTCTACAGCCGGTGCCGCGGCTCACTAAGCTAATCCTCCGCCTTGCGGCGCCCGCACACCGGGTTCTAGTCCTGATTGGGGCGGCGGATTCTGTCCCGGTTGCCCCTCTTCCAGGCCAGCTCTCTGCTGTGGCCAGGGAGTGCAGTGGAGGATGGCCCAAGTGCTTGGGCCCTGCACCCCATGGGAGACCAGGAGAAGTACCTGGCTCCTGCCATCGGATCCGCGCTGTGCGCCGGCCGCAGCGCGCGCCAGCCGCGGTGGCCATTGGAGGGTGAACCAACGGCAAAGGAAGACCTTTCTCTCTGTCTCTCTCTCTCACTGTCCACTCTGCCTGTCAAAAAATAAAAAATAAATAAAAATAAGTCTATTACACCTTTCAGCAATGTAGACCAAAGTCATTTGAAAATCCTTTAAGAAAGCCACAATGTAAGAACATAACAGTTCAACTCAGCTGCTTCATTTACTCTAAGAAGTGTATTTTGTATTACCTGTAGATCTGTGTGATCGATCTAAGTCCTGTTCCAAAAAAAAACAAAAACAAAAACAAAAAAAAAACCCAGTTGCATTTACAACTTCTACTGTCCCTTGACTAAATAATGAGAACTACATTTTAGCATCTTGACTTGGGCCTAAATTTACCACCAAAAGCTAGAGATCAAACCTTGGTTGAGGAGACAATTATAATAAAATGCATAATTAAATCCTAATAAAAAGAGTAACACCTACTGTTTAAAGCAGTCAGTGAAAATGTAACTTAAGGGTTTCCATCATTTTAATTTTGTTCTTAAAGATCATTAATTACTTTCTTACATTAATGTATCATTAATTCATTCATTCACTCATTCATCAGAGACTATTTCAGGGATGGCTCCTTCAGGTTAGTCAAGCTACATGTCACAGCTACAGTCCTTGCAATTAAATGGCTAAAAGTATTTGGGCAGCAAATACTCCTTCAACTGGACATCTTTTTGTTTTTGAAAAGCAAAATGCTGTGATAAAATACTAATTAACAATCAGCATCCTATAAATCATTTAGTGTAAAACCACTAAAAGTGAGTCTTCAAGAAACAGTACTGGGCCGGCGCCGCGGCTCACTAGGCTAATCCTCCGCCTAGCGGCGCCGGCACACCGGGTTCTAGTCCCGGTCGGGGCGCCGGATTCTGTCCCGGTTGCCCCTCTTCCAGGCCAGCCCTCTGCTGTGGCCAGGGAGTGCAGTGGAGGATGGCCCAGGTGCTTGGGCCCTGCACCCCATGGGAGACCAGGAAAAGCACCTGGCTCCTGGCTCCTGCCATTGGATCAGCGCGGTGCGCCGGTCGCAGCGCGCCGGCCGTGGCGGCCATTGGAGGGTGAACCAACGGCAAAGGAAGACCTTTCTCTCTGTCTCTCTCTCTCACTGTCCACTCTGCCTGTCCAAAAAAAAAAAAAAAAAGAAACAGTACTGAATAAATGAACTGACCAAACATTAATGTCACTTCAATCAAGACTCCCTCCCAAAAGGTATTTAGGTATGAATACAATAGCATTTAACTCAAAATTTCAGTAAGATAATAACCAGAAAACCAAAAAGAAAAAGGGATATTTATGTACCAAATGATTAGGGACAAAATAAAAAATACAAAAGTTAGAAACACATTGGAAAAAAAAAAATGGGATTTTCTTACCCAAAGATGATTTTACAATTGACTTTATTCCTGCATAAACCAATGAGCCTTTGTTGCCTGGAGATTTCTGATCCATATCTTCCGTATATTGTTTCATAAGTATTTAAATGCATAGGAAATTCTAAGTGATGAAGTTTTAGACAATATTTCAAAGCTAAACATATTTTGATTTGGAGCCAATTCATAATAGGCGTCAGGGCAATGAGAGCACTCCTACTCTACTGTATACTTCTCTTCCTCCTACACAAACTACAAAGCAGTTATTTCAAGTTCAAGAGTTTTTGAATCATTTTACTTTGTAACTTAGTATTATGTAACTTGTACTTAGATATAAAACATTCAGTGTATTTATAACTGACCTTTCAGCAAACTTCAGGGACATCTCTATCTGATTAACCAGACACAATCAAATACAAAGGATATAGTGCAGAGTATACCAGAGTGACTTGAGCTGTGCATCTTCATTTCCAGCTAAAATGTGATTTCTCCACACCTGCTCTGTATCAAGTCCGTACCTCGATAAAGCCCGAAGGCGCATCTTTGTTGCTATATCTTTTTCTACAGAATTATCATTTTCTTCTTCAGTGCATTCATACAAATGACGGCCACAAGCCCACATTAAAGACGTAACTGGACTCCAGGCAAGCGATATTCTTTCAAAAACAGTGAAGTCAGACATTGTTCTGTTGGGAGTTACAACTATCATTCGATTTTGACTTGTTGGATGCCATGCAAAGGAAGCAATGTAGTTGTCACAAGGTTGCACACTTCTTTCAATTATTGTGGGCTCAGTTTCATCTCCAATAGGAGTGGGTGTATGCTGCATATCATATAATCTAATAATATTACTATCTCTTGTTAAAGTGGCAAGCAGACCAGTCCTAGTTGGACACCATGCTACTTTTGTTAAGGGTTTTGGTTGCTCAGTCAAAGTCAAAACTGGCTTCTCAAATTTCCTAAGGTCCCATATTGCAACCTGACCTTCATAGAAGGAAGCAACACGATCATGGAAGTATGGATCCACAGTCACCCCTTGAACTGCTTTCGTATTTACAAACATCTTTTGGCTTGTATTCCGAAGATCAAATATGGCTAGGTTACGATGCATACCAGCCAGGAGAAGTTTCTGGTCTCGTGGAAGCCAACAGAGAGAAAGACAAGCATCATTCTGTCCTAATTCATAAAGTGGCTTTGTTACTAATGTTGTTTCGGTTTCGCCTGCTGAAAGTCTCACTTTTTCCATGGGAACTATGTCAGGCGTATATTTGCTGCAGATATCCCATATCAGCACTGAAAAGTCAGCTCTGTGTTTATCAAGACCAGCAGCAAGCCAGTTACTATCCAGAGGATTCCATGCAAGGGTGTTGCATTGTCGTGCATGCTTTGGAACGAATTCTTTCCCAATCAAATCTTTGAACTTTGAGTTATGATCCTGACCAAGACTTGTAAGGACAACTCGACCATTTGCTTGTCCAACTGCCAGGAGACATTCAGGATCATAATCGAGATACCAGGCAACGCATTTCATGTAAGGTGTATCTGAATTGATGGACAGTAATGTAGCCGCAGAGTCTTCTGATAAACGCAAAGATCCAGCTTTGAGTTCTGAATTCACAGTAGATTCCACATGATAAAGGCTCAGTTCTGAATCACATACAACAAATCTATCAACCTGGTGTGGTGCCCACAGAATGTCAGGTTTGGTACCGCTCATGTTGATGGATGTGCTCACAAAGTCCAGTCAGGCCCATTCACTGAAACAGTTGTAAACAAAAAGTGGTAAGATACCAACAAAGTACAATTTTGAAAAATCAGGAAACTCTCTATACAAATATCCTCTTTGGCAATATATTTGTTATTTCTTCTATCACTATGAATTCAAGACATTTACTTACTAAAAGGGAGAATGAAAAGCCACCACTTCCTCCAATAAAATGAGCTGGTAAGAACCTGAGAACTCCGTTCTGGCCTTATTTCCCATGATCAATTATCTTAATTGCACTGTTACTAGTACTTCCAATTTAACCTCAGGGTTTTAACAACTTCAGCGTGGTGAGCAAATTAATAAGTATCATCAAGCCTTTGAAGGAGGGAGAACTTAAAAGAGCTGTGAACTGTGTTCCTAAGCAATAGTTTAGAGCAGCACTGTCCAAGAGAACTTTCTACAACAACAAAAATCTGCGGTCCATCAGGGTAGTCACCAGCAACAAGTGCCTACTAAGCATGAGAAATGTGACTAGTTCATATGTTATCTAATTATAAAATAAATGGCCACATGTGCCATCATAACGCACAATGCAGATGTAAAGTATAATGTGCTCCTAAGACACAGGTTTCTTCCAACTTTCCATGAAAAGCAGTAGCTTTATATGGCAGAGTGAACTGTTTAAAGAAGTAAGAAACATGATTTCTATCCCAAGCTCTGCTACATACTAGTTCTATTCCTTAAAAAGGAACCACCAATTTATTTTTTTAAGATTTTTTTAATTTATTTATTTTAAAGAGTTACGGAGAGTCAGAGTCGGCGGGGGGGGAGGCTCTTTCATCTGCTAGTTCACTCCCCAACTGGCTGCAACAGGTCGGAGCTGTGCCTATCTGAAGCCAGGAGCCAGGAGCTTCTTCCAGGTTTCCCACGCAGGTGCAGGGGCCCAAGGACTTGAGCCATCTTCCACTGGTTTCCCAGGCCAGAGCAGAGAGCTAGATCAGAAGTGGAGCAGCCGGGTCTCAAACCGGTGCCCTTATGGGATGTTGGCGCTGCAGGCAGCAGCTTTACCCATTACACCACAGTGCTGGCCCCAACAATTTCTTTAAAGTGACTCATTTTTAAAATGTGAAAATTGACATTAACCCAATCATAAGGTCTATGGATGGTAGGTATAAAAGCCAATTACATTTTTTCTAAGATATGCTAAAATATATGACTATTAAAAATGCTTGTAGGCTTATGTAGAATTCATCCTATTTACAACCAGTAGTACACACATCATACTTACTAAGAGACTCTTTTGGCTTTTAAGTCTATAAACTTTTGAATATTGTTGAAATGGGCTTTTTGAGAAAATAAATATTCTAGCAGTTGAAGCACAAACTAAAAATACCTATGGTTAAAAATGATGTTTTTGGGGCCAGCACTGTGGCATAGCGGGTAAAGCCGTCGCCTGCAGTGCCGGAATCCCATATGCATCCCGGTTCAAGTCCTGGCCACTCCACTTCTGATCCAGCTCTCTACATTGGCTTGGGAAAGCAGTAGAAGATGGCACAAGTCCTAGGGCCCCTGCACTCGCATGGAGACCCAGAGGAAGCTCCTGGCTCCTGGCTTCAGATCAGTGCAGCTCTGGCCATTGTGGCCAATTGAGGAGTGAACCAGTGAATGGAAGACCTCTTTCTCTCTCTGTGTAACTTTTTTTTTTTAATTTTTTTTAAATTTTTTGACAGGCAGAGTGGAAAGTGAGAGAGAGAGGGACAGAGAGAAAGGTCTTCCTTTGCCGTTGGTTCACCCTCCAATGGCCGCTGCGGCCGGCGCACCGCGCGGATCCTGGTCTCCCATGGGGTGCAGGGCCCAAGCACCTGGGCCATCCTCCACTGCACTCCCTGGCCGCAGCAGAGAGCTGGCCTGGAAGAGGGGCAACCGGGACAGAATCCGGCACCCCGACCGGGACTAGAACTCGGTGTGCCGGCGCCGCAAGGTGGAGGATTAGCCTAGTGAGCTGTGGCGCTGGCTTCTGACTTTCAAATAAATAAATAAATCTTTAAAAAAACCGATGTTTTAATAATAAAGGATGTCTACAAAAACTGAATTTATTAAGAATTTATTTGAGAAGCAGAGAAAGAGACAGAAGTCGCCTACTCTCAGTGAGTCATTTCCCAACTGCCTGCAATAGCCAGGGCTGAGCCAGGTCAAATGTGGGAGTGGGAAATCCAATCTGGGTTCCCACGTGGGTGGCAAGAACCCAAGCACTCTGCCATCACCTGCTGCTTCCCAGGGTGTACATTAGATGAGTGGCACTGTGGCTTGAACTCACGCACTCTGAAATGGGACGTGAGAGTCCCAAGCAGCGTCCCAACTGCTATACCAAGTGCCCATTCCTGTCTACAAACATTTAAATGTCTAACTGATGTGGGCAAGAGGTAATAGTCTAGATTCAAAATGAGTGAACATCTTCATAATAGTCTGAAATCAAAATGAGCAAACATCTTCATTGCAACTGTACAGTTTGTTCTTGGAGGGTGAAGCTTTGGTTCATTCAACTCTATATACCCAGCACACACTCTTTAAAAAAAAAAAAATTTTGAGCACTGACTGCGCAAGCATGTTACAAACAACAACAACAACAATTTACTCTCAGGCTAAGGTGTATACAAAACACGAATGAATTTGTTTAGACATGCAACCTATCCCAGGTGATCTCATTATATATATTTGCAAATGCAACAAAATCTAAAACTCTACTGGTCCCAAACATTTTTGAAAAGAAATCATCAACAAGTACCAAATAATTCAGCTCAAACATAGATGTTTTTCTCTTTGATCTTGCAAAAGCTTCAGTCAGGAATTACTAGTCTAGAATTTCAGACTCACATAATTGAATGATTAGGAAATACATTTAAGAATTCTCATACTAGCTTTATTTCCTTCCTAACCTTTCGGATCAGTCAGCCCAGGATCAGTCACTTCATTTATACTCCGACCAGCACCCTCAATTTCCTGGTTGCCTGCCACTTTCTCTTTCCTCAATCCTGGATCAGCCTAATTATATACTATCTCTGTCCTCCACTCAGGCTACCAAGTGCTACTGGACTGAGGCAGTGGCAACGCCCTGAAGACTGACTGTAAGAAAGCAGGGTGTACAACTTAGCTGCTCTGTGTGGCACTGACTCAGTAATTCTTTTATCCCTCTTGCCACTCTGGTCCTTTAGAAATCTACCTGTTTTGATGTCAGAATAATCTTTTTATTTCAACTTTTATGTATTCAGAGTTTATTTATTGAGAGGCAGAGAGAGAAGGGAATCTCCTACCCACTGATTCACTCTTCAAATGCTCCCAACAGTCAGGGCTGGGCGAGGCTAAACCCAAGAGCCAGAAACTCAGTCCTGGACTCCCACATAGGTGGCAGGGACCCAAGTAGTTGAGTCATCACCTGCTGCCTCCCACGAGGTATATCAGCAGAAAGCTGGAATCTGTAGTTGCACGAGGACTCGAACCCAGGCACTCTGATATGGGACGCGGATGTCCTAAGTGGGATTTTACCGGCTGTGCCAAACACCCACCTGGAGAATAATCTTTTTACAACACAAATTTGACCAGATGAGTCAACCCTTGCTTAAAACTTTGTAATGGTTTGCAACTGCTGAGTATGCAGAATTCCGAATCTTCAATACAACCTACAAGACTATAGATGGCTTTGGCCTCTACCTGCTCTGGCCTAATGGCACATCATTCTCCTCCTCGCTAACTACACTGTCCTACTCCATTCCTAGAACAAGCCTACCGCCCCATCACCATACCTTTGCAAATCACGTTCCCTCGGATTGAAGCACTCTTTCCTCATTTCCTTTTTTTATGATTTATTTATTTATTTGAAAGGCAGAGTTACCGTGAGGCAGAGGCAGAGAGAGGCTGGTTCACTCCCCAGATGGCCTAAACGTCCAGAGCTACACCAATCCAAAGCCAGGAGCTCCTTCCGGTCCCCCACACAGGTACAGAGGCCTAAGGACTTGGGCCATGTTCTACTGCTTTCCCAGGCCATAGTAAAGAGCTGGACCAGAAGTGGAGCAGCTGGAACAGGAACCAGTGCCCATATGGGATGCCAGCACTGCAGGCAGCAGCTTTATCCACTATGCCACAGTGCCAGCCCCTTTCCTCATTTCTGAGGCAAGACAAAATCTGCTCAACTTTGGTAGCAACCACTCTCTACACTCTCCCTAGGCAAGACTGGGTTATTTAGACATATAATCTTCACTGAACAGTATCCTCTCATTTTAAATCACCCATCTCTCTCTCCTACCAGAGTGTAAGCTCCTTAAGTGGAGGTAAAATGTCTCTTGTCTCTCTATACCTCTAGCAGTCAGCACAGCGAAAGGCAATCAGTAGGTAGTAAATTAAGCATTTGTTATACTCGTGCATGTGTTGACTATTTCCTCTGACTCTTCTCACAACTGCTATCTCCAGGTCTTACCAATATCTGTATCCTCTACCCTCCACCCTTCCTAGTAGAGGTGAGGTCAAGCCAAGGGCAAGGTATCAACAATCACAACTTGTTCCAGCGACCATGGGCAAGAGCCCCACAGTGAACCATCCTAAGAGAGGATTCATTCTAAATAAGTCATCTTTTATTTACTCTGTAACTATTGATTGGGAAACTTCCATGTTCTTGGCACTGTTCTAAATGCTTGGAACACAGTAGTGAATGGTGGCAGGTAAGGTCCCTGGCCAAATAACAACTCTGCTTCAGTGATGAAGTTAAATCCAATCTTAATAGTTTAAAATTTCAAGAATGAAGAGGAAGAGGGGCACCTTACATAGCTACTTCGTGTTAAGACAGCAAAGAGGAAACATACTGTCACATAGGCATTTCTACTCACACCTTCACAAACAGAAGCCATCTGTTATTGGAGATAGCCTTCAATACGGCCCATCTTCCTATGTCACTGGGAGGTAAAATAAGCATTTTTAAAATCTACAATCTCGTTCTTTATAAACAAACGGTCTCTGGTAAAAGTTGATGCCACATAGAAAAATCATTTTTTTTTAATTTATGTGAAAGGCAAAATAACAGAAAGATCAGAGACAGAGAGATCTTCCTTATGCTGCTTCACTCCCCAAATGCCTGAACAGTCATGACAGGGCCAAGCCAAGGCCAAAAGCCCAGAACTCCAATTGCATCTCCCACGTGGGTGGCAGGGACCCAAGTACCCGAGCCATCACCTCCTGCCTCCAAGTATGCACATTAGCAGGAAGCTGGATGGCAAGCGGAGCAGCTGGGACTTGACCAGGGTACTCTGAGATGGGATGCAGGTGTCCCAAGTTTGTAGCTTAACAGCTGTGCCACAACACCTGCCCCAGAAAAATCCATCTTGCAAAATGCAAATGAAAAGTGTTACTATAATTTTAAAAACTCTTGATTTATATGACTATTAATACAGAATCATCAGCATTTCTTCTGGTGCTGAACACTTATAATATTTATATTATTATCTTCAAAATTTGATTCAAGTAAATTACACAGAATCATAGGCCTTCAATTAGAAAAAGATTAGCAAATTCTTTTCATTCCATGTGGGACAAAAGTAAAGACTAGATGTTCTGGTTCTTGTCCAAGGTCTCTTAAACCAGCTGCATAATCTGCTAGACCTGTGCAAGAGAAAAATGCAGGGCTCAGAGGCTGCTGCCTTCAGCAATGGCATCCCATATAGGCACTGGTTCAAGTCCCAACTGCTCCATTTCCAACCTGGCTCACTGCTGATGTGTCTGGCAAAGCAGCAGAAGATGGCCCAAGCACTTGGACTCCTTGAGTCCACATGAGAGATCCGGAAGAAACTCCTGGCTTCAGCCTGACCACTGCAGCCATTTGGGGATTGGACCAGTGGATGGAACCGACCTCCCTCTCTGTAACTCTGCCTTTCAGATAAATAAAATAAATCTTAGAAAAGAAACTGCAGGGCTCCCTTTCTTAAAAAACTATTAAACGTGTTGAGAGAGTCAAAAAATGTCAAGCCAGTCAGAGCAGAGCTCTAAACTAAGTGCCAGTCATCCTAAATGCTGGACCCTGGACTCAGAAATCCTCCAGTCACTCACCAGCTCAGACCCTGGCAACTCTCTTAATAGTCCCAGTTCAGAAAACCAAAATAGAACCTATCCTATTTCCATCTCACAAGTCGTGACAACCAAAGGCAATGAGCTCCTTGCATCGCAAAGATGGATCACTACTAGCCTCTTAAAGAGCCCAGGAAGCTAATGTTTTCAAACCCTGGAGTCGAACAACTGAGTCCAAGGGGAGGGTTTGCAGTCCTCAGCCCTTCTGTTAGATCCTCACCTTCAAGTTTAACGAGTGCTCACTTCCCACCGATGCTTTCTCAGCCAAGGAAAGCCATGCTGACTTCGCGCTCAGCACCAGAACTCCACGACAGCACTGTCCTACAAAACACGCGTGAAACCAGACGCTGTAAACTCTGAAGCACGGGGTCAGAACAGAGGAATTAAATAACCCAAGGATCAAAGCCAGGGTCCTTTCAACACAGAAACAATGCAAAAAAAAAAATCATTAATGTGAGTTAAAAAAAAAAAAAAAAACTGGCATCAAGCCTTGGAGAGCCTACGGGTCCTTAACACTTAACAGCCCATCTCCAGTCCATGCGTGCCCTCCCACAGCACTAAGCGTACAAAGGATCCGAGCACAGGCTTTCGGCCGGGGCAACTTTCGACAGTGCCCGCAGCCACCGCCTCCTAGAGACGCCCTGCACGGCTCCCGGGCTGTCTTAAGCAAATGTCCTCACACAGCAGGCTGCTGCTAAGCGACTGGGCAGAGCTCAGGGCACCTGAGGCGCCTCTGTCCATCCTCAGGCTCCCGTCGCAAAGCAGCGGCGGCGGCCGGGGAAAGGCCCTTTAGGAAGTACTTCACAGGGACCAGTGGAACCGGGCGTGTTGCTATTCCGGGTGAACCAGGAACCTGACGCCACTCCCACGCTCCAGGCTCGCCGCCTGGCCTCCCGATCGCGCCGGGGACGCGGCGGAAGCTGCGCCGTGGCCCCCGCACCCCCTCCGGCCGCCCGCGGCCCCCGCCCAGGCCCCGCCGGCCGCCCAGCGCGGTCATCGTCCCCGCGCCAGGAAGGCGAGGCCCACGCGAGGCTCGGAGGACGCCCTGGGCCCGCCCCTGGCCGGGCCTGACCACCGCGCTCTCACGCGCCCCAAGGCGCCAGGGCCGCACTCACTGACCTGAGGTGGTGGCGCGGCCGCCGCAGAGCCGCTTCCGGCCAGGACACCGCCCCTCTCGCCGCGGGTGCCGGGACGCGGGCAAGATGGCGGGCGGGCGGGCCGGGGCCCAAGACCCCACAGCCGCGTCTCCGGGGCCGCGCGGCCGCGCCTCGGCCTCCGAAGGGGAGCTCCCCGCCCGCGAGCCCCGCCCTGCCCTTGCCGGAGCCGCCCCGCCCCTGGGCGTGGCCGCTGCCCGAGAGGCCCCGCCCTCCGCCCCAGCGCCCCGGCGCGCCCCGGCGCGCCCCGGGGACGCCTTGCAGGGTACTTTGTTCCCAGGCTCCTGTGGCTGTCAGACAGGTGCATTGGCACACTTCAGCCCCGTCGGCCCTTTCTTTCCCCATTAAAAAATATACTCTAGGGCTGGCGTTGTAGCGACGCCAGCACCCCATATGGACGGTTTCATGTCGGGGCTGCTCCACTTCCCTTCCAGCTCCCTGCTAATGCGCCTGGGAAAAGCAGCATGATGGCCCAGGTGTTTGCCCCCTGCACCTGCGTGGGAGACCCGGATGAAGATAGTGGCCCCAACCTGGCCCAGCACTGGCCTTTACGGCCCCCTGGGAAGTGAACCAATGGGTGGAAGACCTCTCTGTGTCTCTCCCTCTCTGTGTAACTTTTTCTTAAAAAAAAAAAAAGAATCTTTTAAAAAATTCTTACTCTGGGCATTGTAATAGAAAAATCTCAGGTATTTGGCTCATTTACTCAGGGCACAAACTTGTGTGAACATCTTTGGGCACACAATCCCGTGCTGGAATGTGGGGAGCCAGAAGCAAAGCGTCATGGTCTGGGCAGGAAACTGAGCCCAAGCGCGACCTAAGGGCTGCACCAGTAAAGCTGAGGCGAGGAGGATGAGCCTGGGGCTAGCCAGGCAGGGGAACAGAGCACAGTGAGTTGGCAGGAATTAGCCTGTTGCTGCTGAGAAGAGCAAATGCTAAGTCCCTCAGGAGGCCAGGCTGTGGGTGCATGGACGGGGGAAGTGGGGAGAAGTTAAGACAGACACCGCGTGGGAAAGATGCCGGGAGCCATCTCTGAGATGGATGGGCTTTTTCCTAAAGGCAGTAGTGGAGTCATTGATGAGACCAGGACAGCTTGATAGGCGACCATGTGTGTGAAGGGGAGAGAGGATTCTGGGTTTCTGAGCCCTGAAGCTAAGTGGACGGGGCTGACACAGGTGTCTCAAAGTCTTTGATTGTCTGTTGGTAGAAACAACAGGATGAGCCATGTCCTGATGGTCTTCGGAGCAAAAGCATCGGGTAAGTGTTACGTGCAGCGCTGTCTTGCTGGAGCAGGGAGAGCGGCGCGGCAGAATCCCTCGCTTCAGATGCTACTTCGCCGATCTTCTGTGGTTTTGGCCATGACCCCAAATAGCCACACACAACCTCAGAGCCATAGAAGCCCCTCCCTCAGCCACTCCTGGTACGAGACAGGCAAAGTCAATATTTTCCCTGAATGTTACTCCACAAAGAAAATTTAAAGTCTTAGGTAGGGATTCACACAGCCTCCTGCCTTTTCCTCCTTCCCTGTACCACCTTCTTCATTCACTCTTTTCTTTTTTCACTTTGTTCAAAAGGCAGACGGGAAAAAGATTTTTAAGATTTATTCATTTCATTTGAAAGGCAAATTACACAGAGATATCAGTCTTTCATCCACTGGTCTCCCCAAATGGCTGCAATGGCCGGAGTTGGGCAGCCAGGAGTCAGGAGCTTCTTTCGGGCCTCCCACATGGGTGCAGGGGCCCAAGGATTTGGGCCATCCTCCATTGCAGGCATGTTATCAGGGAGCTGGATCAGAGGTGGAGCAGCCGGGACTTGAAATGGCGCCCAGATGAGATGCTGCTGTCGTTAGCAGCAGTTTAACCCGCTACGCCACAGCGCTGGCCTCCACTCTGGTTCTTAACTTCTGGCTGACATAGAGGAACAGGACAGACCCAACGTGTTTCTCCTCTTCTGAGATCAGGCACCATTGATTTTCTCCTCTCCTATGTTGTGGTTGTGGTGGAATGAGAAGGCCATGCCAAGATGACCGTTGGCGAGTGTCAGTTACTCAGGAATGGCTTTAAAGCCCACCTGGCAAGGGAGCCTGCCTGGCAACAGGCTGTGATTGGTTAGGGCATAAACCGCCCCTTGACCAGATTGGCTGCCTTGGCTATATAAGCTGTTGTACCAACTGAAATAAATGAGTCTGAGGGCTGCTCACTTCTGGCCCGCTTTCACCCGACTCCCGGGGTCTTTGTGGTGACTCCATGCCTCTTGCCCCCACCATGCTCCTCCTCTCAGAATGAATCAATCTCAACACTATGTGTCCCTTAAAATGGAAGCTGTTTGCCATTTACTACCTCGTCTCTCTTCCTTGCTGTCTGGTAAGTTGAAAAAAATAATCTAGACCAGAAATGGAAGCTCTGTATTAGAAGGTGAAGTTGCTCCATTAGCCTAAGTCCTAGTTTAATTGATAAGCAACAATACAAGTACTACAGTATAAGAAAATATGATTGTTAAAACAATTTTTAAAGAATATCTTAAAATTTAGATGTTCTGAGCATGCACATTGTTTCATTTCTCCGACTCTCATGATTAATCCATGCTCACATGGCATATTTGTTTGTGTAATAGGATGTTCAGAATAGGATTTGCATCTGTAGTTTTGGCTACAATCCCTATAGATTGGAGTAGAATATAGGCAGTGAATATCCCCACATTCCAAAGTGAGATGAAAGAATTCATAACCGGAGGACCAAACCCACCTGAACTCGGAATGGACTTGGAATGGAAGGGTCTGGAAGAGATTTCTCTGGAGAAACTCATTTCCTAATCTGCACTCCTCATCCCCTAGGAGAGGTTGGGTTGTCTTGTTCTCTGCACAGAGTTTTGCCTGTGCATCTCAGAACACGGGGTGGTGGATATGAGGGTGGGTTGCTGGCACAGCTGCCTGGAAGCTCTGAGAATGGTGCTTGGCTGGAAGGTTTGGAGGCTGAGAGGGGAGAGCTGCCTCTGCTGGAATCGGCCTCTGCTCGCAGAGTATGTTGGGACAGAAGATGCACAAGACAGAACCACAAGCCTAGAGGAGTCACTAGGACTTTGTGGCAGAAGTGAAGGACGCTGTAGGTGTTCCACTGGGAGCAAGTTGGCGTGAGGTAGAGGTTGTGTTCAAGGACACCAGGCAGGGAAGAGGCCTTGCATTAGAGGCTGGCACTAAGAGAACTTCACCTGAGAGATCCGCAGAGAAACTGTCTCCAAGGATTACCCACGCGCTCTGCAGCGAGAAGAGGCCCTGTGAGCACCTTTCAGAATAGAGCAAGGCTGTAGCCAGTTAGCTAGATCTTCCCTGCCCTTCCACCGGGGACGGCCCCAGAGTGCTGTTCAGGAGTTTGGGGTAGGCAAAGAGGCACAGATGGAGCCATGAAAAAGCTGCCCCGGCAGCAAGCCTTGGCTTGGGGGAGGAGCAGCTTCGAGCTCAGAGCTTTGGTGGCTGTGTGGCACAGACATTTTCATTAATTGTGATGAGATTGTTTTTATGGCTAAATGGGAGAGAAATGCCACTCTGTGTCAAACACTGACCCAAACAGTACTGACCTCCAGGTGACAGGGAAAATCTTGCCTCCCCAAATAGAAAGAGCTGTGGGGAAGGGGAGAATAAATGTTTTAAGATGTGTTGTTTGGAGCCTTGAGTTTTCAATGCAATGGTAACATTCAACAGTGATCAGGATAAGCAAACAACTTTACACAACTTTTAGTAACATAATACAAATTATAACATAAATACACACATAAAATGTTTACACAGAGATGTTAAATGCATCAACAGTGTGATGTGGGGGCTGGCGCCGTGGTGCAGTGGGTTAATCCTCCACCTGCAGCACTGGTGCCCTCGCTGCTCCTCTTCCGATCCAGCTCTCTGCTGTGGCCTGGGAAAGCAGTGGAGGATGGCCCAGGTACTTGGGTCTCTGCACCCGAGTGGGAGACCGGGAGGCTTCGGATCTGTGTCCATCTGGGGACTGAACCAGCAGATGGAAGACCTTTCTCTGTCTCTCCCTCTCACTGTCTGTAACTCTACCTCTCAAATAAATAACATCTTAAAAAAAAAAGTGTGATGTTATAAGTGACTGAGGTGTATGGTTCTGCAGGTTGGTTATGAAATACCTCCAGGGAGGCCAAGTGTATTGCTGTTACTCTGACAGGTGTCAGTCAGAAGGAGTCTCGAGGAAGAGGCTCTTGTCTAAAGGGAATGATGCTGTATCGTGAGGAGCATTCACACGTGATCTGTATATCAAGCAAATGCTGAGACTGCTAACAAAATTATCATGGTGATGGGCTGGCGCCGTGGCTCACTTGGTTAATCCTCCACCTGTGGTGCCGGGTTCTAGTTCCGGCTGCTCCTCTTCCAGTCCAGCTCTCTGCTATGGCTGGGGAGGGCAGTGGAGGATGGCCCAAGTGCTTGGGTCCCTGCACCCACATGGGCGACCAGGGAGAAGCACCTGGCTCCTGGCTTCGGATCGGTGCAGTGCTGGCTGTGGTGGCCATTAGAGGAGTGAACCAGTGGAAGGAAGACCTTTCTCTCTGTCTCTCTCTCACTGCCTAACTCTACCTGTCAAATAAAAAGAAAATGTGGTGATGTTTATAAAGTGAATCAAAATAATCTATCCAGAAAAAACTTAGCTTTTGTTAAAAAAAAGCATCTCTGTAACTGTTTATTGAGGGTTTAAGAGTTAAAATTCTAGTTTATATTTTTTACACATGTTAGCCAAGGAAATAGTTATCTATCATATTTGCTTCCTCATAAGTTTGCCAAAAATAAGGTTATTGGGTATAAAATGAAGAATCTCAAGGGCTTGAATTTAACTGGAAAAAACTTTAAAATAGGAAGCTATTTATCTCCTGTGAGAAAGATTGAACTTTTTTATTTTTTGCTTCTATTCTCAGGAAAAAGCTAAGGTCATGTTTTGAAAATGAAATTATCTTTTTGGGGCACCTTAGTTTTGGTGTGTGAATTCTGATACTCCCATATCTAGGTCTCCAAACAGAAGTATACTTCTCTGATTAAAGACTGAAAGCATTCTCTGTTTATATAGAAATCATTCCTTATACCCGTGCTTATAAATGTTAAATTACAGTAAATACATGTCTTATTGCCCAAGATTTTTTTCTTTCTTGAAACTTCAATGTAAATGTTTGGGAAATAATATTTCATAGCCTATAAAGGATGTCAGCATATGGGCGGTTCCCTTTGACATTATTGGGTACAAGTAAAACCTGCGCTGACTATTAAGTAGAATTGGATAAGATTAGTCATTCTCATAAAAACATTGACTCCAGAAGTTTTTTAGTGGTTGAATTCATATTGATGTATCTACCAGCTCATTAAAATTCTAGTGACTGAAACTATTTCTTTTAACCTGAGTTGTTTTTTTTTTCATTTTCACTTAGTGGAGAACATATGAAAAATGAAATAAAATGTATGTATGATACACATATGTACAGGGAGATAGATGTTAAGGGTGATAATTACAACATTCCTCCTCTGGGTTTGGAGCTAATTAAAAAATTTAAATAGCACTCAGAGACGGGGAGATCAAACTGCCAACATTATAATCAGTCAGTGTGGCTCGGACCTGAGACCTGCACCAGGCTTCCTGACCCCTGTCCCTGTGTCTACACCTTAAACTTTCACACCACAGCTTCACAGCTGCAAACGCTGCTCCTCACGTCTGATACCATTGGGTCCCAAACAGTAAATAAGAGGAGGTCACGCCTGTGTAGTTTGTTGTTGGTGGTGGTGGTGGTTTTTGTTTTGTTTTGTTTTGAGAAACAGAGCTACAGACCAAGACAGGGAGAGACAGAAGGAGAGGTTTTCTATCCACTGGTTCACTCCACAAATGGCCACAACGGCCGTAGCTGGGCAGATTGGAAGCCAGGAGCCAGGAGCTTCTTCCTGGTCTCCCATGTGGGTACGTGGGCCCAAGCACTTGGGCCATCTTCCACTACTTTCCCAGGCCACACCAGAGAGCTGGATCAGAAGTGGAGCACCTAGAACTGGAACTGGTGCCCCATGGGATGCCGGTGCCACAGGCGGAGGCTTAACCTGCTCACCACAAAGCTGGCCCCAGTGTGTACTCCTTTCGATACATTTCCTCCACCAGATCAAGAACCTATGGATGTTAGAGTGTCTCCCCTACCATTAGGGTAACCTTAAGTCCTCCTCCACGGAGGATTGGAATGGGGGCAGAGAGACACTAGCAGAAATATCACAGGAAAATCAAAGCAAGGGCACAGGTTTTACATGACATACTTGGTGGAACTTTGCCAGTTTAAGTAATCAAAATCTTTGGAAAGGTAAACTTTAGCAGACACAGGCTGCACAATAGTTTCAGTTATTCCTCAAATATTATTGACGAATGACTGTGTGCACATCATACGGGTGTTATAAGAGGAGTGAAAAACACAAAAGTGATGCCTTTAACTTAGTGGGAGAGAATATTTTATGATATCAAATACTTCCATCTTGGTACAAAATACTAAGTATTGTTAGGTGAATGATAACATAAACACTGGGGGAATTCAGTCAGGAGTTATCTCTAATTAAAACTCCCTTATTAAATTTTAATTTAAAGAGCAAGACAGAGGCTGGCACCACGGCTCACTAGGCTAATCCTCCGCCTACGGCGCCGGCACTCCGGGTTCTAGTCCCAGTTGGGGCGCCAGATTCTGTCCCCATTGCTCCTCTTCTAGTCCAGCTCTCTGCTGTGGCCTGGGGAGACAGTGGAGGATGGCCCTGCACCCGCATGGGAGACCAGGAGGAAGAACCTGGCTCCTGGCTTTGGATCAGCGCAGCGCACCAGCTGTAGCGGCCATCTGGGGGATGAACCAATGGAAAAGGAAGACCTTTCTCTTTGTCTCTGTCTCTGTCTCACTATCTAACTCTGCCTGTCAAAAAAAAAAAAAAAAAAAGTAGGAAGGATTGCTTCCAGGTCACTTGTTCTGGCCAGAGGAATATATACGAAAACATATCTAAATATATCTAAATAGATATGTATCTAAATAGACTAGAGAGGGCCGGTGCCGTGGCTCACTAGGCTAATCCTCTGCCTAGCGACGCTGGCACACCAGGTTCTAGTCCTGGTCGGGGCGCCGGATTATGTCCCGGTTGCTCCTCTTCCAGGCCAGCTCTCTGCTGTGGCCAGGGAGTGCAGTGGAGGATGGCCCAGGTGCTTGGGCCCTGCACCCCATGGGAGACCAGGATAAGCACCTGACTCCTGCCATCAGAGCAGCGCGGTCGGCCACAGCAGCCATTGGAGGGTGAACCAACTGCAAAGGAAGACCTTTCTCTCTGTCTCTCTCTCTCACTGTCCACTCTGCCTGTCAAAAAAAAAAAAAAAAAAAATAGACTAGAGAGTAGTGATCCCATGCTATCTTGAAATGGCTGTAATAGGGGTATTTGCATAACAAAAATTTGCTACAAATTAGAGATTAAATTATTGTTTTTTCAATTGTCTAAATAGTTATGGAAAAATTATTAGTACAGATTAAAATTTAAATTATGTTGTATCTGTAACAACTGAATAACAAAAAGTTGAGGAACTATTCCAGTATTTGAAAATTAATATCTTATTCTGCTGTGAACCTTCTTATATCATTGACAGACAAATGAAGTTTCAACATGTACATCTTTTGCTCTGTTAATTTTTTAAAAAACTTATTGAAATACAGACTTCATACCAAGAAAATTAACGTAAATGTACAGATAAATTAGAACTTTATCACCTGATCACACTAATAACCAACAACCAAATCAAGAAAAAAGTATTGTTAAAACCCCAACAGTCCTCACTATTCCCTCCTTTCATTTACTTTTGATGTGTGTAGTAAGGGTGTATTGTGAGGGCCTACGCTGTGGTGCAGTGGGTTAAAGCCCTGTCCTGAAGCGCTGGCATCCCATATGGGTGCCAGTTCTATTCCCAGCTTCTCCCCTTTTGATCCAGCTTTCTGCTATGGCCTGGGAAAGCAGTAGAAGATGGCCCATGTGCTTGGGCCCCTGGACTCATGTGGAAGACCCAGAAGAAGCTCCTGGCTTCAGATCGGCTCAGCTCCGGCCGTTGTGGCCATCTGGGGAGTGAACCAGTGGATGGAAGACCTCTCTGTCTCTACCTCTTTCTGTAACTTTTTCAAATAAATAAAATAAATCTTTGAAAAAGAGTGTATTGTCATTTATATGGTTGACGAGGCCAAGGCAACTTCAGCTGGCTGAGAAGGTCACAGCAGAAGGTCTGTCTCAGCAAGGCATGAGAAGGACAGCTGCGGTCCTCTTGGTGGTTTTAGGTTTGATGGGAACTACAAGCTGGAGCTTGCTGGTGGTCCTGCTAATGATTGCTGTATTCCTAATTTTACGGAAGAGCACTTAGTCTCATAACCTCCAAAATGTCCATTGCCTTGTAGAATTTTAATCAAGAGAATGTTAGTGTAGAAGAAAGGGTTAATGCCTTATGCAAGGTTGAGCTGTTTGTAGAAAAGAATTAAAAGGCAACAGGCTCTCTGGTATATACTTCCCATTAGAATAAAGATAGATGTTAATAAAGCTTTAATTCACTATATGCTATAAATACTACAATGGTTAGGATATCAAAACTGTAGAATAGATCTAAGTAAACCTTTAAATAAGTGCAATAAAGAAATTAAAGAATTACAGAAAAAATTGCAAAGAGGGGATACATTTTAAAAAAGGTCTGCTTTGAACTTGGGGCTTCTAGTAAAGATTAGATTAGGAAGGTACTATTCTAGCCTATGTAGCCAATTTCTGCATAGTTCAGCACTCGAGGCCTTGGCTTGTGTGGGCAGCCTGTTATCTTGCACCTGTCTGTGATTGTTACCCATGTTCTAAATATGCCCTTGAAAATTAAAAAAAAAAATTGTAATTAAAAAAAATGGACAACAGGCGTTTCATTGTAAGAAGAAAAAGTCATTATGTGGCTTATAATATAAAAATAAAGTCTGGTGCCTGAGAGCCAGAGCCCTGCCGTCAGCCTTGCTGTGAGTGTCTCTCATTTCTTCGACACCTCTCACACCTTGGGGCCCCTGGACTGGCTGGAGCTGGTCTCCGGCATATGGTGTGATTCATTGAAGTACTATTTACTTATAACTATATACTAAATGATAAGACATCCACACGATTTTTATAGTCTATATATTAGCTACCACAAATAAATGACAATGTGGTATTTGTCTTTTGGGGTCTGGCTTATTTCATTGAGCATAATCTCCAATTGCATCCATTTTGTTGAAATTTCAGGATTCATTCTTTTTTTAAGATTGATTTATTTATTTGAAAGGCAGATTTACAGAGGGAGGGAGAGGCAGAGGAAGAGCTATCTCTTATCCACTGGTTCACTCCCCAAACAGCAGCAATACCCAGGGCTGGGCCAAGCCAAATCCAGAAGCCAGGAGCTTCATCCAGATCTTCCATGTGGGTGAGAACACTTGGGCTATCTTCTACTGCTTTTCTCAGGTCATTAGCAGGAAGCTGGATCGGAAGTGGAGCAGTCTGGACACACCCACATGGGTTGCTGGCTTCACAGGCCATGGCTTTACCTGCTGCACCCCAACACTGGCCACTAGATGTCATTCTTTTTTATGGCAGAGTAATAATCAATAATTTTCTTTATCCTTTGGATATATCCCCAGGAGTGTGGTAGATCTATTTTTAATTTTCTGAGGTATCTCTATACTCTTTTCCATATTGGTTGTAGCAGTCTATATTCCCATTAATAGTGTGTTATGTACCATTTTCTCCACATCCTCACTGGTACTTGTTATTTAATTTTTAGATGATAGCTATTCTAAGTGTGGTGAAGTGTTACCTCATTTTTTTTTTTTTTTATATTTCCCTGATAGCTAGTGACCCTGAGCTTTTTTCATGTGTCTGTTGGACATTTGTGTTTCATTCTTTGTACAAGGCTGGTTCATATCCTTTACCCATTTCTTCACTGGATTGTTTGTTTCATTGTTGTTGAGTTTCTTGAGCTCCTTATATTCTGGTCATTAATCTTTTAGCATCTGCATTGTTTGTGAATATTTTCCCCATCCTGTTGGTTTCCTCTTCACTTGGACAATTATTTAGTTTGCTATGCAGAAGCTTCTTAGCTTGATGTAACCTCAGTTGTCTATTTTTACTTTCATTGCCTGTGCTTCTAGAGTTTTATCCAAGAAGTCTTTTTCAAGGCCAATGTTTTTCAGCATTTCCCCTGTGTTTTCCTCTACTAACTTGAAGGTTTCAGGTCTTAAGTTTAGATCCTTCATCCATTGTGAGGTGATTTTTATACAGGGTTGAAGATAGATGTTGGTCTTGTTTCAGTCTTCTGCATGTGGAAATCCAATTCCCTGAAAACCATTTGTCTTTTCTCCAGGAAATGATTTTAGCTCGTTTGTCAAAGATATTTGGTTATAGATGCATGGATTGATTTCCTGCGGTTTCTATCCTGTTCCATTGGTCTGCATGTCTGTTTTTGTTCCTGTACCAATATCAGGCTGTTTTGAGTACAACATCCCTGTAGTATGTCTTGAAACTGGCATTGTGATGCTTCCCATTTCGTTTTTATTATTTGTGATTGCTTTGCCTATTCAGGGTCTTTTGTGTTTCCATTTGAATTTTAGGATTTTTTTCCCTACATCTTTGAAGAATGCCCTTGGTATTTTGAATGGATTACACTGAGTCTGTAAATTGCTTTGAGGAATATGAGTAGGGTGGACATTTTCCATGATTATGGAATATATTTCCATGTTCATATTGTCTTCTATTTACTTCACTGATGTTTTATAATTTTTATTGTAAGGAACTTTCACATCCTTGGTTTATGCCAATATATTTAATTTTTTTGTAGCTATTGTGAATGGTACTGATCTTATAAGTTCTTTATCAGCCAGAGCATTATTGATGTATAAGAATGCTACTGATTTTTGTGTGTTAATTTTATATCTTGCAATATATAACTTTGGGGAGTGAACCAGCAGATGGAAGACTTCTCTGTCTCTCTCTGCCTCTGCCTATCTGTAACTCCACCTTTCAAGTAAATAAATACTTTTTTTAAAAAGTGGAAGAGGGATAATTTGAATTCCTCTTTGTTTCAATTTGTATCCCTGTAATTTTTTTTTCTTGCCTAATGGTTCCAGCTAAAACTTTAAGAACTATATTAAATGATGGTGGTAAGAAAGGGCATCCTTGTCTGGTCCTGGGTCTTAGTAGAAATGCTTCCAGCTTTCCTCACCCCCATATGATGCTAGCTGTGGTCTTGTCATACATTGCCTTGATTGTGTTGAGATACCTTCCTCCTATACCCAATTTTTAAGGTTTTAAGGTTTTTTTTTTTTATCATGAAATGATGTTGTATTTTACCAAATGCTTTCTCTGCATGTATTGAGGTAGTCATACGGTTTTCATCCTTCATTTTGTTGATGAAATGTATCATGGTTAATGATTTGTGTATATGAACCATCCCTGCATCCCTGGAATAAGTTCCACTTTGGGTGTATGATCTTTTTAACACATTGTTGGATTCAAGTAGTATTTTGTTGAGTATTTTTGCATCCATGTTCATCAGAGATATTGGTCCATAGTTCTTTTTGTTGTTGTAGCTTCCTCTGGTTTTGGAACTGAGGTAACACTGGCCTTCACAGAAAGTTTGGAAGGGTTCCCTCCCTTTCAATTGTTTTGAATAGTTGAAGAAGAATTGGAATTGGTTCTTTAAAAATTTGATCTAATTCAGCAGTGAAACCATCCAGTCCTGGGCTTTTCTTTGTAGGGAAGCTCTTTATTACTGATTCAATTGCAGTCTTATTTATTGATGTATTCAGGTTTTCTATATTGTGTCTCAGTTTTGGTAAAATTGTTAAAATTTTGGTGTCCAGAAACATAGCCATTTCTTCTCCATTTTGTAATTTATTGAATATAGCTTTTTTTGTAGAAATTCCCAGTTATTTTTTGTATATTTTATTTTTTTAAAAAGATTTATTTTATTTGAAAGGCAGAGTTACAGAGAGGGAGAGATAGAGGATCTTCCATCTGCAAGGAGCTTCTTTCTAGTCTCTCACATGGGTAAGGGGCCCAAGCATTTAGGCTGTCTTCCACTGCTTTTCCCAGCTAAATTATCAGGGAGCTGAATCAAAAGTGGAGCAGTCAGGAATTGAACCAGGGCCGACCTGGGATGCTGGCACCGCAGGCTGTGCCTTAGCTCACTAAGCCACAGCGCCAGTCCCTATTCTTTATATTTCTGTGATATCGGTTGTAGCATATCTTTTTTCATCTCTGATTTTATTAACATGGGTTTTCTCCTCTTTTTTGGTTAGCTGGGCCAATGCCTTATCGATTTTATTTTTCAAAAAACAAGTTCTTCATTTCTCTGGTCTTTGGATAGTTGTTTTATTTCTATTTTGTTTATTTCTTCATGGGTGTTTGTTTTTTGGCCATTCTGTGTTTACACTGACATCACAGGCTCAAGCCTTGACCAGGTACTGCCGCAGAGGGTATGGCTGCTCCTTCGGCTGTTGCTTCTTGGTTTTCAGTTCTCATGCTTGCTGAGCCCGCGGTGCACGGCATGTGCCTTCTTAGGCTGCAAGTCCAGGGCTGGAACTTCTTGCCCTTGTTAACTTTCCTGATGTTTTCCTTCTGGGTCTGGTGACTGACAGCGAGAACACGGGGGATGGATCTGCAGATCCTGGAACACCTGTTGCTTTGGCATCACGCAGCGGAGGCAGCTCCACGTGCCTGCTGAGTAGCTCCTCTCCTTGCCGGAAGGCCCGGGTCTCTGATCGTGGCCACAGCTGCTCAAGCCCCACCACCGTGATGCTAGGAGAGAGAGAGAGAGCATTTCTTATTAATTTTTATCATTTCTTTCCTCCTACTAGCTTTGAGTTTGGTTTGTTCTTGTTTCTCCAGGTCCTTAAGATGCATTGTTAGATTATCTATTTGATACCTTTCCAATTTTTTGATGTAGGCATTTATTGCTATAAACTTTACTCTTAACACTGCTCTTGCTCTATCCCATAAGTTTTTTTTGAATATTTAAGACATGTTATTGTTATCTTTATTCCCCACTGTAACACATTTAAGTCTCCATTTAATATGTTTTGTAAACAGACCCCTTTATTTCTGTAACTGAATAACTATCTTTCAGACTTGTAGACCTCAATGGAACCTTAAAAATTCTACATTTAAACTGCAACAATTTAAGGGTTAAACAAGACAAGTGAGAGACAGTCACTTTTTATTTACATCGGTTCAGTTTATACATATTTGAATCTTATTCTAATGACTAATCTGTTTCCAATATGAAAACCAAATTTAAAATAACTTGATCACCTTGCTTCAACACATGCCATATTCCAGCTCCATCCATGTAAAACTGAATTCAATTTCACTGCACCAGAGATAAAAACTATTTATCACAAGTTCAGTGAAGCTGAACCTTACAAACAGCATGAAAATATAGGTTGATGGGAATCTTCCAGGATGCTACTATTATAAGTAGCTTTTGTCCTGCATATTAATGCACTGAAACAAAATATTAAATTTATTTAAAATATAGATAGGAGATTATCCCATTCTGCCCAAACCTATTAAATACCTTCCAAAAGTCTCATAGTTGAGTCCTAGATATCCTTGCACTTGGGAGCATATTCTGTTCAGAAATGTGACCTCTATAAAAGCTCCCAAGAAATTTCAGAAAAAAATATATAATCTTCTAATTTAAAAGTTGATTGATTTGCCAAATGATGCAGCCAGGTTTGCTTCTCTGAAAGCTTCTGATAAGGTCGGATGCGCGCGACAGACTCTAGCTATATTTTCACAGGATGCCCCGTATTCCAAAGCCAGAGCCGCTTCATTCACCATTTCTCCAGCACCTGGTCCTAGAATATGTGCTCCCAGTACTCTGTCTGTCGACTTCTGCCCGAGAATCTTCACCATGCCGTCTGTGTCAGCATTAGTCTTAGCTCTGCTGTTGGCAGCAAACGGGAACTTACCAACTTTGTACTCAATACCCTCTTCCTTCAACTGCTCTTCCGATTTTCCAACCCAAGCCACCTCAGGGTGCGTGTAAATCACGGACGGCACGCAGTTGTAATCAATGTGCACTGCGCCACCAGCCATTCCTTCGACACAGAGGATGCCCTCATCTTCTGCTTTGTGAGCCAGCATCGGGCCAGCAACCACATCACCAATAGCATAGATGTTTGGAATCTTAGTTTGGAATCTGGTATTGACTGGGATTCTGCCTCTGGGATCTAGTTCAATCCCAAGCTCTTCCAGTCCCAAATTCTGAGTAAAGGGTCTCGCCCAATGCAAACCAAGAGCACGTCGCAAGTGATGACTTCCGCTTTACCACCAGAAGCAGCTTCAATAGACACATCAATTTTGCCATCTGGCTTCTTGGTAGCACCAGTAACCTTTGTATTCAATTTAAATTTAAATCCTTGTTTTTGAAGGATGCGTTGAAAGTTTTTAGATATCTCCATGTCAATTCCAACTCCACCTACATGACCCAAAAATTCAACTGCTGTCACGTCTGCACCAAGTCTTTGCCACACTGAACCCAATTCTACTCCTATTACTCCTGCACCAATAACAACCATCTTTTCTGGAACTTTTTTTAAAGATAAAGCACCTGTAGATGATACTATTGTATCTTCATCAATCGTGATTCCAGGAAAAGGAGTAACTTCTGATCCTGTAGCTACAAGAATATTCTTTGTGTCGATGACCTGCGTGCTGCCATCAGCTTTTGTAGCAGTGACCTGATTTTTGCCAGTAATCTTTCCATATCCATTGACATGAACAACCTTATTCTGTTTGAATAAATGGGCAATTCCACCTGTTAAAGCTTTAACTGCAGTACTCTTCTGCTCCATCATCTTCTCTAAATTCAAGCGAACTTCAGACATTTCAATTCCCCTAGATGCAAAATCTTTTCCATGGGCCATATGGTAATAATGAGAGTTATTCGATAAAGCCTTAGAAGGAATACAGCCCACATTCAAGCATGTCCCTCCAAGCATCTCATTTTTCTCAACGCAGACTGTCTTAAAGCCTAACTGGGCAGCTTTAATAGCAGCAACATATCCTCCAGGACCAGAACCTATCACAGTCACATCAGCATCAATGGATTGATCTGCGTAAGTTCTCAGGGGGCACTACAGAAACTCCCTGTAGGCCATGAGATATTCGATTGAAATGGCCTCTCTTGGCCAAGGAGCAGTACACACGACTCCAGCTCTGCATTTTTCCCCGGTTCTTTCCTTTCCTCCAATGCTTTCCTATCCCATAAGTTTTTGATATGTTGTGTTTTCATTTTCATTCATTTAAAAATTTTAAATTTCCTTTTGGTTTCGTCTATGACCCACTGCTCATTCAGGAGCAGGCTCAGTCTCTGTGTGCGTGTCTGTTTCCTTTATTATTAATTTCCAGCTTCATTCCATTGTGGTCAGGAAAGATATATGATTTCAGTTTTTTCAATTTGTTGAGGCTTGTTTTATGGCCTAGCATGTGGTCTATCCTACAGAGAGTTCTATGCACAGATGAAAAAATGCATTTGGTAGCTGGGGGATGAAATGCTCTGCACATCCACTTGGTCTATAGTATAGATTAGTTCTGTTGTTTCATCATTGGTTTTTTGTCTGGGTGATCTGTCCATTGATGAAAGTGGGGTTTTGAAGACACCCATTATTACTGTTATATTCGGGCTTATATCTCCCTTTACATTCTTTAACATTCGTTTTATAAAACTGGGTGCCCTGGAATTGTGTGCGTGTATGTTTACTATAGTCATATATTTTTGTTGTATTGGTTTATTAATCATTATATAACTTTGTCTCTTTTAAGAATTTTTGTCTTACAACCTTTTTTGTCTGACATGAGAATTGCTACTCCTGCTCATTTTGTATTTCCATTTGCATGTAGTATCTCTTTCCAATCTTTCCCTTTCAGTTTGTGTCCATTGGTGAAGTATGCTTTTTATAGGCAACATATAGAGGTGTCTTGCCTTCTTTTTTTTTTTTAAATACATTGAGTGGCCTGTATCTTTTAATTGGAAAATTTAGTCCATTTATGTTCAAGGATATTATTGATAAGTAATTAATTGGTCCTGCCATTTGCCCATAAATATCACTACTGTTTATTTGAATCTCTTTTATTCTTTTGGTAGGAGGTTTTCTACCTTCACCTTCTTTCATTTTGTTGGTTGTCTTTTTCTACTTCTAAGTGTACTACATCCTTAAGTATCATTTGCAAGGCTGGTGAAAATTTCTTTTAATCTTTATTTTGAAAGGTCTTTACATCACTTTCATTTACAAATGAGAGCTTTGCTGGGTAAAATATTCTGTGTTGGTAATTTTTTTTTCTTTTAGGACTTGTGCTATATCTCTCCATTCTCTCCTGGCCTGTACAGTTTCTGTTGAGAAATCTGCCAGTTTGATGGGAATTCCTCCAAAGGTGATCTGGATTTCTTTCTTACAAATTTTAGAATAATTCTCTTTTCTGATCATGCCCATTTGGGGTTCTATGTGGTTTCTGTATTTGGATGTCCATATCTTTATCCAAATTGATGAAATTTTCTGCTATTTCACTGAACAAGTTTTCTAATTCATTCTTTTCTTCTACACCTTCAGGAATTCCTAAGACTGATACAGTTGGTCATTTGACAGTATTCCTTAGGTCTTGAACATTGTTTTAAGTCATTCTACATTTCTTCTTCTATTTTTTGTTTGACTTAGATATGTCTAAAAACTTTTCTTCTAGATCAAATATTCTGTCTTCTGCCTCAGCAAATCCTATTTTTAAAGCTTTTCACTTCATTTCCACTATTTCTTTTTGGTTTTTCTTCAGTATCTATCTCTCCTTCATTTTCATCTATGTCATGTAATGACTTCCTAATTTCATTTAACCATTTCTTGGTATTTTTGAGTAACCTGACAATTATTCATTTGAATTATTTTTCAGTTATTTTGGTAATCTTCCCTGCTTCGTGGTCCAATATTAATGAATCATTGTGTTTCTTTTGGGGAGACATATTGCTGTCCTTGTTCATGTTTTTGTGTGTGTGTGTGTTTCTGCAGTGATTTTGCACATCTGGGAGGAGGTTCGATTTCATTGTGTTTTTTGATTGAAAGCTTTATTTTCTGGAAATGCATCTCTGAGACATGGTGGATTGCCAAAGATTTGTACTTTAGTTCCAGGGATGTGTGCTGTGTGGGGTCAGGGACCTCTGGCTGTCATTTGTGAGTGAAGCAAGAGTCCAGAGTGTGTCTCTTTGGGCATGGTGGAGCTCCTCTGGCTACAGTCAGTGCGGGGAGGATATGTTGGAGCCAGCTAGTGTGTTCACAGTCCCAGACCTTTTGTGTGCCAGAGTCAACCAGCTGATTCACAGCCTAGAGTGAACTCACAGTGCCAAAACATACCACCTGCCCAGGAACATGCACTGTGCAGAGCACTGATCCAGTCTGCAGTCCGTACACAACTCTTCACCCTCCACAGCTCCCCCAGGTGTGGAGAGTTGAATCTGTGCAGTCAGGCCTGGTGCGTGCACAGGAATCCAGCTGCAATCTGAGACCTTCTCAGTTCCGTAGCCTGTGCCCACACCTCCCACGTTCACAGGGTGCAAGCAGTTCACTCTCCACCATGCAAGCTGCCCTATCCTGCCCCTATAGCCTCTGGCATAGGTGAAACTATCCCCTGTCACCCAACTCTGGACACAGTTCAGCAGCAGCTCCACTTCAGCAGATTGAGTGGTGCATTGGCAGGGGGGAGGGGAGCGAGGAAATGGAGCCTCACTTCACAGAGAAAAGTAGTTGCCTCAACCCCCACCAGCTCCCCAGGTGGGACTCTAAGCTAGTGGGGACTGTGGAGTTCTTCCTTTGCCCAAGCTCCAGTGCTGGGAGCTATGGCAACCTCCTCTCCCCTTGCCCTGGGAAGATGGCGCTTCCCAGCGTAGAGCCAACCTCGCACATGCAGAGGTGGTTTGTGGTGATGTGTCTCTTCATGCCCCTTACGGCTCCGCAGAGTTTGTATTGTGTACTGTCCATCTTCCATTGAAGAATTCTCTCGACGCATCCCCAGGAGTGTGCTCTTCCTTTGTTTCCCTGGTATCTTTCTGTAGCTGAGGTCAGTGTAGCCTCTCACTATTCAGTCACCTTGTATTCCATTCTAAGTCATTGTTGGCTCTGTTTCACTTTTATCTTAAAGAAATTGAAAATGTCAATCACCATTCCTGTTGGAACCATAATCACTCATCCCTTGTAACCACAGATTGCAACTGTAGGTTGGCCAAGAATGCAAGAATCTGGTGAAAAGTCAACTGAAAGCATTCTGTAAGAATCAATTTGCTGTATGGAATTTATAATAAAGAATATTGTCTATTTGGTTTTTATTTATTTATTTATTTGACAGGCAGAGTTGGACAGTGAGAGAGAGAGAGAGACAGAGAGGAAAAAGGTCTTCCTTTTTCCATTGGTTCACCCCCCTAGTGGCTGCGCCAATCCGAAGCCAGGATCCAGTTGCTTCCTCCTGGTCTCCCATGGGGGTGCAGGGCCCAAGGACCTGGGCCATCCTCCACTGCCTTCCCAGGCCACAGCAGAGAACTGGACTGGAAGAGGAGCGACCGGGACTAGAACCCCGGGGGCCAGCGCCGCAGGTGGAGGATTAGCCTAGTGAGCCATGGTGCCGGCCTGGTTGTTATTTATAAATTGCATACTACATATCCTTTGCATCAGTATAATCAACTTAGGTGCATTATATTAGATATATAGATATGTGCATGTATATAATTTTTTCCTGAAGGCCAGTTGTTACTTCTCACTGGTTATTGTCTTTTCCTTTTATTTCTTCCACTTTTCTGGGTCTGGAAGCTGCTATGTTCTTCAACTCTTCTTCCTAAATATTAGAATTGTTCACTTCTTTCCATTCCCACAGCTGGGACTTGAGAGCTTTGTCTCTCACTTGTGTTACAGTAATAGTTTCCTAATAGGTCTCAGCTTGCAGGCTTGTTTTCCTGCAATTAATTCTTCATACAGCTACAGAGTGATTTTGCTAAAATGAAAATGTGTTAGTGTCACTTCCCCCACCTCTGCTTAAAATTGTCCAGTAGCACGGCCCAGGGCCGGCCCCTCCCTCATGACGATGGACCCACGGTGGATTTTATTTTGACGTTGCGCCCCCGCACGCCGGGATCCGTCGCGTCACCTTCCAGACCACTGTTGGGTCTTTACTTCCATTTCTCTGTGTTCTGAAAATAAAGCCCAGTCCAGACTAAAAAAAAAAAAAAGTTGTCCAGTAGCTCTTCATAGCTTTCAAGATAAAGTCTGCAGACTTTAATATGGAATAAAAGACCCCCTGCTTATCCTGTGCTCCCTATGCTTTCTCCTTGTGTATCAGTCTGTAGGGTGCCTCTTTCCAGGTCACTTTTAAGGATATTTTCACACTATATTGCTATCTTTTTTTTCTGGCCTAACATTTTGTTATAAAAATTTGTAAACATTAAGAAAAATTGACAGATTTATATACCAAACCCACTCCTCACCTAGTAGATTCCACAATTTTTAAAAAGATTTTATTGCCGGCGCCGCGGCTCACTAGGCTAATCCTCCGCCTAGCAGCACCGGCACACCGGGTTCTAGTCCCCGTTGGGGCGCCGGATTCTGTCCCGGTTGCCCCTCTTCCAGACCAGCTCTCTGCTGTGGCCAGGGAGTGCAGTGGAGGATGGCCCAGGTGCTTGGGCCCTGCACCCCATGGGAGACCAGGAAAAGCACCTGGCTCCTGGCTCCTGCCATCGGATCAGCGCGGTGCGCCGGCCGCAGCGCGCCGGCCGCGGCGGCCATTGGAGGGTGAACCAACGGCAAAGGAAGACCTTTCTCTCTGTCTCTCTCTCTCACTGTCCACTCTGCCTGTCAAAAAAAAAAAATAAATAAATAAATAAATTAAAAAAAAAAGATTTTATTTATTTGAAAGGCAGAGTTAGAGGGAAAGAGACAGAGAAGTTCCATCTGTAAATTCACTCCCCAGATGGCTGCAATGGCAGGGACTGGGCTGGGCCAAAGCCAGGACAGAGAGAGCGATCTTCCATCCACGACTTCAGTCCCTAGATGGCCTCAACAGTCAGGGCTGAGCCAGCGGGAAGCCAGGAGCTTCTGCCAGGTCTCCCATGTGCGTGCAGGAGCCCAAGCACTTGGGCCATCTTCCACTTCTTTCCCAGGCCATAGCAGAGAGCTGGATCGGAAGTGGAGCAGCCAGGACTAAAACCGGCACCTGTATGGGATGCTGGCTTTGCAGGTTTGCTTTATCACATATCTATCCATCTCCCCACCCCTTTATCCATTTCCCTTTATTTAATGATGCAGTTCAAAGTAAATTATAGGTACTGAAGAACCAAAGTGACTCCATTTTAAAACAATAAAAAAAAGCAGCCTCCGTTTCCCATAGCAGACCCGAGTCCTTGTAAAAGCAGGCATTCAGGCATTCTGGAGATATCAAAGCTTACCAGGGACAGCTAGTTTGGTAGACCAAGGACAGCACAGTAGAGATTGCTAAACAAAGTAATTCCCTGGGCCCAAAGCTCCCGTGCTGTATGTAACTCTTTTTTTTCTGCTGATGTAGCCCTTTTTTCCTTTAAAAACTCTCCCAAACAAAGACTGGGGCCTCACTCCTTCCTCCTCTGTGCCGGTTGGTTGGATGGGGTTCCTGTCGTGGCTTGTACTCCCGAATAAACCTTGCTTTTGCAGTTTGGTGTGATCAACTCTCAGGGGGTCTCTGCGGGGATCTAACAATCTGGGCACAACGTAATTTGGGGGCTCGTCTGGGATTGTGATCCCCAAAAGCCCCCCAGTGACCTTGACCCCGAAGGATTGCTCCAGTCAACTGGGTGAGTTTGTTAGTCTATTTGTTCGTTGTTTAACTGTGTCTAAGTCTGAATCTGTAGCATTGGCCGCCGTTGCATCTGTATTCTGAATCTGTGGAGGGTCACTGCCCGAGCGGACGTGCTTGCAGGGCACACCCTGGAGGAAATGGGAGATGTCCCGATTCCTTGGCTGGGACCTGGGGAGGTCCAATCTGTGTCTGGGGACGAAGAGAAGAGGGACTGTTGCAGAGTTCTCGTCCCATCCGTAAGGTCTTTGGTCTCCTTCAGATTCCTGGAGGTTTGCCCTCAGAGCAGTGGAGACCTTCTCTAATATGACCACCTGAATCTGTCTGCGGAAATTCTGTGCAGGCCCCATGTTTGTTCGCCTTTTTGTTAAGTGGTGTTTGTGTTATTTCTGTTGACAACTGACTTTACTGGACAGAACATGGGGGCGACTACAACTACATCCTCTCCACTGAATCTAACTCTTGCACAGTGAAAAAATGTAAAAAAAAGTGGTTCATGATAATGTAGGTTAAGGGTTGGGTCAGTCGGGATGGAACGCAAAGCAGAGTTGGGCACGCGCCGTGGCTGGACAATGCCCCCCCCAGCACCCGGGGAGCAGGTGGTAGGGACTCTGGGCCCTTCCCATGGATAGCCACAGCTGTGACGGGAGTTGCAGCCGCCTTCGGGGAGCCTGGCAGGCACGGCATGTGCGTGTGCACGCGGCGCTCCCGGGGTCGGGGTGCAAGGAGACACCCCCCCCCTGAGGTGCTGTGCGGGCATGCGGCCCCTCCCCCTCACGTCGGGCCCGCCTCTGTGGCTGCTGTTCCGCGCAGCGGCTCGCCTTGGCCGGCGCCTAGCAGCCGACAGAACTGGTGAGGACCAGGGGAAGCCAACTGTTAAAGCAACATGAGGGCCCGTGGGGTGTGTGGATGCGATGTGATTTCTGCCCAATGCTCTATATGTCAAAGTAAAGAAATTCAATGAAGCGCTGAGAAGCCAGCGGGAGCCCAGGGGGGCTGGCAGCGGCGTCAGGTGAGCTCTCGCTGGCCCTTAAAAGTCTGGGAAAGAGGGTGTAAATCTTGCGGCGGGCCGTACCCATATCTGCAGCAGGTCTCCAAGGTGAACAGCCTCTGGCGTGTTGGAACAATGTAAATGTTAAAAAGGACAATTACAATTGGGTTAATTTCTGTAAAGGAGAGACTCCATGTCTATCACCAGGCGCTACTGGCGGATCTCAAAGCAGCGGTGCTGTGCGCAAGATTGGCGCAAAATTCGAATTTGGCCTTAGAGACTGGCGTGGCCTGGGTAACTCTCCTCCCCCTTGTCTTATCTCAGAATTTGAACTTTACCTTAGAACCAGGTCTGCTCCAAAGTCTACTCTCCCTGTCTTATCAATGAAACAAATCGGGTATCCCACCCTTCTGATGGCTCTTCTGTTTTATCTCGTGCAAGCCAGAAGATACTGCTTTGTAACTTGCTGAACTTATTTTACAATTTGTTTTAACAAATTTCTGGGTGGTCAGTACTCAATGAAACCGTAATAAGTAATTAACACTTGTTTTAGATAAATATAATTTTAATTTTAATAAAATTCAGATAGAGATATATAATATCAGGATCTTAAGTCATTTAGGTGTAACTGCTAATTTAAATTGGGTAAAGACAAATGAGATAAGTGTCTAAATGTAAACTTTGGTACTTTCAACACCTTATGTTCTATAGAAAAACTACTAAAATTTGCTAACGTGTTTTCATAAATTGTCCATATAAAAATAGTTCATCACTTAAAAGTAATTGATGCTGAAATTTAATGTGTTACCTTGTTTAAAAATGTTGTCTTGACAGATAAAAAAATCACAACTATAAAAATATGTTTCAAATAAGTTAAAGAGGGTATGTAAAAGTCACAAAAAGTTATAAAAAATTTTTAGACAGAAAAACTATTACTGACTCTGTTAGAGCAATAAGTTAATCTATTATGTTCTCTTGATATCTCTGTTAAATTCTAATTGTTTAAAAACAACTGAGTTTTTATTAAGAGCTATGGGTTATTTAAATATGTGCTTATTTTCAAACCTTTAAATAATAACCCTGTAACAATGATCAAATTTGGTCTGTATTATGTCATGATATAAAATGGTATTAATACAAATGTCTGAAAATTATGAAGTCTGGTAATCCAGTGTTACTAAACATAATGGTCATCTTGGTGAAGGGGCCCCAGAGGTCTAAAAGAGTTAAGTGTGCCTTATAAAATCCTACAGGTGCTTTCAAAATGCTATATAAAGTAAACAAGTGTCTCTTGTTGGTTACTGTTGGTTCTGTGTTTAACTGTCCTCCTATGGGTTGCAATGGACTTTTTCCAGCTACATCTATTGTATTCAGTACTTTGGGATGACTCTGTAAACTGATAAAGCCAATAATGTATTACAGGTACCAACTGGGAAAAAAGTATAGTTAACTGAGGTTACTAAGATCATAAAGTAATTCAAATCAATTGGTGATCTATAAAAAAGGTTAAAGATTTTAACAACTATTATTGAAACTGCTTTATTCTGATGTATGTAACCCTGTAGTTTGCTGTGAAACTAAATGCATCTATCTAAATGTGGTTAGCCTTTAAATCAACTCCTCTGTATCATTTATGTATGTTTTTCTAATGTCTCTGCTGAACTAAATGTTATGTATACAAGAAAGTTATCTCAAGTGTTCATATTGCTATAGAGCTTGATTATATTGTAATCTGTAACAAAATGTTTCCCGTAAGTTTAAACAGCTGAAGTTAATTGAAAATTTGTGTAACCTAAATCTCTATAAACTTGTTAAAAAAAAAAAAAAACTGGAAACATTTTATATACTTGTGCTTAAATTTGCTGGTTAAATAAGCTATACCATGTTGGGTATTTAAGAGATGTTTCTTAACATTTGTAAAGGACATTGGACCTTCTGGTAGGTGTTTTCCTAAGTTGTTGTCTAATAATTAAATCTATTTGCTAAATTTTCATTGATATTACTCTTAAAATGTTTGTGCATGGAAGAACTGCCCTACCTTTTTGACCCTATTGCCATATATGATTATTCCTTGTGAGATTACTTAATTACTTGGATTAAAGACTAGCGTAGAAAATTAAAGCCACTGCCAGGCAACACCACACAGAGTAACGTATCTGGTGGTGCAAGGTTTTTTAAGCATGGCTGGTAACTGGTAAGATTTTGTAGTGACAATCTGGCAGTATCCTTGCATAGCTATTTGGGTAAGGACATAAGTCAGTTCTGTTAAAGGTCAACCATGTTCAGAAATCAGAGTAACTCAGCCCAGCTAAATATTCATAAGAAACACGCCTATAACTCTAGACTTCTAGTCTAGGCAACAAAAATTAGAGGTGGGATTGAGCACGCCCTTGACTTTCATTCTCTGGTCTGATTTAACAAAAACCAGGAGGAAGAGAGAGCTGGGCATCAGAAACAATGTAAAGATGGGTGGCAGGCCTATTACAGGTAGCTCTGTACAGTGATCTGCCCTCAGGGAGACCCAATGGGCCAGTCCACTGCAGTGGCTTTCGATGTGGTAAGCCTGGGCTTCAGCAGAAGTCAGCTTATAAAGAGCCCTGGGAGCTCTGCCAGCCAAGAGTTGGATCACTGGAAATGGACCTGCCCTGGAATTGAAGGACTTCAGGTCAGAGTCACAGATCCTATTGGCTCTAAGCTGAAAAGCCCTTCACTCAGCCCAGCCTCCAAAGTGACCACCACTGTTGAAAGAATGGCCAAGTAGGGTCAGTTGCAGACAGAGCTGTAAATTTCCTGTTGGAGATGCCACCTGCCTTTACCTGGCCAGCTGCTCTGCCAGGCCAGGTAAGTAATAAAAGTCAACAGAGTGCCTTCCCCAAGGAGGTTCACACCTCCCTTAAAATGTACCCTATGTAAAGAGATAGATAGGTCTAGGACCCTTAACTTACAAGGCCTAAAGCCACCAGGTTATTATCAAGCCCCTTTTATCAGGTTCTTTTTGCCTCTCAATCAGAAAACTTACTTGTAACTTGGACAACACCTTTCTTGACTCCTCTAATAGCAACTCTGTCCTTTGTTCTGGACCCTGTCTGGCACACTCCTGGGCCTCATTCCTTTGTAATTTTGTTGCTTATTAAAGTCAGTGGTATACAGACATTCTGTACATATCCTGTGGGGGCAGCAGTAGTATCTCTTAAACAGTATTACTGTAAATAGTGTACTTCAAAATGTAAATTACCTTGTTTAAAACTGTGACTTTAACATCTGTATTAGTGCATATGGTATCTACTCTCCATTATCAAGATAATTCATTATTAGGTAAATTTGGCTAGTAGGGAGTACAGTTCTGTGAGTCTGTGAGCAGTGTTTCCTATTAAATATCAACTACTGTCTCAGTTACACATAGCAGCAGCAGCTCCGCCTTGTTTAGAAAAAGTAAATGCACAAAGTTAAAAAGTTAAAGATATACGGCAAATAACTAGTCATTATTCTGTGTATAAAAGTAGAGCAAAAATTAAACACTGAGGATTTCTGTAAATTCTTTGTTCCCTGAAGTAGATTGCCGTTTATACTCCCAGCATGTGTGTACTGATAATCCTCTCCCACACTAATGAGTGGCTTTTCTCCCAGTTTTGGCTGGAATCTGCTTTATTCTCATCCTGTCTCTATACTACAGTGTCTGTTTAAGTGTTTACAGCTGGTAATGGAGTGAACCAAGGCCTTCGGCAACCAGGTGGTCAACCAAATGCTACTACGGGAATGTGCTCGGCTCCCCACCCAGGAGCCAGCGGCTTAAGACATCGCCCCATGGCAGCAAAGAGTGCCTCATTGTTCCTCTGAAGACGGATCGTCATCTCTCTGCACCTCTTGGACTTCTGGGACTGATGTAGTGGGCTGTGCGCCACTGTGGGAAAAAATACTGCTTTTACGCCGATCACTCGGGCCTAATAAAAGATAACATGGCTGGCTAAAGTCAGGGAGGGGCTGGCAAAATGAAAAAGAGAACAGGAGGCCTCTCAGGGGTGGTTTAAGTCTTGGTTCAATTCTTCTCCGTTGCAAGCCACCCTACTATCAGGACTCATAGGGCCACTTGTTCTCCTGATTTTGATTTTCAACGTTTGGCCCTTACATTGCTAACAAACTTGTACAGTTTATGAAACAGAGATTGGACACCGTTCAATTAATGGTCCAACGGTCCCAATATAAACCTTTAAATGTTTGTAAAACCTATAAAATGTCAGTCCAAAACCCATGATTGGGTTTTTCAAACATGTACAAAAATAAGGGGGAAATGAAGAACCAAAGTGACTCCATTTTAAAACAATAAAAAAAAGCAGCCTCCATTTCCCATAGCAGACCCAGGTCCTTGTAAAAGCAGGTAGTCAGGCATTCCAGAGATATCAAAGCTTACCAGGGACAGTTAGCTCAGTAGACCAAGGACAGCACAATAGAGATTGCTAGACAAAGTAATTCCCTGGCCCAAAGCTCCCGTGCTGTAAGCCCCCCACTGTAACTCCCTGTACCCAAAGCTCCCGTGCTGTATGTAACTCTTTTTTCCTGCTGATGTAGCCCTTTTTTCCTTTAAAAACTCTCCCAAACAAAGACCGGGGCCTCACTCCTTCCTCCGCTGTGCCGGTTGGTTGGATGGGGTCCCTGTCGTGGCTTGTACTCCCGAATAAACCTTGCTTTTGCAGTTTGGTGTGATCGACTCTCAGGGGTTCTCTGCGGGGATCTAACGATCTGGGCACGACAGAACCAGTACATTTTACTCCCAAATAATTCAGTGTGGAAACAGTACCGAGAGTTTGAGTTTGATTACTCTTTAAAAATATACATTTTATTTATTTGAAAGGTGGGAAGGGAGGGAGGGAGGGAAGGAGAGAGAGAGAGAATATATCCTATTTGCTAGTTCATTTTGTGAAGGCCAGCAACAACCAGGGCTGAGCTAAGCTAAGAGCCAAGAACTCAATCCATGTCTTCCTCTTGAGTTGCAAACACCCAAGTACTTGAGCCATCATCTGCTGCTTCCCAGGGTATGCATGAGCTTGAAGCTAGAATGAAGAGTGTAGCCAGGATTTGAGCCCAGACCCTCCATTCACCGTAGAATGCAGGTGTCTCAAGTAGTGTCTAAACTACCATGCCAGTGAATCTGATGACTTCTGAAAACGTTCTGGTAAAAATTTCCATTGTCTTTTACTTGACTCTCCTTGATAGGTTAAAGTGACGTTTGTTTTGTATCCAGTGCCTCACATACAGTAGAAAGTAAGTTCATATGTTAAGCAAATAAATTTCAGATTTCATCAGAAGTGATGTAGAGAGTTTATTTATACATAAAAGTAATTTTATCAATCCTTTGCTCCACTACCTCATTCCTCTACCCATAAAACTGATAGAAAGCAGCCTATATTCTACCCATTCAGCATCCTGAGTGACTGAGAACTTTAATATTTTAATGATACTGAATAAACTGTCACTCTGTGTCTTTCTACAAAGCTCCACAAGATGGTGCCCAAATATCTTTTTCAAGCCATAGTCCCTAAAGACCAATGATCTATCCTAATTTGTTGATATTTGTCATTTCTGAATTTGGTCAATTATCATAAAAATACATGATTAAGTCAAAGCTAATTACATTGAAAAACTACACATGTGTAATTTCAGAATCTATGGTTCTAGGTATAAACAATGAGTGATTATAATGAGTATCTTTTGTAGGGTTTAGTAGTATTAAAATATTTTTCTTATGCAAATATTCAAAATATTAATTCACTTGAAGTACCTTTCACTGTGAATTTTGTCCATGAATGATTTATCCTTAGTACAGAAATTAAGAGTACAGAAGAAATAAACTATTGTTGTATAGGAGGAAATATAGAATTTAAATATAGCAAAAATCAGATGATTCTGTTACTTTAATTAGGGTTGTGTAATCAAGCCTTGTAAGAGATAGCTATTATCCAAACATAATGTCAATTTAATTTTCTCAAAACACTAGCCCTGGGCTGGTGCTGTGGCATAGAAGGCTAAGCCTCTGTCTACAGTTCCAGCAAAAATTAGGGGTCATACAGCCTCCCTTTCCTTCTAGTTTCTCATGCAAAGACCCACAACTTCTTGGGGAGTGTAGGGACAATGGAAATTGACCTATTGACACCCAATAGTCTACACTTTATTCCCTCCCTGACTTGTGTTTTCACTTTTCATTGGGTCTCAATACCTGCCCACTGTTTGATCAACTATTAAATGGAATGATTAAGAAAAGGGATTTTTATGTTTGCTTCCAGTTCTGAGATTTGATGTTATTGTTAATCCCCAATCCAGAAATGTTGAAATATCAACTAGAGGCAAATTGAAGAACTTACCAAGAAACAGTACAACATTGTTATAAACATGAAAGGAAAATCAAGGAAGTGAAAAATAGGATTTATTTTCCCCATTAAAAGTAAAGTGTAAATGGATCTGATCTTTGTCTTTTGTTGGGTTCTGCATGAAATAGTTAAGACTGTTCTATCCATTGACTGAAAGGAATAATTTAACAAAAACATGGAAGTTCAAACTTATAATTGGAGTAGGTCAATCCACTTTCAGAAAGTCATTAGGAAAATTGTAAATATTTTTAGTTAGCACCCAGATTTTTTGAGTATAAAATTATTGCTGCTACTAAGGAATAACCAACATGGAATAAGGAAATACCAATATTAAAGGAAAATTGTAGAGAAATGTTTTAATAGATATAAGATTGGGAGGCCGGTGCCATGGCTCACTTGGCTAATCTTCCACCTGTGGCACCGGCATCCCATATGGGTGCCAGGTTCTAATCCCGGCTGCTCCTCTTCCAGTCCAGCTCTCTGCTGTGGCCTGGGAAGGCAGTGGAGGATGGCCCAAGTGCTTGGGCCCTGCATCCACGTGGGAGACTAGGAGGAGGCACCTGGCTCCTGGCTTTGGATCGGTGTAGCATTCTGGCTGTAGTGCCCATTTGGGGGGTGAACCAACAGAAGGAAAACCTTTCTCTCTGTGTCTCTCTCTCACTGTCTAACTCTATCTGTCAAAACAAGATATGGGGACAAAGGAGTTGATGTTATCACCGTGCTCTAGAAGGTTCTATGTGTTGCACATGAGGTACAGTTATTCAAATGGGGAACCAAATGAAAAAAATAAGCAAAACATAGAAGGGAGTAAATAATATAAAGCTAATTGAGCTAATATTTCTATAACTTTATCATAAAGAATTTTAGAATAATTTTAATCTATTAAGTAATAAAAAATAGAGGGGGCCGGCACCGTGGCATAGTAGGCTAAACCTCTGCCTGCTGTACTGGCATCCTATATGGGCACATGTTCATATCCCAGCTGCCCCACTTCTGATCCAGCTCTCTGCTGTGGCCTGGAAAAGCAGTGGAAGATGACCCAAATACTTGGGCCCCTGCACCCCATGTGAGACTTGGAAGAAGCTCCTGGTTCCTGGCTTTGGATCAACTTGGCTTCAGCTTTTGTGGCAATTTGGATAGTGAACCAGCAGGTGGAAGACTCTTCTCTCTCTGCCTCTACCTCTCTCTGTAACTCTTTTCTTTTTAAAGAGTTACTTATTTTATTTGAAAGTCAGAGTTACATAGAGGAGGAGAGGCAGAAAGAAAGGTCCTCCATCTACTGGTTCACTCCCAGTTGGCTGCAATGGTCAGAGCTGTGCCAATCCAAAGCTAGGAGCCAGGAGCCAGGAGCTTATTCTGGGTCTCCCATGTGGGTGCAGGAGCCCAAGGACTTGGGCCATCTTCCACTGCTTTCCCAGGCCATAGCAGAGAGCTGGATCAGAAGTGGAGCAGTGAGACTCGAACCCGTGCCCACATGGGATGTCAGCACTGCAGGTGGCAGCTTTACCTACTATGCCACAGTGCCAGCCCCCCTCTGTAACTCTTTCAAATAAATAAAAGAAATCTTCAAAAAAAAAAATCGATGGAATGTAGAAAGGTCAACTCAATCAGAATTTGGTTAGGGAACAGGGATTTAAGTAATGCCATACTTCCTGCCTTTTATTACCAATAGGTCATTTTATAGACATGCATATTCACTCTTTGTTTAAATGATTCTCATTCTCAAAATTGCCTTTGAATGCTTTTATTCTTTCCCTTTGTTGACAGATAGATAGAACCAATACCATTTTGGTGTTATTTTTTCCTTTTGTGCTTTCATATTTATTTTCTTTTATAACATTTTATTTTTCCAAATTAATTTATCATTTTTTGATTTAATGTGTTTTTATTTACTTTATAGTCAAAGGCTGAATGGCTCCACTAAATAAAGAGTTCAACAAATAAAAAAAGTAAAAATACTATAATCTAGCAGGAAAATAGGTGAGGGCTATAAACAATAATCAAATGAAAAGACATTCAATTTCGTTCATATAAAGTAAATTTAAAAATAGTCACAAGATCATTAAAACTATGGTAATATATAATGTCTATCAATTTGTTTCACAAAAATTTAAAACAAAGTTTGGCAAATCACTGTATTTGCAGTAAAACTAATACATGCATTTCTCTTTCTCTCTTGAATTTTAGCTCTCACATACAAGGGAGAAAATGTGATATTTGTCTTTCTGTGTCTGGCTTATTTCACACAACATGATATTGTCCAGCTCCAACCATTTTTGCTGCAAATGATAGAATTTCATTCTTTTTTATAGCTGAATAATATTTCATTGTATATATGCATATGAAAATGTGATTTTTATATATGTATATTTGCTACATTTTTTTTTTTATCCATTCATCTGATGATGGACACCTTTTGGCTATTGGGAACAGTGTTGCTATAAACATGGTGGTGTAGCTATCTCTGAGTTCATGCTTTTTGGTTATACCCAGTAGTGGGATTGCTGGATCATATGGCAAGTCCATTTCTGTTTTTTTTTTTTTTTTTTTTTTTTTTTTTTTTTTTTAAGAAATCTCCATACAGTTTTCCACAATGGCTGCACCAATTTGCATTCCCACCAGTAGTGTAGAAGGATTCCCTTTCTCCACATCCTCACCAACAATTGTTGCTCTCTTTTGGGTTATAGCCATTCTGAAAGAGTGAGATTATCCCATTGTGGCTTTGATATGCATTTCCCTGGTGACTAGTGGTATTGGGCATTTTTTCTGTATCTATTGGCCACTTGTATTTCTGCTTTTAAGAACTGTCTATTCATGTCCTTTGCCCACTTCTTAATGGAATTGACTCTTTGTTGTTGAATTTTAAGTTGCTGATATATGCTGAATATTAATTCTTTGTTGGATAAGTAGTTTACAAATATTTTTCCCATTCTGTTGGATGTCTCTTCACTATATTGATTGTGTCCTTTGATGTGCAGAAGCTTCTGAGTTTGATATAATCCCATTTGTTTCATTTTGCTTTTGTTTCTTGTGCCTTGATGGTCTTTCCTATATCAGTTGATAATGTATTTTCCTCCTTTGGATCAACATTGTGAGGGATGGTTGACATTGCAGGGAAGCTAGTGAAACATCACACAAACCTTATTCTTGGTCCTTTTCAAAGTCAAGAGGCAGAGAAATAGAGATGAAGAGTGAGACAGACAGAGAAAAAGAGAAAGAGCACTCCTATGTGCTGGTTCATTCCCTAAATACCCATGATGGTTGTGGGAAACCAGGGTTGGAGCCAGGAGCTGAGAACTCAGTCCAAGCATCTCTTATAGGTAGCAGGGATCCAGCAACTTGGGTCTGCTGTCTCCTAGGGCTTGCGTTGACATGAAACTGGAATTGGCAGCTGGAACTGGGAATTGAACTCAGGTACTCTAATATGGGACATGGCATCTTAATTGCCATTCTAACCACTAGGACAAATGCCAACCTCATGGATAGGTAATTTTGATGCAAGTTTGAATTAGTTTGTTATCAGCCTCTCTTGTGCAGCTGTGACTTCATTCAGATAAAATTTCCTAGGTTTATGAGGGGACTTTAAATAGTTCATGAATTGCAAGATAAGTTTATTTTGGTCCAAAATTTCTTGAAATCCATGCCTATTTTTTCATAATAGACATTTCAGTGAACCTTTTGAATACCCCTCAGGTGTACAGATTTCAATTTTTTTTTTTTGCACCAAGATAAACTTTTATGAACTATTCCATGAACTATTTAAAGTACACTCATATAAGTCATAATAGACTTTGACTTATTTTAAGTGACCCTAGAACTCCAACATACTATCAGGGCTTAGATGAAGATTTTGTCACTTATACCAAAACTAATAATTGAATATAGATTGTGCTACAGGAGAATATTTTAAAAATTGGAAAAAGATTTTCAAACCAGCAATGCTCTAGAGAGGTGCAGTCTGTTATATCATGGTCCTCAGGTGATTGACAAACACTTAAATATTACTTCTGATAATCATTCATTCAACAGATTTTTTTGTGCTTATTTTAGGCCATATACATTAATAATAGTAAAAAATGAAGACTTTCTTTTACAAAGACTTTGTTACAGAACAACAGTCAGAAGGGCACGGTCTCCAAGTTACCTTTTTCCCCATCATCATAGTTACCCACCCATGCTCTCTTATTTGGACTGGTGTGTATCCAACTGTGTTATAGACCATCAACTTTTTTTTTCTATGTACAAAGTTAATTATTTTATATGAATGAACAGAACTCAATTTCTTTCAAGTCATCTACCCAGTCAACTTAGTGCTGATTGTTGTAGCTGGGAATGAGAGGAAGTAAAACACAGGTTCGAGTTTCTCTGACATTTTAGGATAGAGTGGAATGGCAGTAGGACTCCAACTCCCCACTGACTTCAATCACAACAGTTCTAAAGCAGGAGGGCTCTAATCCCTTTCTCCTCTCTAGGAACCACTTGTTTGCTTCTTCCAGGCACCATTATTCTGTGTGTTGTTAATTTGTTCCCAGGAAAAAGAATGTTGACCTTCTGAAAACATCTCACTCCCTAGTACTCATGTCTCATATGGTGAAAAGTGTGACTAATATGCAGGCTATCAGGTAAATATATGGTTGTTTCTGGAAAATTCTATTGTTACCTCTGGAGGATTGTGGGGAGCAACTGGGAGCAACTCAGACTAGACTAAGTTACTGGAATTAAGATTTATTCTATGCATCTGCTCTCCCACAATATGGCGCTGAGAAGGGAGTAACAGCTTCTACACAGCTGCCTCCAGTTCAACCAATAAACAGCAGGACCTGCTCCTGATTGGAGGAGAGCAGCGTACTCGGCGTGTGGGTAGCAGAGTTGGGATTGGCGGAAGAGGACTATAAAGGAGGAGAGAGACAACATGCACCAGGAACATCTAAGGGGAACACCTGAGGAACATCTGAGCAGCCCCCGAGAGAGCCGGCCGGCGGTGTGCCGCTCCCCCGCGGAAGTGGGGAAAGTGGCTAGGGGGGACCGCCCTTCCACGGAGGTGGAAGGATCAGTAGCCAACCCGGGAAGAACCAGCAGCAAACCCGGGGAGGGCCGAGCAGACAAAAGAACAGCGCAGGGTCCTGTGTCGTTCCTCCACAAAGAGGGGGAGCAACATAATGGTGCCGTGACTCGGATATGAAGCCTAGGCAGGGTTTAGTGTCGTTCCTCCATGAAGACGGGGAGCGACATAATGGTGCCGTGACTCGGATAGGAAGCCTAGGCAGGGTTTAGTGTCGTTCCTCCACGAAGAGGGGGAGCGACATAATGGTGCCGTGACTCGGATAGGAAACTTAGGAGGGAAGAAATGGGAAGAAGTGGGAAAATACCGGAGAGAGAGACTAGCAAAGAGCCTAGGGAAAAGCCGGACGGAAAAGGTGCCGGAAGAAGCTATCGAAAGCCTAGGCATAGACTCGGATACAGACTGTGGGAAAGAAGTTAGGATTGAAAGTGAAAGTGAAACCTAGAAGAAACTTAGACTCGGATACGGACTGTGGGGAGAAGCCAGGAGAAATGAGAGGGGAATATTGTTGGAAGAAAACTTAGGAAACATACCGGGTAGAGAAAAATGTTAGGGAGGATGAAGCCGCGGGGGCAGGCCGAGGCGGAGACGTAAGCTAGCTTGGAATTCTTCAAGTCAGCCTGGGGAGCAAAAGGCGAAAAACTAAACCAGAGGCGGAGACGCATGGGCCAGGTTGGAATCCGTCAGATTAGCCCGGGGAGCAAAGGACGGGAAGCCAAACCGTGGGGCGGAAACGTGAGCTGGGTTGAATTTGCCAGGTTAGCCCAGGGAACTTGGACTGAACATCAGTGGTGGAAACGTGAGCTAGGCTGTGTGACTCACGGAAACCGCCGCGTGCAGAGAGAGCGCGCGGGGCGTGAATAGATAGGGAACGTGGGGCTAGTGCAAAGGCCGTGGTGCGGGCGCTAAGGGCAAGGAGAACGCGGAGCGCGCGGAGCCGGAAGCCACCGCGGGGCGAGGCGCCGGGAAGTCGCGCAGAGCCGTGAAGCTGCCGCGAGGCGAGGTGCCGAGAAGCAGCCTCGGGGCGGGCGCCAGGAAGCCGCAGGGATAAGAGAAATAGAAGTTTAGAAGTAAAATGAGAGAAATAGGAATGCTGGTAGATAGAAGTAAAATAGGAGAAATAGGAATGCCCGGAGATAGAGAAATAGAGAAAAATAAGGCCTCCCCACAAGACGGCAATGAGAGAGCTTGGATTCGGTCTGCCTGATTAGTAAGACGATAAGCACCTGCTGGCAGCTAGCAGCTTACCCGCTGCAGGTCACCGAAGACAGGCATGTTATCAACACCAATAAGTCTCCCCACAAGACGGCAATGAGAGGGCTTGGATTCGGTTTGCCTGATTGCTAGGGCTTGTAAGCACCTGCAGGCAGTTCTAGCAGAGCAGAGCATGCGCTGCAGGGCACCGAACACAGGCACGCATCAGCGCCTAAAAACCTCCTCACAACATGGCGAAGAGAGAACCCGGATTCGGTTTGCCTGATTGATAGGGCTTGTAAGCACCTGTGGGCAACTCTAGCAAGCAGAGCATAGTGTGTGCCTCGGGGCACTGAAGACAGGCGCGTATCAATGCCAAAAATAAAAAGAAAGGGGGATCTGTGGGGAGCAACTGGGAGCAACTCGGACTAGACTAAGTTATTGGAATTAAGACTTATTCTATGCATCTGCTCTCCCACAATATGGCGCTGAGAAGGGAGTAACAGCTTCTACACAGCTGCCTCCAGTTCAACCAATAAACAGCAGGACCTGCTCCTGATTGGAGGAGAGCAGCGTACTCGGCATGTGGGCAGCTGAGTTGGGATTGGCGGAAGAGGACTATAAAGGAGGAGAGAGACAACATGCACCAGGAACATCTAAGGGGAACACCTGAGGAACATCTGAGCAGCCCCCGAGAGAGCCGGCCGGCGGTGTGCCGCTCCCCCGCGGAAGTGGGGAAAGTGGCTAGGGGGAACCGCCCTTCCACGGAGGTGGAAGGATCAGTAGCCAACCCGGGAAGAACCAGCAGCAAACCCGGGGAGGGCCGAGCAGACAAAAGAACAGCGCAGGGTCCTGTGTCGTTCCTCCACGAAGAGGGGGAGCAACATAATGGTGCCGTGACTCGGATATGAAGCCTAGGCAGGGTTTAGTGTCGTTCCTCCATGAAGACGGGGAGCGACATAATGGTGCCGTGACTCGGATAGGAAGCCTAGGCAGGGTTTAGTGTCGTTCCTCCACGAAGAGGGGGAGCGATAGAGGATACCATTTCTTCTTTTTTTTTAAATTATTAATTTGAAAAGCAGAAAGAGACAGAGAGAAAGATAGCTTCCATCGCACTGGCTCTTCCCAAATGCCTGTTACACCTGGGCCAGGATGAACCCAGGAGCCAGGAACTAAATATGAATCTCCCTTTGAATAGCAGGGACCTAACTAGTTGAGCCACCACTGGCTGCCTCCCAGGGAGTGCATTGGCAGGAAGCTAGAATCAAAAGCAAACCCAGGACTCCAGGCTAGGCATTCTGAAAGGCGATACAGGTGTCCCAAGTGGCATCTAAACCGCTGTGCTAAATGCCACCCCCCATTTCTTTTTTTCTGTTAGTAAAGCCCATGAAACTTCAAACACTGCTTTGTGATGGGGAGAGAATGGAAACAGGAACATTCACATGGATGCTCAATGTAATGATGTAAAAGTTGTTGTAAGTGAGGTGCAGGGTCAGATAGAGGATGAGTTAAAGTCTCATTCCAGCATTTGATAGACAATGGGGAAGTTTCTGAACTCTCCTTTGCCTCCCTGTCTGAAAACCTTGACTTATTCTTGTAGCAACTTCTGTAAGTGGATGGTGTGTTTATGGAGGATTCAGAGAATGTATGTGAGTCCTAGCACTGTGCCTGTAACCTGGTAAATGACTGTGAGGAGGAGGCTGCTTCCTAATGAAATTCATGAATGATAACATGACTTCCTAAGAAAGCTGATTTGAAACAGTTATGGCATGAATGTTTTCTGCCTTTTTATTCTTTCAGAGGCAGTCCACAGAGAAGCCCTCCTACACCGTGAATTATCTGTGGGTCAGGGCGCTTCTTGGAATTACATTTTGCTTTGATAAACATCAACTTAATATGGTTTGAACCCACAGGGTAGAAAATATAAAAAGGTCGATGAAACAGAGATATCAGAAATTGACCACTGTAAACCTACCTCTCATTACAGTGGATCCTAATAATTCTATTCTCTCATTCCCTAAGTGGGAAAACAGGGGCAGAACCAGGACCAAGTTTAGACTACTCTTCCATAAACTGTTTAGATGAAAAGTTTCAAAGACTGAAGAAATAAACCTAGTGCAATGACTCTCTATGTACTTATCATCCAATTTCCATAGTTATCAGCACGTTACTTGTCTTGGACAATTGATTTTTAATCTGATCTTGGTGTCGTGTATAACTTCACAGAGCTTTCAGAATCAGTATCTTAGAGAGCATACCCCAAGCAAAGAAATATGGCAATAAGAAGAGAAGGACACAGCATCTGAAACAAAAGCACATTGTCAAGAAATGCTCCAAATGTAGAAAATTCTCTCAAGTTGTTTTGACAATAGACTGGAAAACACAGACTTGCTCTGAAAGGACTCTGTTCCTTTAAATTACTTACAGTTCCCACCCAGATCTTGCACCCTGGCCAAATGCCTGACCACTCTCGCTTAAACTTAGCCTAATAAACATGAATCAAAGATCGCAAAAGATCCAAATGCAAAGACAATTTTTGTACCCCACAAAGCAGAGCAATATCAAGTAGCTAATTCCATCCCTGGTGGTAGTCTTTGCTGTGGACATTTATGCAACCTGTCTTTAATTCCTGACGGTCATTGTAAGGTAAGACATCACTGCTTTGTTTCAAACATTTGGGAAGACCAAATGGCTTACACACTTGTTATATAAAGAAAGCTGTCAAAACTTTGTATCCTCTGTACTACTGTAAATCAGTTATTAGAGAGAAACAAATTATTGCTAAGATATAGACATTTAAAATTTATTTTAAAAATATTTTGAAATTAATTTTTAATTTTTCATTCTACTAAACAGTATTGTAGTGATGTTAATACTCTTTGGGATCTTTTTCTTAATTTGGGATAATATTTTATTCAATTTTAATTATAGGGTATTTGACTAATTTGGCAATTAAAGTAACATCTTTATACAATCATTTTATCTTCATAAAGAAATAATTGGGATGCAAACACTTAACAAAATTGGACAACTCTACTAGAAGATAATTTTATTTCTGAAAAATTCTTAAATATAAAGTCTCTTAGATTCACTGATCCTGATGTTTACTCAAGTAAGTTTTAGGCAAAAAAAGTAAAATATTGCATTTAGCTAAAGATCGTCATTGATTCTGCTGTTATCATTAGTAAAGCTAGAGATTACATTTATTTCATTTAAATAATGGAATCTCATGCGTTGAAATCTGCTTTCTTTGTATGTGACTTCTGAAAGGGAGATAGATTAGAATTATTAAAAACTGAAGCAAATAAAATGTGGTAAAAATGATTAGAAATGAAGCAGCTCCCAAGAGGCCAAACAAATAAAGAAGAAAGAGATTTTAGTAAGTAAAAGAGAACAAGAGTAGAAAGGTAGAAGTGTGTACTCTAGCTATGATAGGGAACCAGAATGGAAAGGCAAGACTGGTTTGGGTAGGTTAGATCAAAATTGTCAGAGCAAATAGTAACTAAATATGAGATATTGTGATTATTGTGTAATGAACATTATACATGCTGGGGTTTGGGTATGATTGCATTATTCTATGCCTATAGAACCACATGAGCAGGTAATTAGTTTTGGGGAAAGATAAGTCTGTTTAAAGCCAGTATTTCCAAAGCCATAAATGAAGCCTACCAAGGAGAAGATTCTAAGATTCTAAGAAGATTCTTAGAATCCAGCATGAAAATCACCTCTGTGTTTTGAAGAGTTGCTTGTGTGCAAAAAATCTCTCTTCCTCTTAGTGAAATTCAATGCTCCCAATTTCTGGGATGTTTCTTATGGTATGGACTCAACCAAAGAGAAAAGTCATATGTAATACAAGGGACATTTCTCTTTGTAATGCAATAGCAGCTGTATTTTTCTGTATTGCCTTGCCTCTACACCAACCTTCAGACTTAAAGTTGTACATCTTTTGTATTATTCTCCTTGGTTATTAAAGGAATTCCTTAAGGGTGAATGTCCTTAATTTGTTCCTTTTCCGTTGCACATTTTCTTCTTCTTCTTCCCTCTTCTTTTTTAATCCAGCTGTTGTCACATGTTAGTATACCTGACCTGAAGCGCAGTTGGCATTTGGCCAATTGCACTTGATGCGCCTGCCAGCTGAGTTGCTTGGTCGCACTGATCCAAAGTTCTTTTAATAAACTTCCTGCTAGACAGCGGTATTTGAGGAGCATACTGTGGTATGAAGCCATCTGTTTCTCCATCCCCAACCCAACAGCTTTGCTTCCTTTTGGGTTTACCCATCTGACATGCATGAAAGAAGTCAGTCTTCCCATCTCACTCCTCACTGCCTTTACAAGTACTTGTATTTCCATTCTGTGTTCAGAGCCTGGAGAAATTGTGCTTGTCACTTCTCAGTTCACATATCCTAAAGGCAAGATGTCAAAGAAGGTAAATGTGACCCGTTTTCCATAACTCCTGAAGTAGGCAAGCATTTCCAGACCAGGTTGAATACTGGCTCAAAATGAGCTTTCTTGTTCCTTGTCTCTTGGACAGACTGAGCTAGTAACACATCATTCTTTTGCCATGGAAGTATGTGGGTTTAAAAATCATTTGGCATGTAGCTGGACATATTGGCTAATGAAGATGACTGGGGATTTTAATACAGAATTAGATTTTTCATTGTCAATTTACCCAAGTAGTTTTGCAGTGCAGTTCTAAGGGGATGATTCATGGCTTCAAGTCCTCTTTCTGCCCATTAGTTCTTCCAGCTAACACTGGAAGAACAATGTTGTTTTTCAGCAAATCTGTTGCTTTTGCTCTCACACTCTCTTGATTCGTGGAATGTTCAGCTACAGTCTATCCAGGAACCCTGTTGGAGACAGAGTTTCCAAAACAAGAGCAGAAAAGAGAAATGGGTTTCTATGGGAACAGGAGGGCGATTTGATTTTGACTCCTCTCTGAACTCCTTGAAGTTGTGCATGCCACATTAAGACCAAAATGGAGGTGGTTCTCTACAATCCTGCAAAATACTGGTTTGTCAAGAATCAGTTATAATGAATGGAATGGCCGCAGAGCAATCTGAATTCACCCTGAAGAATCTGGAAATGACAAAGCAGACCCTGTGAACGTACCTCACCAGACGGAGTATGGCTGAAAAACTTTAACTGGCTCCCCTACTCTCTGCTCCTCATCATATCATGGGAAATTAAGACTCCTTGAATACATTTCTTTGAATAGGGACAAATATTTACTAATAAATGCTTGGTTGTGGTGTCATGATTTCTTTGAATTAACAACATGTAAAATCTCAATGTAAATATTTTCCTAGAAGTGTTCATGAAAGCCTCTTTCTGTAGTCACATGCAAATGTTTCAACTCTGCTGGTCTGAAATAAAAATGTTGCGAACACTGTATTTTACTAAGACATTTATAACTGGTTTTTCTGTTAAAGATTCTACAAGGCAGATGAGATTTCACCATCTACCATAATGTGGAACAGCTATTTTGCCTTCTGCCTCCTGCTTTTGCCAGCTTTTCCGAATCAAACAGTGTATGGACAAAGAAAGAAAGGACCAAAACCGAATCCACTTGCAAGGAAAAATGACTTCTGGGGTAAAAAAAAAAAAAGTTTTGTTTCTGTTTTAAGTATCAGTGTTAACCTATTAAACACTGATATGAGCTTTTCTGAGTTATGTTCATGTAAAGAGCAAACCACACACACACACACACACACACACACACGGCATTCTACCTGATATCATTATATTATGATAATACATTTTCTATAACTTGAGCACATTAGAGTTTTTATCCACTTGTGTGTTTATTGTTTTAGTTGAGCTTTACAGAAACCTTGTAAGTTTTAGTAGGACAGAGATTGCCACTTTCATATTACAGATCAAGAATTGAGGTCAGGAGAGATTACGTGACATATTCAAGGCCATAGGCAAAGTAACGAGTAAGGTACAGAGCAAGTATTCAAACCTAAATTCCCTGTTATTTTTTTTAAAGATTTATTTATTTATTTGGAAGAGTTACACAGAGAAGGAGAGGCAGATAGCGAGGTGTTCCATCCACTGGTTCACTCCCCAGATGGCTGCAACATCTGGAACTGCCCTGATTTGAAGCCAGGAGCTTCCTCCAGGTTTCCTACATGGGTGCAGGAGCCCAAGGACATTGTCCAACAACTTTTGCTTCCCCAGGCCACAGCAGAGAGCTGGGTCAGAAGTGGGGCAGCCGGGACTTGAACCCGCGCCCATATGGGATGCAGGCACTTCATGGTGGCTTTACCCATTATGCCACAGCACTGGCTCCACTTCCCTGTTTAGAGTTAAATTTATTTCCCCGTTACTCTTGCTATAGTGTACATGTCACATACTCCCTTGACTTCAAGAAAGGTAAAAACAAAACAGAAAACCAACGTGAGGACTCAGTAATTTTGCTTCTGGGCAACTTCTCCCACTATTTGTTCAGTTTTTGAACTGTGAGAGACCCTTCCTTCACCCACTTTACAAGAGTTTAAAAGTAAGAAGATGCTTAGAATCTGTAACATTTTTGTTTTCTCTTTATTTGCATGATTTTACAAGGGGGAAATTTATAGACTTGAAAGGAATTTACTTCTTTACAGCATAAGCCTTATCCCCAAAGTGTCTCTCATATTTCCTTTCCTCCTCTCTCAAAAATGTACATGATATACCTCTGGGCTTTCCTTAAGCATAGGTGTTTCATGAGCAGGGATAATTATTTTGCCTAACCATTTTGTTCTGTTTCAGCCTCTATTTGCTTCATAGACATCGTCTTCATTGTGGACAGCTCTGAAAGTTCCAAAATTGTCCACTTTGATAAACAGAAAGATTTTGTGGAGCGCTTGAGTGACAAGATTTTCCAGGTGACTCCAGGTCACTCCTTGAAATATGACATCAGACTGGCAGCCCTTCAGTTCAGCAGCTCTGTCCAAATTGACCCACCTTTTTCTTCCTGGAAAGACCTGAAGACATTTAAGCAGAGGGCCAAGTCTTTGAATTTGATTGGGCAAGGCACCTTTTCTTACTATGCCATCTCCAATGTTACCAGGCTATTTAAGAGGGAAGGGCGCAAAAATGGTGTGAAAGTGGCTTTGCTGATGACTGATGGCATCGACCATCCAAAGAATCCAGATGTTAAAAGTATTTCTGAAGATGCCAGAACTTCAGGGATATCATTTATCACCATCGGACATTCCACTGATGTCAATGAAGCCAAACTTCGTTTGATATCTGGAGATTCATCCAGTGAACCCATTCTACTCTTGAGTGACCCAACCCTTGTGGATAAAATTTGGGATCGCCTGGTAGGTACCAATGGGTTGGTCATCTATTTCTTGCCATATTATTTATAACTTGTTTAGAATTTCTGTAAGGATAGATATTGGGTCAAAAAAAAAAAACATAAAGAAACTAAGTGGAATTATCACTTTGGGAGTGGAAAGAAATCTTTCTGAAGTCTCTCCACTTCTTTCATAGTTTACACCAGATAACCTGGGAAACTACCAGATTCATTTCCTGGAATTACATTCCTAACTGTATTACTCACCAATGCTGAGGATCTGGGGAGGCTTGCTTTCCAGTCATATACGTCTGGCTCCTGTTTGTATACATCCTAAGATGATGAACACTGCTGACTTGCATTGACTTTGTGGTCAACTGGGGGTCTGCTGTTTTTTGGTTTCTCCCCATGCCACACCGGCAGAAGTATTTTTGACTGTTTCATTTATTGTCACATTATTCTACTCAGTGTAGAGACTTCAATGTTAACTTCTACGAAGTAGGAGAAGACTTTAACAAGTCCATCCAATTTAAAATCGATTGCAGCCTACACCCAACCAACAGCTTCTCCCATCACAATAGTGATTCCCACTCAGCTGGGCTGATTAGCTGTGTTGATGGTTTTCTGGATTCGTTGCTCAGCTACGTATGAGAGCCTTTCCTTGCTGTTTTGGGAAACACAAGGCAAAACAATCGAAATGAAACCCTTCTTTGCAACATTTCTCCAGGAGAAAACTCCTGGAGATAAACTGGATGATTTGTTAAGTGTTAAAAATTGATCTTCTTAAAAATACTGACTTTGTGATTTATTTCCTGAGAAGAGGACAAAGCAGATAGATGTGTGTGCTAGGAACTGAGCCTTTCACATGGCCGTTTGCTGTTGGTTGCAAGTCCAGAGACTGTGTTGCTCCTTTGTCCCTTCCCCCAGTCCTCTTCCCAACTTTACTGTTCCCATTTTACACCCAGTTGTTTCTGGCAGAGACTAGAGTTTTCCTTGTTTAAATAATGTGCAAGTGCACTCCAAATATTAAGCACTACTCTGAGCACTTTATATATCTTATTTTTTCAGTGTTCCCCACAATCTTACATTGTAGGGAACATTAGTATTCTGATTTAATGGCTTTAAATTTAAGGTCAGCAAAGACCCTGGAGTCTGCATGCTTAACCTTGTAGTGGCGTATTGAGAAGGCACATAGTGTCTGGTTTTAAGGTTTTCTCTGTTTAGAACTGCCTTTCTATGGTTAAGCAACATTTCTCCTCCAAAGCTGCTGTGATTTCTGGCCTTTCATACTGGAGGATGGAGGGCTCAAAGGGGAGTTCTGCTGAGATCAGAGACAGAGATGAGAGGCCTAGCCCCTGGTCCTTGGGACAAAGGCTCATTCTGAGCAACTTTTTTCAGGAAAGGGGAAACTTTTTTCAGGAAAGCCAGTCGTGCCTGGCTGACACCTAGTCCTGTGTGTGTTATGGTTTAAGGAGTCCTCAACATTAAGCTTAAAACAAAAGATCCCGGCATGAGCAGGGAAAATCCTGGGGATGAGACCTTGCGTCATCTGTTGCTATCTCCCCACCTCCCTACCAGGGTGAGAAGCTCTCACTGCAGAGGATGGGGCCAGCAGCAAATTGTCTGGCCAGATGTGTCGGCTCAGGATGCCCCTGCTCCCTGCAGACACACCCTGGTGGAGAGCTCCTGCCCACCTGAGAACACAGGCTCTTGGCAGTAGACTGGAAGCCAAACTGTTTGTTTCTGGAGAAACCAGAAAACAAGCAATGACGCAGCTCTTCCTTGGTTAGCATCCTGTGATTTCAGCCTGTTTGTTCAGATGGGAGCTCTGTGAATAAGCCCCTTCTTAGAAGGAGACGCTGCTTTCCAAACACTTCCAGGATCCAAAGTACTTCCTAGGCTCCTCAGAGAAGGCCAGCCAGGATGCAGTGTTTCATACGGTCACCATCTGGGAGGCAGAAATCAACGCTTGTTCAGATCATTGGAAAATTCCCTCATCAAATCCATTTTTTTGCATCTTTAGTTTTTTTTGTTAACTTTTTGGCTTAAAATAATTCTGTAGATGACTTTTAAAATAAGTTGATTAGGTACAATTTAAGTTCAAAACTGCGTCTCCTTAAAGTTCCCTGAGTTTCGACAGATGAAACTACCAACAGGATTAGAATGTAGAACATTTCCGTCGCTCTCAAATGTTTCCTCATACCTGTCTTGCTCGTGAGCAGCTGTTCTTTCAGCTCTCTAGATGTGTGTATAACTTCTAGAATTTGATACAAGTAAATTTACAAGTACAAGTAAATGTACTTTTTTTGTGTCAGGATTGCTTTGCCTAGTATAGTGATTTTGAAATGAATCTGAGTTGTCTTTTGCATTAGAACTTTATTCCTTTTTTTGTTGAGTAGACTTTAGTTGACTTTAATTCGCCTGAGTGTCTACAATGAATAGATTTTACAGGAACCAAGACAAATAAGGAATCACTGTACATTCCTTGATGCTTGCATAGGAAGTATCATGTAAAAACCCAGTGAAAATACTTCAGTTCTGAATTACCCTAGAGAGACCTGATAATTCCAAACTGAAGGGAATATGTAAAATATTTTATTATAATTTACATAACAATATTAAAAGCTAAGAAATAATTCAACTTCATCTCCTGAATATATTGCTTAAAGCTTTAGAAGAGTAGAAGAAGGTATGTGGAAACTTCTAAAAAATTCATTCTTTTAACATCTTTGTAATTAAATATTTATGAGAATAACAATTGTTACAAATTGATCCATTTTTCTAAAAATCCAAATGTACAATATCCTGTCTCTCACATATGAAGGTATGTCAAAAAATTCACAGAAAAATGGAATTAAAAGAAATGTTTATTTTGGATAAAAATATTTTGAAGTTCATGCATTTTTTCCCTGAATATTTTGAAGATCACTCATTTGCATGGATTTCCAAACCATTTGTACCAAAATTCTTTGAATTCCATTTTTTGTGAACTTCTTGAAGCACCCATATGTATAACATCATAAAAACTTGAATCCATGACTTTGGTGTACATTTTTTTGACCTAATGAAGGCGTTTGTTTCTTTATTCTTTTGCACTGACACTCCAGGATTCCCTTAGACTGCATTGGAACACTCCCTTTGCTCTGGCCTCAGTCCTGTTCTCACAGAGTGGACAGGGAGAGAGAGAGAGAGACAGAGAGAAAGGTCTTCCTTTGCCGTTGGTTCACCCTCCAATGGCCACCACGGCCGGCGCACTGCGGCCTGCACACCGCGCTGATCTGAAAGCAGGAGCCAGGTGCTTCTCCTGGTCTCCCATGGGGTGCAGGGCCCAAGCACTTGGGCCATCCTCCACTGCACTCCCTGGCCACAGCAGAGAGCTGGCCTGGAAGAGGGGCAACCAGGACAGAATCCGGCGCCCCGACTGGGACTAGAACCTGGGGTGCCGGCGCCACAAGGCAGAGGATTAGCCTAGTGAGCCGTGGCGCCAGCCCCAGCTGTTCTTACAACCTGCTTCTCTGACTGAATGGAAGCCTTACTACTCCCCAAGGCCCCCAGTTCTGGCCACATGGGCCCTTCTGTCACTCTCTTTAAATGTCCCCCATCACTGCTTCCTTTGTCCTCTTGCCTACTCTTTGTGACTTTCTTCCTTGTAAACTTTGACATATAGAACACATACCACCCATGACTTGATCCTTTGCATTCCTCTCTTCAAAGTCATTCAGAAACCCCACCTGTTCCAAGAAACCATCTTGCTACCAGACCCCAATCTAAGGCCTCCTTCCTACACAGTTGACGTGTGTTGCCCTCTGTTCCTGGGGCTTACAGGCTGAAAGTGCCCTGAGGGATAGAGCTTTGTTCTTTGTTTGAAACAGTCTCTTCTATTGTGTAGTTTTAGGTCCACTTTTGTTTCCATAGAGATATAAATTCCAGCAAATATGAAATCAAATGTGTTCCCAAAATAGCTACTTGGTTGGGTTGTTATGGTTTTGAGCCTTCTGATACGTATTTTTAAATAGCAATAAGCAATGCAGAAGTTCAATCTTCAAAAAGAAGAGATGAACAAAAGTGTGCATGTATACATCAGGCACAGCGAGAGGTAAATTCATAAATTTAAAAACAGACATGGCTATTGCGTATTGTAAAAAAAAATGGTTGTCAAGTGACAAAACTGACTTTTTCTTTATTTCAGTAGTTTTTTCAATATTACAATTTGACTTGAATTATTAGCTGTTTTTTATTTTTTTTTTTTTATTTTTTTATTTTTTGACAGGCAGAGTGGACAGTGAGAGAGAGAGACAGAGAGAAAGGTCTTCCTTTGCCGTTGGTTCACCCTCCAATGGCCGCCGCGGCCGGCGCGCTGCGGCCGGCGCACCGCGCTGATCCGATGGCAGGAGCCAGGAGCCAGGTGCTTTTCCTGGTCTCCCATGGGGTGCAGGGCCCAAGCACCTGGGCCATCCTCCACTGCACTCCCTGGCCACAGCAGAGGGCTGGCCTGGAAGAGGGGCAACCGGGACAGAATCCGGCGCCCCGACCGGGACTAGAACCCGGTGTGCCGGCGCCGCTAGGCGGAGGATTAGCCTATTGAGCCGCGGCGCCGGCCTTATTAGCTGTTTTATTATTGCTTCTCCTAAAGTCCTTCTGATTCCTTTTCCCTGTCTCCCAGAAGAAACCAAGTTTTTGATGTGTTTTAAATATTTTCATCATATTGTATGCACCCATCAGCAACTTGCGTTTTCACTCAGTGGTGTTTGGAAGCTTATCTATGATGAAATAGGCAGGCCCAATGCATTCACTTTAACTTCTGGATAGTATTTCACTTATTGACCCGTTCTACTATTGATGTCTATTTAACTATTTCCAATTTTAATGATTAAAACTGGCAAATGTTGAAGTGTACAAGTGTAAGAATTTCTCCAGGGATGGTCTCTAAGGGGTGTGAGGATCAAATGAGTGATCCAGCGTTGCCCTGGGCAGCCTAGAGTTAGTGTAGCCACAGCTTCACTCTTGTGAGTGCAGCCAAATGTCCTATGGAGAAATAATACCATTTGACATCTACATGGTCAATGAGTTCACATTTCTCCAGATGGCCTCTTGTCTCTTGAAGATACAAATATCATCTATTTTCAGCCTGGATTTACATGCCAAGTAATTTGAAGCATTTGGTGGTGGAGGGTAATAGGCAAGACTCTAAATTTTGTAGCTAACATCTGTTGCCTGAGTTTTAAAGCTCCTGAGACCACATGGTCAAATTTCCCCCTTTCAATATATGGGAAAAACTACCTAGAAGGATCATATAACCTGTCCAAGGCCACGTGGTTAGTTAATAGTTGAAACTGGATGGCAACCCAGGATGACTCTTAATTCCCAGCCTAACTTTTTTTCCTCATTAAACATTAGTGTTTAAAACATTTCACTGCCTTGTTCCTCTATGTTCTTAGTTGGTATGGAAATGAAGGGAAAACAAAACCAAAGGGTTGTAGGATCCTCCAGGAAGTTTCAAACTCTGATTGTTAATTTCCTCCTTAGATTCCTCATTTAAGATATCTTGTAACAGATATTCCAGTGTTTTCTACTTCAATTTCCTGTTTTACAGAATGTAAATCAGTGCTTCAGCATCACTCATAAGGCACTAGTTGACACAGACTTTCTACTTTAATTCTGCCTGTAACCATTGGTCAGTTTCTTTCCAGTGTTTGACTTCTGAAGTGGCCTTTGATGTACTTGTCAGGTAAGGCCCAAGTGAGCTGGACTATAATAGTGAGGCCAAGAAGTTGGACAAAAACCAAATTGTGACATTTCTCTGAAATGATGAATCTGAAATAGTCTTGAAAAATGTTCTGGTTAATTCATTCTTGTGTGGGTAAGTATGAAGTGGCTTTGAAGACAAGGATGTAGCTCAAGCAAGCGACTGTGGCCAAGTCGCATTATTGTGGAAGCACATTTCCTTAATGCAGAATGAGAAGTTGAGCATGATAGACATCTCAGAATCATTAGCAAACATTTTTTCATGATGACTTTTCTATATGGGAGAGATACTATTTTTCCACCATTTAATTTTTTTTTTCTGCAAGATGGCAAGTTGAAAATATAGGTCCTTTTTTTATAGAAATGATGCATATTTCTATGAACTTTTCAGATTTCCTGGAAAATGTCATTTCTGATACTCTTAAAATCTAAAAACTGAATCACTTTTTCTTTGGCTGAAATTTTACAAACAGGGCACATGTAAAGCTCATAGAATTTCAAAGAGAAACCCTTTCTCCTGAGAATTACTTTAATGCAAATTTTTGTTGTCCCTTAACCTAAAAAAAAAAAAAGCCACTGGGCTTTCTAAATTTCTCTTTTTGAGTTTTAGTATGATTATATAAGGCCATTAATATTTTGTGAAATTATGCCTCTAAAATTAATGATTTAATGCCTTCCAATAAGTGTGTATATGTATAGGGGAAGAAAAAAAGAAAAAATTATATATTCTGCCTCAATCTTTTTAGGTAAAAATGAGAACTTTCTCATTATGGCTCGTAATTATGGCCAAATTATGGAGATTATAAAGCTGATAAAGGAAACCAAAGATGAAGCATAGGGTGCAACACGCTAAGTTCCTAGAAAATGTAGAGTAGTTTTTAATGTGTGTGCCCTTCATATCTCCTATTCTTCCGTGGCTGCGAGTGCTCCTTGGGTGGCTGGCTGGTCGGCTTTATTGCTTTTACAAGGTTAAAAAGGCTGAGTTGCTATTCTTCTTGAAAATTGCATATCCCATAGGGAATAATTAAGACTAATGAGAAGCTGGAAGCAGAACCATGAATTGAATTAATGTCTCATTCTTTTCCCTCCTAGGATATCCTATTTGAAAAGAAGGTAAGCACCACGTGCTTTGATTACTGTGAATTACTCTAAAAGCTGGCCTTAGCTAATCATCGTGATAATTCACATTAGAAGATAAGGTGTGACTAAATAACAAAGCTTAATTCCCTTAAAGAAAGGAGCCACTCTGTTTTGAGGCAGCCGTCTGGTTTCTTTTATGCCATCATATCCACTGCAGGTTGGAAAATTGAGAAAAGTAGGAAATATTCAATATGTATTCTGTTTCTCTGTCTCTGACACCTGCTAATCATGTGAATTCTACTCTGGGCGGGGGGTATTCCTGGTGTTGGCTACAGTTAGGCGAGAGGTCCTAGCTAACAGACAAACCCAGGAATCCTCTCTTGCCACCTTTTGATTGACTTCAAGCTCATCCTCCTTCCTATTGTGCAGCAAAGAGAATCTGATGATGTCTATCAGACCACCTGGCAAAGGAAGCCGGCCAGTATCAATGAACTGGATAGGACCTAGCACTATGGGGGATCACCAGCTCCCAAAGGCTACCGTACTAGACATGAATTTCTTAAAGCCAAGAGTTTGGAGCACCTGAACTTTGTTCAATCCATTACTTATTTAGCATCAGGGCATTTGTAAGTATTATTGCATAAAATAATAGAAACCATCCAAACCTTGTAGGAGTTTCATTGAATTATACATGGTTAGATATATTATTGTATTATGACCCACTACAAAATGAAAAAAACCTTGCCAATTAGACTTGAATATTGTGCCTTCTTATCAATTCTAATTTGCATTTTATACTTAAGAGTCCTTTTAGAGTTATTTGAATTCTGTATCACTTTTTTTGCATATATATAAGGGAAAATGGATGGTTTCTAAAACGTCTTCATGTCAAAGTCTACACCTTCAGAATCACTTTTTGTCTGAACTGTTGATTCCCTTGTTTTTCTACACAATGCTGGCCTCATCCAAAGCACTGGTGATGCCATAGTCCCTAAGTGCACTCGTCCTTTTTCCCATTTCATTCTGTACCACCTGAAGGGTGTTTGCAGAAAACAATTCCTTCATCATGATTGGGCCTGCTTGGCAGCTAGTTTGAGGGGTACTCTGGTTTTAGAAAGGTCAAAATGAGGGAAAATGTACATCTTGGAATTGATAAAATATCATAGCTCAAATGTTTTTCCTTGCCAAGAAAATGAGCATTTAATATTTGTATTTGATTGAGTTTCCATGTGTGTTATAAAGAAAAACAGCAGAAATTCTAAGTTACCTGGAAATGTTTGTTTTCCCCTGTCAATTGCCATCTATAAGTTATATATATACATTTTTAATTTTATTTGAGCTGAAGAAAGAGAGCACACTCCTATACACTGGTTCTCTTTCCAAATGCCCACAATGGCTAGCACTGGCCAGGACAGAAGTCGGGAACTGGGAACTCATTCCAGATCTCCCGTGTGGGTGGCGAGGACTGAACCACTTGACCCATCACTGCTGCCTCTGTAGTGTGCATTAGCAGGAAGCTGGCGTCAAGAGTCAGAGCTGAGAAAGGAACCCAGATACTCAGATGTGGGATGCTGGCACCTTAACCGTTTCTTAACTGCTACCATAAGTGTCTGCCTCTAAGTTATATATGCATTTTTGATGGACTATCTGTTTTACATAAGCATGGTAACACTCAGTAATATTTGATTAGCTGACTCCAACTAGGCCTGAGTCTGCCTAAAATAACGGAAGAAAAAAAATCCTTATAAACTTGCAAAGTAAGATTTCTTCAGAAGACGACTTCAGTTAGTCATACACTGAATAATACCTGAGTGCTCTCTCTCACTGTGTGTTAATATTGTGTTTCTTTGTCAATTCAGTGTGAGCGCCAGATGTGTGAGTGCGAGAAGGGGGACCCAGGCGAGCCAGGCGCTCCTGTGAGTATGTTTCTGCTTTGACCTTGCGTCCTGTGCTGGGCACCGTCCATCGTCCTGGCAATGACAGCTCTGCTCTCACTGGAAAGCTCTGGGGATATCTCCTGCTGTTGCAAAGCAGTTGTTTGGAAATGACAGCAAAAATGGACAGACTGTTTCTTCTATTTCTAAAGGGACACATCTGTCCTTAAAAATAGGCCTCAGATTTTGCTGACCTAATGAGGGCAGACTTGGTTTAAAATGATGAGGTTTCTCCACCAAAGACATCTCACTGCTTTCAGGATCATTAGGAGCAGAATTTCTCAATAATGAAGTGAAAATATAGAAAACGATAACACAGATCATCAGAGCCTTAGGCAAACCTTTATCCCACTAAGGCCACGGCACAGACCACCCTGGAAGCTACCTTCACATGAATCTAGAGGAGCGGCCGCAGCAGAGAGGCCTCACAGACAGCAAGCTCATCAGGATGCTTTGAGGGGATTAGGGGTGAATCTCTGACATGGAAGCAACCCAAAATTAGAGCAGGATTGACCATAATGCTTCAGTTTTTTTTAAAATAATTCAAAGGCAGAGTTTTTTTGGGGGGAGGGTGAGGTGGGGTGTGGTGAGTGGGGGAGCAGAGAGAGAGAGAGAGAGAGAGAACCATCTTCTATCCACTGGTTCACTCCTCAAATGGCATCAACTGCTGGGGCTGGGCCAGCCCAAAGCCAGGAGTCTGGAAGTCCATGGGGGCCTCCTATGTGGGTGGCAGGGAGCAAGCACTTGGGCCATCTGCTGCTGCTTTCTCAGGTGCATTAGCAGGGAGCTGGATTAGAAGTGGAGAGTCGGGACTTTAACTGGCATCTATATGGAATGCTGGTTTTGCAGGTGACAGCTTAACCTGCTTACCACAATGCTGGTCCTGCTGATTCCAAATTTGATAGGATTGTCCTCAGAGGAGTCTTCCTTTATATTCTGGCCTAATATTTGGTAGGTGTCCTGTCTGTCATGGAAAGATATTTGAAGTAACATTGGGATTACTAGAGATGCTGAGCAGTTTTTATTTTATTTTATGTTGTTATGATATGTTTTGTTATATTTTTATTTTATATTTTTGTTTTTTTTAAATTAAATTTTATTTTTTATTTTTCTATTTTATTTTAAAGGGGGAGAGAGAGAATCTCCTACCCACTGATTCACTCCCCAAGTGTCCATAACAACCAGGGCTAGGCTAGGCTGAAGCCAGGAGCAGGGAACTCAGTCTGGGTCTCCCATGGGAATGACAGGGACTCAAGTACTTGAGCCCTTACAGCTGCCTCCCAGGTGTGGATAGCAGGAATGGAGAGCAGAGCTGGGACAAGGGGCAGCCCCGACACGCTGAACGTTTCTCCAGCACATATCAGCAGGAAGCATCCATGCTGCTTGTCCAGTATTCAGTGTATTTATGTGGTTCCAAGCCTTATCCTGAGAGTTCAGAAGCCCAGTTAAAAAGTTTCACAAAATGAGTGGATAAAAATGTTGAACTAATGCTTGTATTTGGGGGTGGGGAGAATGTGGACTGTGAATATGTTAGAATATAACACATTTCAAGTTGACACTCGGTTCTAAGGCCTGTGTTTTTTAAAACCAGGCTAACAATCAAGGCTTTAAAGAGTGAGGATGTCTGCCCACACTTGTCTTCTTCCCTCCCTCCCTTTCTTTCTCTCTCTCTCTCTCTCTCTTTTTTTTTTTTTTCTAAAACAGAGTTAGATACCTACAGGGTAATGGGCCAGCCTTAGAAACTTACTTTTGGTAAAGCAAAGGTTGAACTTTCCTGTGTTACAAAGTATTAGTTTCAACTTATTTCACTAAGAGATTGCCTGGGGAAAGGATGTTCAGATGTGTGTGTGTGTGTTTTAAGATTTTTTATTTATTTGAGAGGTAGAGTTAGAGACAGTGAGAGGGAGAGACAGAGAGAAAGGTCCTCTTCTTCTGTTGGTTCACTCCCCAAATGGCCACAATGGCTGGAGCTGTGCTGATCTGAAGCCAGGAGCCAGGAGCTTCTTCCAGGTCTCCCACACGGGTACAGGGACCCAAGCACCTGGATCATCTTCTACTGCCTTCCCAGGCCATACCAGAGAGCTGGATCAGAAGAGGAGCAGCCGGGACTAGAACTAGCGCCCATATGGGATGCCGGCACTGCAGGTGGAGGATTAATCCACTGCGCCATGGTGCCGGCCCCGTGATGGATTTTAAAATGAACAGTAAGAAAGCTTACAATTGCAGAGCTAATCTGATAAGTTCATTCACTTACTAATGTTGTGTTTTAATAAGGGTAAGCCATAGAAACATGATATTTAACAGTTATTGAAGACTTTCCAAAATCAGTTCCCAGGAAAGCAACCTTTTTTGATGACTTGTGAACAGGTCTTGCCTTTGTGGAACAGGATTGAAGAGCTCCCTTCTCTCATCATTTGAGGTTGCCCCCTCGATGTCAGATTTTGTTTGCAAAGTTCCTGAGAAGTAACTGCTTAGGGAAGCAGTAGCTGATGGGAAAGGGAAGCAATATATTCACTTAAGCAAATTTAGAAAATCTGTCTATTCAAGACAGTGCAGTTTTCCTTGTGTAATAAAGGGACAAAAGGAGTTGAATTTACTTGGCAGGTAAAGGTTTTCCAGTTTTCTTTCATTTTATGCAATATGGATAATTAGAAATTATTAGAAAGTATCAGGAACTAATAGAACACCAATTCACAATGATCTTTTTCTTTCTCTTTGCCTTCAGGGTACACATGGAAACCCAGGTGTCAAAGGTGAGCGAGGACCAAAAGGAAACCCGGTAAATGAATAAACAGCTTTTTTTAAACTTGCTTTTTGTGTGTATATATGTATGTATGTATGTATTTATACCTAGAAACCTTTTATTTAAGGTATGCAAACTTCATGCACTTCATATGTACAAATTTAGGAACACAGTGATTCTTCCCACCCTACCCACCCTCCTGCCTGCATTCCTACCCTTCTTCCTCTTCCCTTTTCTATTCTCATTCTTACTTTTTACAAAGCTCTATTTTCAATTAACTTTATACACATGATTAACCCTTCACTAAACAAAGAGTTTGACAAATAGTATGAAAAATAAAAAATTGTTTCTCAACATTTGAGACAAGGGCTTAAACAGCTTTTTTTTTTTAATCCAATGTATCTACTTCTTAGATTTATTTAAAGTACAGAACTAATAAAACAAATAGAATGAGCAAAAATCTGATATTTTGTGAGAAACACAAGATGTAGCTCTCCAATATTATCTATCTTGTGTTAGCTTGCAGTTACAAATTCTGAATTACATGAACATTTTCATCAGTAAGTTTAGGAAACCTTGGGATATTGAATAAATAGAACTTGTACTTAAATGATAGTGGCCCAAATCAATTAAGACAATGTTTCATGAACTTGTAATGTATTTTCACATTGAATGGACATTAGCACTTGCTTTTTTATATTTCTTAAAAGATTTTTTATTTACTTGAAAGAGTTACACAGAGAGAGGAAGAGAAAGAGAGAGAGTGACTGACCGACCTTCGTGTACTTGTTCACTCTCCAGATGGCCACAATGGCTAGGGCTGAGCCAATTAGGAGCCAGAACCAGGAGCTTCATCTGGGCCTCCCATGGGAGCAGGGGCCCATGCACTTGGGCCATCCTCCACTGCTTTCCCAGGTCTTTAGCAGGGTCCTGCATAGTGGAGCAGCCAGGGCACAAACCAATGTGAGACAAAATTTTTACAATAAGAAATAATTATTAGAGGTTGTTGCATAGAGCACCAGTTGGAGTCTTGACTGCCCTGCTTCCAATCCAGCTCCCTGCTAATGCACTTGGGAAAGCAGTAGGGGATGGCCCAAGGGCTTGGATTCTTGTGCCCACATGAGAGACCCCAAGGAAGCTCCTGGCTCCTGGCTCCAGGCTCCAGGCTCCTGGCTTTGGCTTGGCCCAGCCCTGGCTGTTGCAGCCATTTGGGGAGTAAACCAGGATGGAAGACCTCTCTGTCTCTCTGTAACTCTGCCTTTCAAATTAATAAGATAAATCTTTTTTAAAAAAGAAAAGAAATAATCATTAAAAAAAGAAAAATATCTAGTAAATATTTACATCAAATATAATGGATCACCAGTTAAATGCTATTGAATGTAAAACCTTATAAAATAGATGAGGGAATATCAAGTCTCTGATAATTACAAAGGAAACAATTTCAAGAGGTCAAGTAAAGCTAGTAAAGGAAGAAATAGAAATTCATTTGCTTTCTCTTTTAAAAAAGATTTATTTATTTATTTATTTATTTATTTGAAAGGCAGAGTTACAGAGAGAGATCTGAGATTTTCAATCTTTTGGTTCACTCCCCAAGTAGCCACGACAGCCAGAGTTGTGCCATTCTGAAGCCAGAAACCAAGGAGCTTCTTCCAGGTCTCCCATATGGATGCAAGGGCCCAAGTATTTGGGCTATCTTCTGCTTTTCCTAGGGTATTAGCAAGAAGCTGGATTGGAAGTACAGCAGCCAGAACTGAATTAGCAATGAATTGGTACCTATATGAGTTGCCAGCATTGCTTTACCTGCTATGCCACAATTCCAGGCCCTGAATTTGCTTTCTTTAGATAGTGAAAGTCAAGACAGGATCCCCTTTTAACACTAATTATTTACATTTTTGAAACTTTGGAATCCAGAGGATTATTTTTTTGGGGGGCGGGGGGGGGGGACGGTTTTTTAGTCCACAAAGTTTGGTGTGTGTGTGTGTGTGTATGTATGTGTTTTGAACTTTAAAATTTTTTTCTTATAGTAACTAAGGCAATAAAGCTAAAATACTAATAACCAGTGATAGCAATGTATTGGTGAAACTGGTTTGTTCTTCCTTGCAAAGGTAATTTGGCACATGTATTTTGAAAGCAATTAGTCAATAGGTAGAAGTCATTCAAACATTCAAATACTCAAAATTTTTACTTGATAGCCTTATTTCTGAGAGTGTTTTCAGGAGATTCTGAACAATATATTCAGTTATCTGCATGAGAGGATTTTTGCTTGTCATAGCATCTTTGGTAGCTCTGCAGCATACACACACATATACAACTGTACGGTCACTCCTCTCAGGCAAGTCTGTGTTGATGCCATGAGGCCTTTTTCTTTTTGTTGTGTTGATACCTGTCATAAGCTGATGTTCATATTTCATTTATTTAGTGTGCAATTTTGTGCCCCACAATAATTTTTCTAAGTCTTGCTGAAATCAAGCAGTCATTCTTTAGGACATTTTGGGGACTGTTCCTCAGCCCCTTGGAAACGTGCCCAAACAGCTACTCCAAGTGAAGTCCATGCGAAGTGTGCTGCCCATGCAGGATGCAGTCTGAGCTCTGAAATGGACCTGGGTTCTGCCCCCACACCTCTGGCTTCACTCCAGTGGGCCAAGTCTATCTGAGCTGCCATTGCTCCCTGTTGTAAGGTGGAAATGTCAATGTCACGGCTATTGATGTTTCCCTAAGTTGGATTACCCTATTAACATGGGGCCTCTGAAGAACACATTTTACTGAGCAGTCACTTTGCAGGGCTGTTGGATTCTGACTGAGTTTTTTTTTTTTGTTTGTCATAGGGTGATGCTCAAAAAGGTGAAACTGGAGAACAAGGGCCAAGGGTACGTATACAACTAGAATGGGATCCCAGGTATTCAGAGTCTGATTGACCATTCTGACCCCTGGAGGGCAGAAATGACTTATATCCACCTGTGCTCTTGATGGCTCCAGCAGCCAGATAGAATCTGAGAAGTGGAAATGTGGTGATACACTACTTTGCTCAACAGGACTGATGATGGGATAAGGGGTGTTCAACACGTGATGTTCCCTGATGCTTAATTAGGCATTTTTGAAGGGCTCAGATGGGGAAGGCTGTTTTTATGTGTTTTCTTATATTTTATGTGTGGTGAAGAATTAGAATTCCACGAGTATAGTCATTTGTAATCTAATTCTACAGACAAAATAGAATTTATCATTCTGGTTGATTTCTAATCTCGCAAATTAGAAGACAGAAGAGATTTCTTGGGAAATAATTATAGCACATTTTGCATTTTGCATCTCTGTGGGTGCTGCGGTAAATGTGGAGAATAGCAGAGAAGCATACAGGGAATGAAATGGAGGCACGTTATGTTGCCCTTCTCTGCCATCCCTGTCAATGCGAGCCCTGTCTGAGACAGAGATTGAAAAAGTTGTTCTCTTGGCGTTTTTAATCCATTTAGTGAAAATATCTCATAGAAAACTTGGTAATGCCAATAGAAATTGATTCAGAACATTGTGTTATTCATTCAAGAAACATCTCTTAGGTATCATCCACATATAAAGTATACTAGTACATGAAAATAAAGCTAATTCCACTTACAGCTTTTAAAAGTGTGTTATCTCAGGAGAGATAAGATATCCCAAGCAGCTATAAAAAAGTCTAAATATTGTGAAAAAGGCCTGAGCAAAATATTGGCATTCAGACATTCGGGCATTCAGGCGAGATCAGAGCTACCAGGTTAGGTTTTGTGGGATGACCCCTGAAGAAGTACAGGGATGGAGCAGGATGGGGGAGCAGCAGGCACTCCTGATGGACAGGACGCCCTGAGAGGCAAGGGCGGTGGAGGCTTTGGCTTGGGGACTGATGAGATAGGGTACCTGAAGAGACAGCATCAGCCACGGTCTGCAGGAAGGGCTGAGGTCACAATTCATGCTCAAGTCTGGCTGCAAAATCCGTGCTTTGTTGGATAGTGGGAAGCCCCTGAGATTCTGGGTAAAGTGCTCGAAGGCTCCAAAAGAGAGTCTGACATTGGAGCAAGGAAATAGCATTGCTTAGAAGCATGTGTGAAGCTGCAGACAGCATGAGAGGTGGCAGGAATTGACAAGACCTTCTCTGTCCGTAACAGGAAAGCCGCTGGCCATATGTGGCTGTGGGGCACTGGGAACCCAGCTGGTCTGAACCGAAATGAGCTGTGGGAGCAAAAATACACACTGAAGTTTAAAGACTTTGTACAAATGAAAGGATATAAAATATATCATTGATAAATTTTTAATGAAATTTATCCGTGAGATTTTTATCTCATTTTTTTAAAGATAAAATTCAATCAACTGCTGAAGTGACAGTTTTTTGAACCTATTGGGATACCAGAATATATTATTAAAATTGATTTCACTTCTTTGCTCTTTTAAATGTGGTTATGAGAACATTTTAATTATATATGTGGCTTGCATTTCTGGTTCTATTGTGTTAGACAGCATTGAGCTACAGTGAGGGGAAAAAAAGGCAGAAGGGAACATGATGAGAATTTGGGAAGGGGAGAGAATGATGACGTGTGGTAGTTAGGTCATGTATGCAGCAAATATTGACTGAACATTCGCTGAGCACTGGTGTTTCTTTTAGAGCTAGGAAATAGGAATGAGCCATGCAGGGGATACAATAAGCAGACAAAGATGCCTCATTTCAGGCAGTGAGAAGTGTTATGAAGGTGTGAACAAGGTAGTGAGGTGTGCTAGGTGGAAGGAGTGGCAGATACAAGGGTCCTAAGGTGAGAACAAACTTGGCAGGCATGAGAAATAGAAAAGCAGGACCTGCTAATGAAGCATGGTGGAGGATGAGGCTACAGAAGTAGGCAGGGGTTGGATCACGTAAGTCCTAGTAGACAAGGGTAAGAAGAGCGGATTTCAACCAAGTAAGGTGGGAAGTTGTTGGGGAATCTTACACAAATGAGATGAAAAATACAACAGGTAAGTAAGAGAAAGAAAATGAAGACGATTGTAACATTTTGACTCTGATTTGTCATTGTGCCGTTACTAGAAATAGGAGAATGTCAAAGACCGATGAGTACAATTTTGGATGCTTTAAAATCATTTTTTTACTTGGAGGAGGGGTGGGGGGAAGAGGGAAAAGGAGAGGAGAGATGCTCCTCCCATCTGCTGGTTCATTTCCCAAATGCCTGCAACAGCTGGGGCTGAGGGGAGGCTGAAGCTGGGTGCTGGGAGCTCATAAATCATTCCAGATCTCCCACGTGAGTAGCAGGAACCCGGTTCTTAAGCCATCAGCTCTGCCTTACAGGGTCCACATTAGCAGGAAGCTGGAGTTAGGACGCAGAGTGGGTATCAAACGCAGGATGGGACCCAGTTCACTTTAACCCGACATCTTAATGGCTTGGCCAAATGCCATTCCTAAATGTTTTAAAACTAGTAATTAAGAAGCACTGAAAGAAAGAGAGAAGAAAGAGTTGATAGCAGCCAAACAGTAACCTTACCAGCGATTTCAGGAAGAGTAGGAAAGGAAGAAAGTAATATAAAAAGTAATATATCTTTGTTTTTACTAAACTACAGTTGGCTTCTTTGAAAATACAAACTTAATAGTTTAATACAAAGTAATTAGAGAAGGGGGGCCGGCGCTGTGGCTCACTTGGTTAATCCTCTGCCTGTGGTGCCGGTATCCTATACAGACACCGGTCTAGTCCCGGTTGCGCCTCTTCCAGTCCAGCTCTCTGCTGTGGCCCGGGAGGGCAGTGGAGGATGGCCCAAGTGCTTGGGCCCTGCACCCGCATGGGAGACCAGGAGGGGGTACTTGGCTCCTGGCTTCGGATTGGCGCAGTGCCGACCGTAGCGGCTATTTGGGGGGTGAACCAACGGAAGGAAGACCATTCTCTCTGTGTCTCTTTCTCTCACTGTCTATAACTCTACCTGTCAAATAAATTAAAAAAGAAAAAGTAATTAGAGAAGCTTAAACATAGTTGTGTGTTTTAAGGGGCAGAGTATGCCCCAAAATTCCCGAGATTGGATGTCCTGGCGCTCTCTACACTTTAGCTGTGATTGTTTTAACAGAGGTCTGACTTCACTGATTCAGGGTTCATCTTCCATTCAGTGATCACTCATCAGCAGAGAAGGGCTCTTCCTTTCATGATGGCCTCTTCTGATTAAAAAAAAATAAGAATGAAAAGAAAATCCATGCACAGGACAACCTTGTGCAGTTGCCCTTACCTGTAACTGCAGCAATGGCTTGCTTATTCCGTTGCTTTCACCAACTCACTTTATGTGTTGTAATTCTGTTTTCATACTTGAGAATACAGTTGTATGGGGAAAATGTGCAATCACAGTTGAAGAAGACTTGCTGTGGCTTAGAGTTGGTTGATCCCTCAGTCCTTTGGAACATTGGATGTTGTATTACTTAGAGGGCTTTGGGAAGAAACACAGCAGGGGGAGCTGTGCAGGATCCCCCAAATGGCTCTGAAGACAGCAGAGGTGTGGGCCCCCTTATTAAGTGTGAGATAAAAGACAATAACATAAAGGTCGCTGTCTCATTAGTGTTGATAAAGGAACCATTCATTTCCTTGATATTATAGATTCCTGACCAAATTTGAAAGGAGGACCCTAAGTGATACAGATGTTTATGTACATTTTAAAGGTCATTAGCTCAGCTCATGTTCAAACCAATTTCTCTAAGAAATTTCTGTGAAACAGTCTCTGCTGCCACAGTTCATGGTTTAAAACAACTTTGAAAGGACACTTAAATGTGGTTGCTTTGACAATGGCTTTCAAGGGACATTCTGTCCTCTGTTTGGGGCCAAAAGGGAAAGAATTGGGTTGAAAAAAATACCTGGGACTGAAAATAGAAAGTAATAAAGAAAAATTAGGTTCTTTTCTTCTCCCTAGTAAATGTACATTTGCCAAGCACAAAGAACAATGAAATACCTTACGTTTATATGATCTTATTATCCAAGATTGTACAGATGTGTTTTTGTTATACCTTAGAAGTGAAAAACATCTAATACTTTCTCTAACTGTGCCTGGTAATATCACATTTTACTTTTGTTCTCTCTTCTAATTAGGGACTTCCTGGGTACAAAGGTGACAAGGTAAGTTGGTTAACAACATATAGGCTGAAATTTCAGAAAGAAAAGTAGGAACATAAGTATGCTTATGAATTTGGTAAAATTGTTTTTGTCTAAGATATCTTCATTCCTAAGTGCACCCTTAACTTTGCTAATGTCATAATGGAGCTTGAAGATATAAGTGTGTCTTGTTAGGAGTGGAAGCACTCTAGGATTCCTGAGATTAGAATCCAGCCTCTCTCAGCTCTGGAACATGAATACTTTCAATAGAGACCCCAGTTTAGCATCAATGCAAGCAGATGCTGGGATACCATGAGTATGTTGTTCCCTGGGATTTAACACCTGCCCTCCCCTCTCCCCTCATGACAACCTAGGCACTAAATCCTCTTCCAGGGAACCTGGGGATTTAGCCTGGCTAATCAGGAAAGAACCAATGACTCCAGGGAATTAGGCATCTGGGTAAAGTTTGCAGGTGAGAGGGGTAACATTTGCAAGCAAACAAAAGGTAAGAGTAGCCCATGGCTGCAGGCCATGGGCAAGGGCTTGGTCTGCCACCAACTTCTGAGAAATCCCCTAATTCATTATTCCGTTTGAAGATCCATTTACCAAGAAAGGAAATCAGAAGAGTATTAGTTTATGAGTCTGATTTATAGCCTCCAACCAGTTAGACATGTAGTATATGGGCCTCTACTTGTTCTTCTTTCCCTTAGCTCTGCAAATATTAGGGGTGAACCTGTGAACCTGCACACAGTTCTCTAAATACATCCCTAGGAGGGGAAGAGGTAAAAATTCACATGATTTTGCATTTAGTTGTCATAGGAATTCAGAGTGTCTACTTCTTCATCCATGTAGAACTGGATTGATACAAACCTGACAGATTTAGAGGGTGGACAATGAATGAAAAACTATTTGCTGGTCTGTAAATGTAAGGGGTATCATGAAGGGGCAAGGAACAAATATTCTTATGGGAAAGTTAAAAAATGTCAAGATTGTAAAATTCTCTGTATGTAGTTGGTGATAATTTTGGATGACCCCTTGCCCCATCTTGAATTCCACAATAAGCTAGTTGTCAACAACAGGGACATTTATAGATGATTGTTCTTCAAAATGTTCATGGGAAATGGAATTAAAATATAAACTTCTATAGGTACACAATTATTTTTTGAGAGCTTGTTTGGAGGTTCTAGCAGGGGAGTGCAGCTACTCCTATACCCTTGACTGAAGACCGGTCCTCCTCTAGCGGGGAAGGTCGTCCTCTTCTACCGAGCGCGCCGCTTCGGGAGGGACGCACATGGAGCGGTGAGGGAGGAAGGGGACTCCTGCCTGGCCAGCCAGATCAGCCGAATCAACCCTGGTAATCAATGGGGTGACGGATGTCGCAGCCAGATCGCCCTCACATCCCACAATTTTTTTTGAAATCCATGTATTTGAAGGGTCTCCAAAAAGTTCATGGAAATATGCATTATACAGAAACTGCATGGGCTTCCATTTTTGTTACCAAAATAAACTGATCTTACATTTTTTAAAAAAGATTTTATGTATTTGAAAGGCAGGATGACAGAGAGAGAGATGGAGAGACAGAGAGAGAACAAACTCTTCTGTCCATTGGTCCACTCCCCAAATGGCTGTAAAGCCAATAGCCCAGAACTTCATCTGGTCTCCTATGTGGGGGGCAGGGGACCAAATACCTTCCCAGGTGCATTAGCAGAGAGCTGGATGGGAAGCAGAACAGCTGAGACTGAAACGGGTGCCCCCGTATTGGATGCCAGCATCACAGGCAGAGGTCTCACCTACTGCTTCACAATGCCGGCCCCAGTAAAGTTATCTTTTCATTCCATTTCCCATGAACTATTAGACGTACCCTCATGTATGCTTTTAAAAATATTCACCTAAGCTTCTGGAGAATTACAGATTCTTTGGAAGAGTTCTTGCTTGGAAAAAAGAAGCTCTCAGAGCAAAGTGACCCTGAAGCATCAGCATTCACAGCAGCATTTCAGCAGAAGCAAACAGCATCAGAAGTCAGAGGCTGGGAACAGTGCTAATCTGTTCCTGGCCTTCTAAGGACTTGATCTCTGGAACTATGCAATTGTGGCCATTCCTCAGGGATTAATGGGCCCACCAAAAAGGAAAAATGCCTTTCAGAGGCAAATAGCATGAGTACAATATTTTCATTGATGGAAATCTGCCCCCAAAACAAATGCTGTTCCTCAGGACCCTATAGCTAACAAATCTGTCTGGACAAATGGAATGTGAATTCTGGCCAAAAGAATTTTGAGTGTATTTATGGTGCTTTCTATTTGATATTTTGGTGGTTGACTCATTTTATTCCCATCCAACATTAGCAAATTAATTGCTTTCTAATTGAGTCTTTAAGAGTGATTTTCCATTTGCATTCAGAAATAAATGTTCAACTTGTTCTATGGGAAAGGTCAGTTTTTCCTGGGTCAGTTTGACTCACAGAATGATGAGGGAGAACAGATTGCTTTTGAACAGAGGCATAGCTGGTTCTGAAGAACTGCCCCTCCTTCTTTCCTGCTCTCTGTGTCAGCAACAGCCTAGACAGTATTCTCGGTGAAGTGTCAGGTTAGTGGGAAGTGACTTGCTGCCCATGACGGTGCGTTCAGCTATGGGTAACTGGTGAGAACTTGAACTTGGGGATCTAACAAACATAAACTTGTAGTCATGGGAAAGCTACTCAATCTCTCTGATTCCTTATCTATTAGAGATCTATCCATCCATCCATCCATCCATCCATCCATCCTTCTATCAACCTACTCATCTATTCTATCTCTCTATCTAGTTCACCTTTTGCAAGCTGGTTGTGGGGCCCAGCAATAATGCAAAGGTCTGGCACACACTTGGCCTGCATAAGTGGTGGTTAGAGTTGTGATTTCCTTCCCGAGGGCAGCGCTGGTGAAGGTGTGGTCATTGGGCTGACTGGCAGGCTGTTGACAGTTGCTGTTCTGCAATCTGAGATAAGCTTGCAGCAGATTGTAAATCCACTTATTCCAGCTATGCTGTTAAGTGCAGCTGACATTTATTTTCATAGCAAGACTTCCACAGTGAAGGAAGTAATGCATTGATTTCTATGCTAGTGCAGTGTTCTTATATCGTTGTATAGAGCAGCATGCCCAAGATCAGCTTAGAGATAAGGCTGAAGCAGGAATTGGTACTGAGGGCACCAGACAGAGCCATTGACTACCATATACATTTAGGTAAATCATTTAACTCTCCAATTGGATTTACTTATCATAAAAATAAGAATTGATTTGGGACTCAGAATCAATACATACATAAAAGCATTTTGAAATGTCTAAAGTGATTTATAAATAAGATGGTATTATAATGGTAAGACAAATAATTTTTCTAGTTGACTATTATGCTTTAGTTTAACTATTAGAAGTCTTGAACATCTGTTATAATGGTCTTGTATTCAGGTCTCCATTCTCATTCTACTTGAGAAAACTATCATTTAAAAAAAGATTTATTTTAAAAAAACTTTTCTTTAAAAAGTTGCTTTTTAAAAATATTTATTTATTTATTTGAAAGTCAGAGTTAGCAGAGAGGGAGAAAGAGAGAGAGGGGGAGAGATCTTCCACTGCCAGTTCACTCCCCAGGTGGCCGCAATGGCCAGGGCTGGGACAGGCCAAAGCCTGGAGCCAGGAGTTTCTTTCAGGTCTCCCACGTGGGTGCAGGGGCCCAGGCACTTGGGTGTCTTCCATTGTTTTTTGAAGGCCATTAGCAGGGATTTGGAATGGAAGTGGAGCAGCTGGGCTACAAACTGGCGCCCACACGGGATGTTGGCATTAAAGGCGGCAGCTTTACCTGCTGTGCCATAACACCAGCTCCTTATAAACTTTTAATTAACAAAAATTGCATGTATTTATCATGTATATGTATGTTTTCATATATATATATGATGTTTTCAAATATGAACACACTGTGAGATGCCTAAATTAAACTAATTAACATCCCGCATCTCACATACCTGTCATTTGTGTGTGTGTGTTTAGAGCATATAATCACTCTATCAGTGTCTTTCAAGAATATAAACTATTATTAGTCCCTGTGTTGTACAATAGATCTCTTGAGTTTATTGTGCCCATCTAATGAAGTTTTGTATCTCTTTACCAACATCTGCCCAGCCTCCCACCTGCTACCTCTGGTGACCCTCATTCTCCTGAATCTATGACTTCAGCCTTTTGGGGCTCCATATATAAATGAGATCATGCAGTATTTCTCTCTGTGCTTGGTTTGTTTCACTTAACGTAATGGCCTCCGGGTTCACCCATGGTGCCACAAATGACAAAATTCCCTTCCTATATGCTGAATTATATTCCATTGGGTATTTACAAAGAGCCTTCAAAAAGTTTGTGGAAAGTCGATTGAAAAGTTTACTTTGGTACAAAAACTATGCATAGTTTTTTCATAGTGTCTGTTTTCCATGAACTTTCTGAATATCCCTCATAACCTCTCTGAACCACAAATTTTCAGTCTGTGAGACCGGGTTAATAATATCTATCTCAGATGGTTCATGTCAAGGTAACTGAAATAAGTGTAAAATGTTGTCTTTCTAGACTCTAAACATGATTCAAATGTTAGAGTTTTTCTTCCAGTAATAGTGAAAGGCAGATCAATGAGTAGAGCTTGATCATGGACCCTATGTAAGGTGCTTGGCACGGAGCCCACACTTTCCCACCACACAGACCTTGTGGAAGCCTGATGGCACCCTTCCCTCCCCTCCTCTCCATTCCCCCTCTCCTCCTCTCCCCTCCATTCCACCTCTCCTCCCCCTCCATTCCCCCTCTCCTCTCCTCTCCCCTCCCTTCGCCCTCTACCTTCCCCTCTCCCCCTCTCCTCTCCCCTCCCTTCGCCCTCTACCTTCCCCTCTCCCCCTCCCCTCCCCTCCACTCCATCACACAGATTTGTCCCAGAACCTTCCTTCCGCACTTCTCAGCAGATGCTACTAATTGGCCAACGTTGACACACTGGAGCCGAATGTTGTGGAAACGGGGACTCTGAGTTAGAGTAGAGCTGGGTTCAGACCTAATCCTTCCACTTACTAGATGTGTGATCCGGGGAAGTCATTTCACCGAATTTCAATTTTCTCAATTACAATAAGAATTGTGAAGCTGATCTCATTGGGCTATCAGTAAATCACACCGATAAAAGTTATCTAATATGTGGTAGGTGTTCAGTTTCTTTCCTGTTATTTCATCCTTTGCTTGAAAATGTCAAATCTCATTTGGTGGCATCACTGATTTGTTCCTGTCAGGTAAGGGTGACTGTTAGGTAGAAATTTTCAAGTTCAGTGCCCATTCAACTCACAACATTGAGGTTAAAACTGTGTAAAAATTAACAATGCTTGTGTGATAAGTTAATGGTAATGTTAAAAAAAAAAGAGTCCTAACAAATTTTCTCATTTATTTTTTAGGGTGAACGTGGAGAATGTGGTAAACCAGGAATAAAAGGTGACAAAGTAAGGAACATTTAAAAAATTATGTATGTATTTATTCGAGGAAAGGAGAGAGGGAGGGAGGGGTAGGGTGGAGGATGGGGAGAGTTCTCCCGTCTGCTGGTTTACTCCCTAGATGCCTGTAAAAGCCAGCCAGATGGGGCAGAAGTTAGAAGTTAGGAAAGCAATTCAGGTCTCCCACCTGGGTGGCAAAAACCAATGACTTGAGCCATCACTGCTGCTTCCCAGGGTCTGCACTGGCAGGAAGCTGGAGCCGGGAACCAGACCTGGAAGTTGGACCCAGCTACTCTGCTGTGGGACTTGGGTGTCGTAACTGCTGGTCTCACCCCCACCTACAGGAATGCGTTTCTAAAATGCGAACGCTGACTGTAAAAGGTGAAGCTGCTGCCTGCAGCGCTGGCATCCCAGGTGGGCACCCTTTCAGGTCGTGGCTGCTCCACTTCCAACCCAGCTCCCTGCTAATGCACCTGGGGAAGCAGCAGAGGATGGCCCAAGTAGTTGGGCCCCTGCACCCACATGGGAGACCCAGAAGAAGCTCTTGGCTCCTGGCTTCGGCCTGGCCCAGCTCCAGCCATTGCAGCCATTTGGGGAGTAAACAGGGGATGGAAGATGTTTCTTACTCTCTCCCTTTCTCTATCTGTATCTTTGCCTTTCAAATAAATAAATAAATCTTTAAAAAATGCTAACAGCTGTGATCTACTTTGGGCTGTTTTCTTATTGGGATGAATTTTGTGGGTCTCACTATTAGGATTGGAAAGTCAGTGGCTGGATTTTCACATCTGTGAAAGATGAGGTACCAAACAAAGCAATACCTAACCTAGTTAATGGAGTCCTCACATACCTTTCTTATGGACCATTAAGATCTTGGTTTGTGTCACCCTAACCTGTGAGGCTAGGTCTACACAATGTTGCATTAAGAAGAATAATTCAACCAGTGAAATCTTAAATAAGTTAATGAAATAATCATAAATAATGCTTGAAATTTTGAAAGTGCAACAAGAAACAGACTTTTTTTTTTTTACGTTTAGTTAAAAAACAAATATGAAATAGTACTAAGACTGGAAACAACATTAAACATATTAAAAAAGTTCTTTCATAGGCCAAAAACTGGGAAAATATATCTGGGATTTAATAACTGGCCCCCAAAATATAGGGTAAAAATAGCTTCATTTTAGTGAAGAAATATTTTTTGTTTAAATTTATTTATTTTGTTTGAAGGGGTGGGAAGAGAGACAGAGATCTTCCATCTACCAGTTAACTCCCCCAATGCCTGCAACAGCTGGGACTTGGGCCACAATGAAGCCAGGAGCCAAAACTTCCACATGGATGGCAGGGACCCAAGTACTTGGGCCATCACCTACTGCCTGATTTTGAAATTGAAACCAGGAGCAGAGCAGGGACTCAACCCCCAGCACGTGAATGTGGATGGGGCAACCCAAGTGGTGTCTTTACCGCTAGGCCAAAAATCCACCATACACAGTTAGAGTTATTAGCAAAATGCCACCAAGAGATACTAAACTCTTTCAAAACAAATATTGTAATGATGGGTGGGAATCAAGATGAGAAAATGAGGCAGAAGTTTAAAAGAAGAGAATAACATAATGACATTGAAACTGGGATATGGGAGGCTGGCACAGAGGCTAAGCCTCTGCCTGTGGTGCCAGCATCCCACATGGGTGCCGGTTTGTCTCCCGGCTGCTCCTTTTCCAATCCAGCTCCCTACGGAGGGCCTGGGAAAGCAGCAGAAGATGGTCCAAGTATTTAGGCCTCTGGGCCCACGTGGGAGACCCAGAAGAAGCTCCTGGCTCCTGGCTTCGGATTGGCCCAGCTCTGGCTGTCGTGACCATTTGGGGAGTGAACCAGCAAATGGAAGACCTTTCTCTCTCTCTCTCTCTCTGAAACTCTACCCCTCAAATAAATAAATAGAATATTAAAAAAAAAAAAAAAAAGCAGCTTGGATGGAACTGAACACTTTAAAGAGCCTGAGACTTACTGAGAACTCTTCAACCACTGTGGAGTTTACGGTGAGGTAGGTCTGCACAGGGTGTGCTTGGTAATTATCTCTGGGCAGAATGAAAACTTGATAATAAATAGTTTCTCCTGGAGGGTAATTGAAATGGAGGGTGGATGTACAGAAGGGACAGCCATAGAATACAACGGAAATAAAAGTCAAACAATGCCTAAGGAAACTTCATAAAATAAAAGCTGTTAACACAGCATCAATATATGGTATTTTTCAACTGAAATGCCAGGAAATGCTAAAGGCATCATTTTCTGTGTCAAGAGAAAGGAAAAGGAAACACTGCTAATTATAAGATGCAACAGAGGAGACTATGTTTAGTGGAGGGTTAGGATGCTGCTCCAGACACCCACATCCCACAGAGTGCCTGGATCTGGCTCAGACTCTGCTCCTAGTCCCAGCTTCCTGCTAACCCAGACCCTGGGAGGCAGCAGGTGATGATAAAGTAGATGTGTCCTTGTTTTTATTTTATTTTATTTTTTTTTTTTATTTTTTTGACAGGCAGAGTGGACAGTGAGAGAGAGAGACAGAGAGAAAGGTCTTCCTTTGTCGTCGGTTCACCCTCCAATGGCCGCCGCGGTCGGCGCGCTGCGGCCGGTGCGCTGCGGCGGGCGCACCGTGCTGATCTGATGGCAGGAGCCAGGAGCCAGGTGCTTTTCCTGGTCTCCCATGGGGTGCAGGGCCCAAGCACCTGGGCCATCCTCCACTGCACTCCCTGGCCACAGCAGAGAGCTGGCCTGGAAGAGGGGCAACCGGGACAGAATCTGGCGCCCCAACCGGGACTAGAACCCGATGTGCCGGCGCCGCTAGGTGGAGGATTAGCCTAGTGAGCCGCAGCGCCGGCCAGATGTGTCCTTGTTATCCACATTGTGGACCCAGACTGAGTTCCTAGCTCTTGACATTGACCTGGCCCAGACCCAACTGTTACAGGCATTTGGGGGAGTGAACCAGCAAATGGGCGAGATCAGTTTGTCTCTATGTTTGTGAAATAAATATGTGATAGAGTATAAGACATACCCCAATGCTGGAGATGTAAACATTTGAAAAAAAATTGTTTATCTTATAAGAGTCAATGAAATAGTGTTCTTGTTATGAGAATACACACAAATTTATAAGAAAAAAAAGAACAGCAAAAGACATAAATAACCAATAAATGCACAAAATACCCCAACATGCTAGCGACCAGACAAGTGGAACAAAGACATTAAGATACTATTTCCCCCGTCAGATTAGCAAACACTATATTGCACTTAATATTGACAGAGGTTCTAGAAGATGAAGATATGTTCTCATACTAAGTTGTAGAAATGGTTAATGATCAAACTCCGTGGTAGATACCTCTCTCTGTATAATTGGCATGGGAAACACAGAAGAGCAAGAAAGGGAGACTTAAATGTGCTCTCATCCCTGCTTTATCAGCCTCACCTACGAAGCTATCCTTAGCAGTGAGTCAGAAGTTGGACAAGAGGTACTCTATAAAAGTATGCAAGTTTACATAAAAAAGAGTCAGAATTAGAGAAAGATTTGTGCACAAAGATACTCATTATTTTAAAAATCAGTAATACTTTAATGTCAAACAGTGGGACATGAATGATAAATTATAAGTCCCTCTCCTTGACTATGAGCCTTTTTACCAAGAGTTTTCAGTGATGTGCAACAATATTTCTGAGACAATGTAGGGTTAAGCAGGGCTTCAAATTAGATATACATTTTTTTTTTGACAGGCAGAGTTAGTGAGAAAGAGAGAGACAGAGAGAAAGGTCTTCCTTCCGTTGGTTCACCCCCCAAATAGCTGCCACAGCCGGTGTGCTGCGCCGATCCGAAGCCAGGAGCCAGGTGCTTCCTCCTGGTCTCCCATGCAGGTGCAGGGCCCAAGCACTTGGGCCATCCTCCACTGCACTCCCGGGCCACAGCAGAGAGCCAGATTGGAAGAGGAGCAACTGGGACAGAATCCGGCGCCCCAACTGGGACTAGAACCTGGGGTGCTGGCGCAGCAGGCGGAGGATTAGCCTAGTGAGCTGTGGCGCCGGCCTAGATATACATTTTGATCAAATTATTTGAAGAAAAATATTGGGAATAAAACTGGATGAAAATGTTAAAATTTTAACAGTATTTGTGTGATTCTTAAAATAGTATCTTTACCTCTTTTCATCATCACCAAAATTTGTCAAAAAGGAGCAGATTATACTTTGGTAAGAAAAAAAAAGTTGAAATTGAGGAAGAGAGAAACTCGACTATATTATATTCTCGTAAAACTAATTTTAAGTGAGTTTCCTAGTTAGGTAACATACTGAAATGTTTTCTATTAGAAGAGTGTCGAGTATAAATAGTGTTTTGCTCAGTTCCATAGGCTAATGATCTAGATACAGAAACTCACTAAATTGCTGATTTAACAGACCCTATCTTTTTGGAGGAAAACATGCTGCCAAGGTGACTGCCTTGTAAGGAATATCAAGAAGTAATTCTTTCACTCTTATTAAAATGTCAGTATAGGGGCTGGCATTGTGGCAGAGCAGGTCACGCTGCTGCCTGCCGCACAAGCATCCCAGTTCAGCTTCGCTGCTCACTCAGCGCTCAGCTACTGTGCCTGGGAAGGCAGTGCAGGATGGCTCAAATCCTTGCACCCCTGCCACCCAAGTGGGAGACCAGGATAGAGTTCCTGCTTCCTGGCTGCAGCCTGGCCCAGCCCTGACGATTGTGACCATTTGGGAAGATGCCTCTGCTTCTTCCTCTCTCTCTGTCGATCTGCCTTTCAAATAAATATATTCTTAAAAAGTCAGTATTATAGGCCAAGCATTTACATCTAAAATTATATTTGCATGGAATCTTTTTAGTAAAGGCAAGTGTGGACCGTCATTGGCTCATTAATTGGGATAATTTCAATTTGCTGGCTGAGCTGCATGGACAACCATGGAAGACTGGGTATTACCCAGAGCAGCTTTCCTTCCCTCCCTCCTAAAGTCATTGTGTTTATCAGTGGGTATTTGGAGACACTGACCACCCATTTATGCCATAGGGATCTCCAGGACCATATGGACCGAAGGGACCAAGAGGACTTCAGGTAAGGAGTCTGCAACCAAAGCTGTCTGGATTATAGTCCCCGGCATAGTTTTTAGAAATCCCTTTGCCTACTTGTACTCTCTGCCAATGTAATTAGAATATCTGTGGATTGGAGCCAGGCATCAATAGTTTTAACCCCCCCCGCCGCCATGATTCTACTGTGCACCAAGTTTGTACACCACTTTTGTAATGTTTTGATTAACTAACTCAGGCTCCCTAAAATTACCCTTCCTAAAAGGTGCCAGCAGGTCAGTCAGCTTGCTTGGTGAGTAGTTGAGGAGATGAAAAAACTTACTGTCTAGAGAGGTGAAGAAATTCAAAATAGTTAAAAGCAGGAGGTAACTTTTTTGCATTGCCAATGGAAGAGAGATGGAATAACCTATGCATTTTATCTAAATTATAATATTTGTGTTGTTCCATCACTATCAGTAGTTAATACTTTATAATATGGAATGATTCTTTACAGCACTTATTTAAGTTATACATGTTCCATGGATTTCAGGAAATAATCTGGACACATTTTTTTCCAGTCTAGTAATTGCTGATTCTAAAGGTATACTAGAGGGTGACTATGAAGAGTTAATTACAAATACTCCCAGCAGTTTCCTGAAAATTATACTTTTTTTTGTTTTTTTTAAACTTTTATTTAATGAATATAAATTTCCAAAGTACGATTTATGGATTACAATGGCTTCCCCCACATACCGTCCCTCCCACCCGCAACTCTCCCCTTTCCTACTCCCTCTCCCCTTCCATTCACATCAAGATTCATTTTCGTTTCTCTTTATATACAGAAGATCAGTTTAGCATACATTAAGTAAAGATTTTAACAGTTTGCTCCCACACAGAAACATAAAGTGAAAAATACTGTTTGAGTACTAGTTATAGCATTAAATCTCAATGTACAGCACACTAAGGACAAAGATCCTACATGAGGAGTAAGTGCACAGTGACTCCTGTTGTTGACTTAACAAATTGACACTCTTGTTTATGGCATCAGTAATCACCCTAGGCTCTTGTCATGAGCTGCCAAGGCTATGGAAGCCCCCTGAGTTCACTGACTCTGATAATTTTTAGACAAGGCCATGGTCAAAGTGGAAGTTCTTTCCTCCCTTCAGAGAAAGGTACCTCCTTCTTTGATGACCCGTTCTTTCCACTGGGATCTCACTCACAGAGATCTTTCATTTAGGTTATTTTTTTTTTTTTCCAGCGTGTCTTGGCTTTCCATGCCTGAAATACTCTCATGGGTTTTTCAGCCGGATCCATATGCCTTAAGGGCTGGTTCTGAGGCCAGAGTGCTGTTTAGGACATCTGCCATTCTATGGGTCTGCTGTGTATCTCACTTCCCATGTTGGACCATTCTCTCCCTTTTTTATTCTATCAGCTAGTATTTGCAGACACTATTCTTGTTTATGTGATCCCTTTGGTTCTTAGTCCTATCATTATGATCAATTGTGAACAGAAATTGATCACTGGGACTAATGAGATCGCATTGGTACATGCCACCTTGATGGGATTGAATTGGAATCCCCTGGTATGTTTCTAACTCTACCGTTTGAGGTAAGTCAGCTTGAGCATGTCCCGATTTGCACATCTCTTCCCTCTCTTATTCTCACTCTTATATTTAACAGTGATCACCTTTCAGTTAAGTTTCAGCACTTAAGAATAATTGTGTATTGATTACAGTATTCAACCAAAAGTATTAAGTAGAACAAACAAAAAAAATACTAGGAGGGATAACATATCAAGTTGCTCATCAACAGTCAGGGTGAGGGCTGATCAAGTCACCGTTTCTCATAGTGTTCATTATTATTTTATTCAAGATTTCTTAGATAACATCTAGCTAGCTGTCAAATCCTTTGCTTTGGCCTGGAGTTGTCCTGGAAGGGCAGTAATTAATCATTACATGGTCATTGGAAACTCTTTCAAGTATATAAGCTTTAGATATTTAAGAAGTCTTTGAATATTCAAAATCATTCAAAAATGGGATCCAGCACAGGAATAAGTTTGGAAATACAGGTTTAGAAAATAAAAACCTCTTTATGAAAATATTTGCTGTCAGTTCAACAGCCATTTTAGAAGCATCTTATTTGACACGCGGAATTTTATCTCATCCCATTTCTCAATTGGATGTAATCTCAATTTAGCTCTCAGTTAGATAGTCTGACTTCTAATATCCAGGATCCTAAAGGATTGGTTCATTCCAATCCTTTTGTACTCTTGTACACAGAACTAATTCTCGGTTTTTATCTTGGGACAGGGCATCAGTGGACCTCCAGGGGATCCAGGCCCGAAGGGATTTCAAGGCAATAAGGTAATTTTCCCTATTGATTACCTTCCTCTAGTGCACTGTGGCCATGCAGGCTTTTGTTAGGCAGAAGTCAATGGACTGTGAAGAAGCACCTTCGGAAATACATAATAAACTGCAGGTATGTACACAGAATCAAGTTCAAGTACAAGTCAGCACCATAGGTTTTCCGTTTATTATTCCCTCATTCGAGAGAATGATTGATATAAGGCATCATCTACACTCTGCTGTATTTCTTTCTTATTCCTGACCATTCGTCATTTTATGGTTCCTGGAAACTGAGGAGCAGTAACAAATAGTGCAGTTCAAATCACTGTTTCCCACAGGTGATGCCAACTCCATGGATTATTTATAGGGAAAGTGAATTTACAACTTCTGTACCAACAGATGTCGAGCCATTAAAAAAATTACAAGGCAATTGCAACCATCAGTCCTGACTTCTAATGTCATTCAACAGATAGCCAGGCAAGACAGAAAGGTAGCAGTTGAATAGGTGCCAAATAGAACCCAAAGAGGCTGGTAAGAGGATCTTTACAAGTTGTGGTTATAAGGCTCTTGTTCTCCCAAGGAGAACGGCCATGAATTTGCTAAAAATTAGATTTTTAATCTCCTTTTAAATTCTTCTCAATTCTTGATAAATTTCATGAATATAGTAAATATCCCAGAAATGGTGCTGATTTAGTGACGAGAGCTGTGTGGAATCGGTGACTGCAGAGAATGTTGTCCCAAGTGAGCCTAGGCAAAGGCGACTTTGTCAGCGCCTACTTTCAAGGGTGATAAGAAATTTCAGTTGTAGGGAGTAGTTGGGCTGCTTGAGTGTTCATTTTCCCAGAGAGAGGAAAGGGAGTGACAAGTACAGTATTTTTACCGAGATAATGACAGCCTGTGATTTCCCAGGCCACTTTTAATTGGCAAATTAAAATCGAATGGGCTTCTCCGCAGGCGTTGCTTAAGCTTCATCTGGGGAAATGGTCTTTTCCAGTCCTTGCCTGTGATTAATCCTCCCTGGGGGGAAAGAAAGGGTCCTGTTGAATACAGAATAGAAATGCTGATAAAATTGCATTGGCTATAGGTAGAAGTCTTACAGCAGGAAAAATGTATTTTGACAAGATACACATGTTTCTAGGATTCTTTTGTTACTTAAAAAGAGGGTTTTCACACATTGGTGAAAAAGAGGCTCAAAATCAGGCATCAAAACTGGAGCTTGCAACAGGGATAGAATCACAGTATTGGTGCCACCGAGCATGTTAGAGACCATACTGGCCAACATTTTCATATTGGAAATGAACCTGGAGGTCAGAGGCCCAGCCAGCTCCCATCATCAGCTCCCAGGGCAGTGGAGAGGTGGTGGGCTGGGAGCAGTGTGTGCGTCTTAAGTGACAGTGCCACGGCAGTGGGCAGGGGGAGGGACAGATCCATGAGAAGGTGCTGTTGTGTGATCACTTCTCTGTACAGCCAGGAAAATTGCTACTTAAGCTATTTTAAAAGTTAAATTTTTCTCCATAAAATGTATCTTTGAATTCTAACAATGCATGAATACTTATTAAGTAATGAATCAAGTGTTTTCTTGGGTGGGAGGAGTGATGGCTGTAATTTTTCTGATATATTAGAGATTTGTATTGACTTTTTAAAAAGTCTGTAGGATTTGGTGATACTTAGACTTTTTTTAAAAAATTATTTTATTTGAAAGGCAGAGTTACAGAAATGCAGAGGCAAAGGTAGCAAGAGAGAGGTCTTCCATCTGCTGGTTCACTCCCCAGATTGCCACAACAGCCAGAACTGGGCCCATCTAAAGCCAGGAGCCAGGAACTTCTTCCTGGTCTCAAATGCAGGTGCAAGGGTCCAAGCACTTGGGGTAAATTCTACTGCATCCCCAGGCCATAGCAGAGAGCTGGATTGGAAGTGGAGCAGCAGGGACTTGAACCAGCACCCATATGGGATGCAGGCACTGCAGGCAGTGGCTTTACTTGCTACGCCACAGCAGTGGCCCCTCGTATTGACTTTCTTTTTTTAAATTTTTATTTTATTTTATTTTATTTTTGACAGGCAGAGTTAGACAGTGAGAAAGACAGAGAGAAAGGTCTTCCTTCCGTTGATTCACTCTCCAAATGGCCACTACGGCCAGCGCTACGCTGATCCGAAGCCAGGAGCCAGGTGCTTCCTCCTGGTCTCCCTTGTGGATTCAGGGCCCAAGCACTTGGGCCATCCTCCACTGCCTTCCCCGGGCCACAGCAGAGAGCTGGCCTGGAAGAGGGGCAACCGGGACAGAATCCGGCACCCCGACCGGGACTAGAACCCGGGGTGCCGGCGCCGCAGGCAGAAGATTAGCCTAGTGAGCAGCGGTGCTGGCCCGTACTGACTTTCATAACATAATCACACAAACGAGGAGGCATTATTCCAAAAGTATTTGAGGAGTTGATCAATGTCCTAAGTGCCTCTCTTTAAATAAAACTTTTAATTTAAAAAACTGAAAATAATTGTAAAACATACATGATATGAAATTTCCATTTAGGTTCCAATCCCAAAGTTCACTACCAAGTGAACACACAAAGTTTATTACTAATTTTGGGGGGAGTTTTGAGGGCTGATGGGAGGCAGTGAGGTGGGCACGAGTGTCCCATTTTCCTGCTAGGTGTATTTCTGGTTTAAGGTCACAAATATAGTGATCTCTTGGCTCTTGCTTTGAGATTATTGCTAACTTCTGTATAATTTCTATTTCTTTCCCCTGTTAGCCAGAGAACTATAACACATTAATCATTAGGGTTTTTTTTTATTTTGTTTTGTTTTGTTTTGGTCTTACACTTTTGTTAGTGTATTGTTCAAAAAGTTACATTTCAGGGAATGATTTCATCATGCCTCCCAGAATGTACTTTTTTTTTTTTTTAAGATTTTATTTATTTATTTATTTGAGAGATAGAGGGAGAGAGTGAGAGAGACACAGAGAAAGGTCTTCCATCTGCTGGTTCACTCCCCAGATGGCCGCAACGGCTGGAGCTGTTCCAATCCGAAGCCAGGAGCCAGAAGCTTCTTCTGGGTCTCCCATGTTCAGGGTTCAGGGGCCCAAGGACTTGGGCCATTTTCTACTGCTTTCTCAGGCCTTAGCAGAGAGCTGGATTGGAAGTGGAGCAGCCAGGACTTGAACCAGCGCCTATATGGCATGTCGGCACTTCAGGTGGAAATTACCCTACTATGCCACAATGATGACCCCACTCCCAGGATATGCTTTTAAATTTTGAAGATTCCACAAATATGTTTCCCTCAGCCTGGACATAATGTTGTATGTTATAGCAACATTTCTTTTTGTCCATTATAATTTTATTAGAATATGTTTTTAGGAAACTGTTCAGCTTATGTCAAAAGAATCTCAAATTTAGTAATTCTATATTTTCTAAGGGGCAACTTCTATACAGTAGCTAACATTTATTTATTAAATATTATGTGTATATACAGTCTAAATACTCATTTCACGCTAATACTACCTTTTGTTGTAGACCTTGCTACATCCACGTTATAGAGATTAGGCTTATAAAGATTTAAGCAATGCATGCAAATCTACAGAGCCAGAAAGGGACAGAACCAAGATTCAAACCCAAAAGTCTGCTTGTAACTACCATATTGTATTCATCTGCTTATGAAAAACAGCGGTGTTTCCTGAATATTTGGCCTGAGATAAATGCATTTCGTCAGGATTCTCTGGCACTCACCTCTGTCTCCCTCTTAGGGCCCTCTGGCTGGGACAGCAGCGTGTTGAAAGGTGCATTTCTACTCCATTGCAACGCTCATCTGAAAGTTCAGGGAAGACCAGGGGGGAGTCACGAGGGGAAAAGAAAACAGAATGTTAACCGAGCATTTTCAAATGCTGTGTCTCCTACTAGACGTTAGAATAGAAACCTCTGGACACGGAACATTCGCAAAGATTCCCTGAGAGCGTCTAGGTGGGTCTGCCTGTGTGAATGGCCTCTCTCACAAACTGCAATCACTTTATGTTGCTGGAGGGCTTGGATTTTCTCAAGCAAGAAGTTTTCCAGAAAGGGTGGCCAAAGAACAAAAGGGAAAAACAAATAGTATGTGTTAAATCAAGGCAACATGTGCTTCTGGCCCAGTGTCTCAAATCACTTCTGTCATTAATATTGTCCACACCTAAGGTAGCTTTGTGCCCTGAAAGTCCTTGTTGCCTTAGCAACAAAACCTAGAAGTTTCTCAGAATAAAGCCTTGGCTTGCAGGCTACTCAGCCTCCCCTTCACATGAGGGTCACAGAGCGTCATTCATAAGAATGTCCCAGGGCTCTCTGAAAGCAGCAACAACAATAATAACCCAAGTGTCCAAGAAGTCGTATCCCTGGGATCACAGTGAGGGTGGAACGCCGGCGGGAGCGTGCACTCATGCCCAGGTGCCTCAGGTGGAGGTCCCATAAGAGTGAGAAAGAGTGGCTCGTGATTGGCAGGCCTTTCAAGTCACAGAGAACAAGTTACCAAATTTAATTCTGAACAGATAAGCACAGTGGAACACTGGGTGGGGGCAAGCCCGTGTTAGGTCATTTTTGCCATTTCTTGATGTCTGTCTGAGGTTATTGCTGAAGGACATTTCCTTCTCAGACCTCACGTGATTTGCTGCTGCTAAGACTCTCTTTGTGCTCAGGGTAGGGGCTGGGGGAGGGACAGCACTGTGGCATGTGCAGGGGCCAGCTTGTGACACTTTTCAGGGTCTCAGCATCAGAGCTCAGGAGGTGGGCCCGCAGAGCCCCAGGAGAGAACCCAAAGCCTCTTCCCAAGGCAGAGGATGGTATTTTGTCCTGCGACAATGGAAAAAATGCTGTCACATTAGCTTACACGATGGTTTATCGTGATGGAGAGATGCCCTTCTTCTAACCCCTTCCCTTGCTCTCCCCTCTAACAATCATAATATTTCCTGTGGGGTTTTCCCCTGAAATGTCTTACTCTTACTCCACACTCAAGTGTAAAAAACTTAAAGTCCTTTGACCTGAGACTCGATCACACTTTATATTCACCTTAGATTCTAAGATGCTAAGGAAACCCATGGAGAAACAGCATCAGTCTGTTCCAGTTTAATAAATGGATATGGAATCTGGTCGATCTCCAGTGAATCAAACATCCATCACATTGGACGAAGACCTAATGTTAATGAATGAGCTGAATCTGTGTTTCAGAGTAGGAACATTTAGCTTGCTCTACACCAAACCACAGTTCTTCCTTCTCCTAATCCTGCTCAAGCAAGCGTCTGTTCTAGTTTTTGAAGTTCCTAAGAAAAAGGCGGTGTTTTCTTTTTTTAAGTAAATGATGTACTAATGAGGATATTATATAAACTATAGTAAGATATGCAGACTCTCAGATTAACACTGTAAGCCTGGCAGACACAACATCCTATTTTCTCCAGAACACTTTGAAATGAGGTTGATTTTAGCCAGAAGACCAGCTGTCAGTCTTGAATGTCAGTGCTAGGAATGCACATACAGATACTTCCAACAGTGGGGAATCACGTTTCCATCCTTTTCCCAGCGATTTGTTGCTTATACCTTTAAAATATTATTTCTGTATTTGTTTATTTGTTTACATATTTTTATTTGAAAGGAGAGAGAGAGATATCTTCCATCTGCTGATTCACTCCCAGATGGCCACAACAGCCTGAGCTGGGCGATCTGAAGCCAGGAGCTTCTTCTGGGTCTCCCTCGTGGGTACAGAGCCCAGACCTGGATCACCTTCTGCTGCTTACCCAGGCCTTTTGAAGGGAGTTGGATTGGAAGTAGAGGAACCGGGACTCAAACTGGTACCCATATGGGATGCCAGCATTGCAGGTGGCGGTTTTACTCACTACACCACAGCATTGGCCCCAACACAAATATTTCTTGAATGAATGAATACTTGAAAGAGAATTAACGGTTTTACAGTAGTCCACGTTATCCACAGGAGAAGATTCCTAGTAGATTCCTGAAACTGGGTATAATACTATATATCCATTCCTATGACAATGCTTAATTTATAACTGAAACACAATAAGGGATTAAAGTATAACATAAAACAAAAAATTATAAAAATATTCTGTAAAACATTATTCTAAATTTATGAATTGCTTCTTTCTGGAAATTCTCATTTAACATCTTCAGAATAGGATTTGCCATGGGTATCTGAAACCAGGAACAGTGAAACCATAGGTGAGGGGGTGCTACCACAGATGGGAAGAGTGGCCAGCTGTACTGTACTGGGAACAGAGTAGACAACAGTCTGAGTTATCACTGGATGTGGCAGTGTTGAGGTCATTGGAAACCTTTGCAATGGCGGTTTCAACAGCAATGGGAGGGAGATGGTGATGGGGTTGACAGAATTAGAGAACACGACACAGTGGTCTGGAATGTTGACCCTTCTTCCAACACGCTGGTAATAAAGAGCGCTCTGTGTAGACAAAACCCATCAACAGCTTCTGGGCATTAAACACTAATGTGCTATTTATACTTTTGTTTCAAAGTGGCGTGAAGACTTGTGAATTGAGCTTAATTTTTACAGTTCCATATATATTCATACAACTTAGGGTCTCTTGCTTTCTATAATACCAGTATCTTTATTAGAATGGAAAAATCACTACTAAATGTTCTGGTTCAGTAGATTTAAACACACATTTCTTGTTTTGGTCATTATCTCAAAACTTGGTTTGGCTCAGAGCTTTGTAGCTTTAGTAGGTCAATCTGTTAAACATAAATAATATTTCCAGTTATAGTTTGGAAATAGTGTAACACCAGAACTGTGAACAACTATGACGGATTTTAAACTTTTTCTCAAACATGTTGCATAGAGCTCAGACAACTCAAAATCATGTTGTTTTCAACCACTAAAAGAAATCACGGTGGTGGGCCCAGCAGTTAAGATGCCAGTTAGAATGCTCATGTCCCACATCATTAGATTCGATTCTTAGCCCTGCTTCTAGCTAATGTTCACCTGGGAGGCAGTGGTGATGGATCAAATAGTTGGATATCTGACAGCCGTGTGGGAGGCCTGGACTGAACTCCTGGCTTCAGCCTGGTCCAACTTTAGTCATTGTGGGCATTTGGGATAGTGAAACGGGACAGGAATGCTCTCTTATGGTCTCTGTCATGCTGCCTTTCAAATAAGTGATTATAAAGTCAAGATTTTAACAGGATATAATTACATCTAACTTTATGTGAAATAAATCAGGGAAACATATGTAGACATCTGTAATTCCTAATAAAGAATAATCAAACAAAAAAAGGTTTGAAGTTCACAGCTCTCTTAACAGAATGACTGTATTTTTGGATTCCTGTAAAATGGTTTAACTATAGGGTTCTTGACTGCGTCAGTTTTTCTGGTTGTCAAAAAGCAATAATGTGCTGTCTGGTTCTTCCGGCAGGCTAGCAACTATGAATAAGGTTGTGACTGCTCAGCATAAAGGAAGAATCCCTTTACACTTTTAATTATAAATATCTGTTAAATGAAGAACAAGGGCCAACCTGCCAAACTATGTGCATGTTTTTCCTTCAGAGATGTCAGAGTCTGAATGCTATTTCTGTTCTGGGCCTAATTAAAGGGAAAGAATCATTAGACATCCAGCAATTCTTGCTGTGGAAAGAGCTTTGACCTACATGCACATCTGCCCACCAGGACTCTAAATGAGCTTATTAGCTCACTTGACATGAGACAAGTGATAGTGACAACTGGAAGTGGCTGCCAGAACATGTGGATGTCAGCCAGTGGCTTCAAGGTAGATGATTTCCATTCCCAAATCTCCGATGCATACGGCTCTTGGCAGATGGGGTGCATGGTGTGTGTGTGTGTGTGTGTGTGTGTGTGTGTGATTGCCAAGATAAAGGCTTTGGCAAACCAGGGAACCCAAAATGCTGCCAACATTTCCCACAAAGTTGTTGAGTCTCACCTGCATGCTGTGTTAAACTGGGCCCTAATGTGGAGCAGGATCAGCGACCGTAGTATCTTCAGAGGGATGTCACATTTTAAAATGTCCTTTACTCTTTCAAGTAAGTTGTGATAGCAACTTTGCAACAGAAAATTATTGTTATCTCAAGGTTAAGACTTTTTAAAATTGTGATAAAATGTACATAATATAGTATGCATCATCTGAATCACTCAAGGGTGGTAAATATATTCCCAGTGTTGTGTAGCCGTTAGCACTATTTGTACCCAAAACTTTTTCATCATTCCAGCATTGAATGGTCACTCCTCATTTCTCCCTTCTCACAGATTCCGAGGGCAAGCGGTTAAGAAACGTGTCACGTGGGCCTCTTCTCGTCATCGATGTGCTGTTGTCACATTAGAGGAGAGTGTCCACTCTAACATTTCCCAGCAGCTCCTTTTTGTGCTATGATTCTCAAAAGCTCTCTTGATAGGCTGCTGACTTGTCCTTGCTTTCAGCAAAAATGTCACATATTTCCTTAGGTTTTGTTATGTATGATGATGTCCAGTTTTCTCTTAGATTGTCAGAAGACTATGAATAACCATTTTTGTTGGCCAAACGTGGTCAAGTATTGCCAGTGTCTTGTGGCTTGTCCTGACAGCAATCTAGAAAGAGAGACGGGTCACTAAAATCTAATGCTGCAATTTTCATTCTGTTCTTCACTAATTCTTTGTCTTGTGGAGTTTTTCTGCTTCAGAAGGCACAAATGATAGCCTGTGTGTAGGGTAACCTTTTTTCATATGCAGGTGGATAATATTTAAAGCAAAAGACTTTAACTAGAGATTTGAAATAATGGTAGTTCCAACCTTAGTGCCATTTGCTAATTACTGTTTGTGTGTAAGGTTACATATGTGATCAGTGTTGCCAGCCATAGTTTAGTCTAACTTGACCACTAATTCAGTGACAAGACCGATCCAGGTAGACGTGTTGTACTGAAATGGTATGAGAGTCAGCTTGTATACATTCAGTTCCCTCTTGGCTTGTGTGTTGTTGTAGACTGTTCATCTTCATGTGATGGATCTTTCATTATGGATAGAATGCTAGTATTTGATTTTTCATTTTCCATCCTATAAACAAAGATATGAGTTTAGTCTGATTTTTAAAAATATTTGTTTTGAAAGTTAGAATTAGAGGAAGGGATGTGAGACAAAAAGGTAGAGAAAGATAGAATTACGTAGATTTTTTCAAACTTTGGTTCACTCTTCAGATGGCTACAATGGGCAGAGCTGGGTCAGACTGAAGCTAGGAGCCAGGAGCCTCATCCAGGTCTCCCATGTGGATGACAGGGGTGCAAGCACTTGGGCCATCTTCCGCTGTTTCCTCCAGTCCATTAGCAGAGCTGGATTGGAAGTGGAGCAACCAGAACATGAACTGGTGCCCATCTGGAATTCTGGCATTGCACATGCAGCTTAACCCACTGTGCCACAATACAAACCCCCTAGTCTGATTTTTGAAATACTTTAAGAAAAGTCTTAAAAATTCTTAAGAGCCACTTTGGTACAGTGGTTGGCAGCCAGACTACAGGGATTGAAACCCTGCACTGTATTTTTTTACTGTGTGATTTGGGAAAGTTATTTTACCTCCCTATGACTCAGCATTCTCATCCATGTGGTGTGTTAAGACTGAAACTACCTCTTACAGTTTTGTGAAAATTAAATGAATGTAAAATTCTTACAGCATCACTTGTTACATTTTTAGTGCCATATGGATTGATAATTTTTATTAAGCTATTAGGTATTTTTATTAAGCTATTAGGTATTTTGACAAGTTTATATCAATCAAACCAAATCTACCCTGATGTTTTCTAAAAAAAACAAGCTTTTTACTAAATACAATACTTTCTGTGATACAAGATAAAACAGATGCAAAATGGGGCTCGATTTAACAAGTACATGACAAATATTAACTGTATCCATCCCTCGGTCCCTCCCCTCCTTCCTTCCCTTCCAAATAAAATGTTTATTCCTCCTTTCCTTCCATTTGGAAGGCAGAAGAATATTAGCCATGAGACTTAAAATATTAAAGGTGTTGCCACATGTATATGGGAAATGATTAAAATAGGTCACTGAAATGTTTTTCTAATATTTATAAGAACCCAAAGTGTGACTGAAATGTTCCTAATTATATTATCCAAGAAAAGCTAAAGTTCTGGCCTCAAACAATTCCAAATCTTAGAGAACCATTTGCTGTTTGTTATTGTAGGAAAGGAAGGCTTTGCTTTTGGTTAGTGTCATGTATAGAGAATGTTGGCTTTTCTCTCGCTGAACTTTCCTCAGGCTGTTTAATTCTGGTGCCATTACCATTTCAGCTGAAAACAAAAAAGATAGTTAATTGCGTTTGAGCAAGTTTGTAGGAGAAACCGTGTAATAGGTTCTTGATATATTTATGCAATTTGTATATAGTTGCTTCTGGTTGAAAACTCAAGTAAACTAGAAGGAACTCCACAGAGGCATTTTCAGGCCCATAGCTGCCCTCAGTCTAGAACCAGTTTTCTGTTTGTTTATCTCCCGCAGCTAGCACAGACCTGGTGCCCTGGTGACTGCTCACCAGTAAATGTTTGTTGCATGAGTAGCTAAGGGAATGATAGTAATTAGCTAAGCATTGAAAATGCAAAGCTGAGAAAAACCACATGCATCCTTCCACAGTCTAGTGGGTAACACATTAACATGCCTACAAATGCAAAGTTGCAACTGTAGTGAAAGCTCAGAAAAACAAGAAAATTGTGCTATCAAAACTGCAGTGGCAACAATAGGGATTCCACCTGATCCTTATATTGCTCTGGCAGCAATATAAGGAATGAATTGAAGTAGAGTGGATGCAGGTTGAGTGGTAAGGATTTTGGTGTCATATAAACAAGAGAGGATATTAATTTGGTGGAGAGTATGGAGGTGTGGTAGACAGTTGGAGAGGGAGATGGATTTAAGAATCATATTGATAGATGTTTGACTCAGGAGGGATTGTGGTATCTTTCCCAAAGATAAACAGCACTGGAAGATGACCAGGTCTGGGTGTGGATGATTATGAGTTTGACTTTGGAAATGATGGCTCCCTTTTGAAATTTTAGTTTCCATCAACTCCAGCAAGCCATGTCTGCATTCTTTTATTCCCCACCCACTTGGCACTGTCCATGGTTCTGACCTGAATCTCTGTTGTCCAATAGAGTAGCCACATGGGGCTATTGAGCACTTGAAATGTGGCTAGTCCAAATAGAAATGTGCTATAAGTGTCCTCACATTGGCTCTCAAAGACTTCGCATTAAAAATAGCAAAAAATGCAATCAATAATACTCTAAAATTATTGATTACATGTTGAAATGATAATACTTTACACATGTGTCAGGTTAAGTAAAATACAGTATTATTTATTATTCACCTGGTTCTTTTTACTTTCTTAATGTGGCTACTAGGAAATTTCAAATTACACATGTGGCTCACTGTACATTCCCAGTGGAAGGCACTGTTGCAGTGACTCTCTATTGTGACTTCATTCCTGGCCTTTGGGCCCACAGGAATGCTCACTGTCCCCGGGACATTGTACCTCATTTTATGCCTTATTCTCTTCTCTTCCTGAACTTTTGCTCCTTTTCTTTCCTACCAGATTAGCTATGACTTCTACTTCTTTGTTCAAATGAGAAAAGCCCTCTATAATGAAACTTTCCCAATTCCTTAAGGCATAATTAAACATTTCTGCCTCAGAAACTTATGTGCTCTGTTAATACTTTTGTTATAGGTAATTCACATGCTTGTATTTGTTTTATATTCATTTATCTCTCTAGCCAGATTGTGTAAGCTTCTGCAAAGTGCAGGTGCAATCTGATTTATGTCTCTAATTATGTAACCTGATACTCAATTATAGGCATAAATTGTTATGTACCAGAATGTTATTGACCACCAACCTGGTACAATTGAATCTACTCACATTAAACAGCTACTGTGTGACTGGTTATGACTTAGATATTTTATCAGCAGCATTTTTAATGTCCTCAACAATGCTGCAAGGTAGATATCATTATCTTCATTTTGCAGATGAGGATCTTACAAATGTTTGAGCTGTTAGTAAATGAATGGAGCCAGTATTCCACTGGACTGAATGACTCTGAGCCATGTTTCTTTCCCCTCTGATTGAACATGGGTTAAAATATGGAGATTGTATTTCTATACTATAAAATGGAAAGAATGCTTATTTCCTAGGATTATTAGAAGATTAAGTGAGATAAAGTATATAACGTATCAGGACAATACCTTTTTATAATCATGCTATTCAAGCAGTTTAAGTTTTTAATTAAAAATATTTAACATACATACAAAATAGTGCATATTTATGTGGTACAATTTGCTGTTTCATTACACATACACATTGTGTAATATCCAACAGGGTAGATGGATTTATCCTTTTAAGCACTTAACATTCCTTGATAGTGAAAACATTCAAAATCCTATCTGCAAGGTATTTTAATAGAAAAATATATAATATACTACTTTATCTATAATCACATTGCTGTGTAATAGAATCCCAGGACTTCTCACTCCTATCCAGCTATAACCTAGTACCTCTTACCGAATCTTTCCCCACCCTTTCTCTCTACTGCTGCCCCAGTCTTATGAGAACACATATTTTTTCAGAATCCACATATCAATGAAATCATGTGATACTTGTCTTTCTCTGTTTGGCTTATTTCATTTGATATAATGAACTCCAGTTCTATCCATATTGTTGGAAATGGCAAGATTTCATCCTTTTTTTGTGGCTGAGAAATATTCCATTGGGTATATGTATCACATTTTCTTTATCCATTCATTGACAGATGTACACTTTTATAAAGATTTATTTATTTATTTGAAAGTCAGAGTTACACAGAGAGAGAAGGAGAAGCAGAGAGAGAGAGAGAGAGAGAGAGAGAGAGATCTTCCATCCACTGGTTCACTCCCCAGTTGACTGCAATGGCTGGAGTCGCACCGATCCAAAGCCAGGAGCCAGGAGCATCCTCCGGGTCTCCCATGTGGGTGCAGGGACCCAAGGATATGGGCCATCCTCTACTGCTTTCCCAGGCCATAGCAGAGAGCTGGATTGGAAGAGGAGCAGCCAGGACTCAAACCAGAGCCATATGGGATGCTGGCACTGCAGGTGGAGGCTTTACCCACTATGCCACAGTGCTGGCCCCCAAATGTATACTTAAGTTGTTTTAATTTCTTGGCTATTGTGAATAGTGCTATGTTAAACATGGGAGAGCAGATGACTGTTTGCCAGATGTATTTCACTTCCTTTGGATATAAACCCAGAAGTGGGATTTCTGGAGGATATGATAGTTCTACTTTTGTTTTCCACAGTGGCTGTATGAATTTATATTCCCATCATCAGTTTGCAAGTATTCTCTTTCCTCTACATCCTCACCAACATTTGTTATCTTTCATCTTTTTGATGAAAGCCAATCTTACTGAAGTGTGGTGATATATCATTGTAGTTTGATTTGCATTTCCCTGATGATTAGTGATGTTGAGAATTTTTTCCATGCACTTGATGGCCATTTATATGTCTTCCTCTGAGAAATGTCTGTTTCTATCTATGGTCCATTTTAAAATTGGATTATTTGGTTATTGTACTATTGAGTTGTTTGAGTTCCTTACATATTCTCAACATTAACCCCTTGTCAGATGTGTAGCTTACAATTTCTCCCCATTCTGTAGATTGTCTCTTCACTCTGTTGCAGTTGGCAGTGATAGGACAATGAGTGCCACCGACTGGAGCCCAGGTTTCCTCCTGATGCTGGGCAAGCCTAGAGGCTCAGTCTGAGCTGAGGTCTTGGGCTTCTGGAATTTGAGTCTGATTTCCTCCCTGTCCCAGCCTCTCTGAGTGGTTAGAGTTTAGTTTTCTGCTGGTGGTTGGAGGAGGCCAGTTGGCTGAGGAGGTTCCAAATAGTCACTCTACAACTATGGACCTGGCACTGGGAGAGGAGTGCTCAGTCTAACTGAACTTTTCACAGCAGGCCTGGCACTGGGATTCCGTTTATTCTCCCTCTCTCCAGCAGGAGGTGCTCTCCAGGCTATATCCCTTGGAGCTGGAAAGGGGTGATGTAGGCAACTTGTTCCATATTGCTTTCTTCAATGTGGCTTTTCTTGTGATTATATCAAGATAAGGCACTATTGGGGCTGGCACTGTGATGCAGTTGGCTAAAGCCCTAGCCTGCAGTACCAGTGTCCCATATAGGTACCAGTTCAAGTCCCAGCTGCTCCACTTCTGATCCAGCTACCTGCTATTGTGCCTGGGAAAGCAGCAGAAGATGGCCAAATGCTTGGGCCCTTGCACCCATGTGGGAGACCTGGAAGAATCTCCTGGCTCCTGACTTTGGATTGGCTCAGCTCTGACTATTGCAACCATTTGGAGAGTGAATTAGTGGATGGAAGACCTCTCTCTCACTATCTCTCTCTGTAACTGTTTCAAATAAATAAAATAAATAAAAAAAAATTAAAGATGAGGCACTGTGATTTTTCACTTGGCTACCATAGCTCTTGTGAAGGTGACTTGGTATACGGCTGTTTGTACAGCTGTTCACTTGGGTATCTTTTCTGGGAAGTGGTCGCTGATACCTCTTACAGAGCCACCATCTTGGTTTCATTCCCCTATGAAATTTAAGATCCAATATCATTAATTCAAACATAAGAATATTCATAAACCTTCTTTAGTATAAAAACTGAAGGTACATGTCTGGACCTAAAAAAAAGGAAGAAAACAAACCCCAAATTAATAGAAGTTACGGATGAGTAATTTAAAATATTCTTTGAATAGTTTTAATATATGGCAATTTTCTGCCATGAAGATATATTATTTTGATAAACAATAAATTCATATTATAAGAAAAACAGTTAATCAATAACCACCCTCTTTCCCTCATCATAACATCATAGGGTCCAAAGCCTGAGAGATCTGAAGAGCCTTGTCTGTGTGAATCACATTGAGGCATGAGTTTGGGCAGGCCAGGTAGCCTCTCTTGGGGTCACCTGTGAAATGGAAGGGTTTGAGTGCCATGGTCTCATCCAGTTCTGGGATAGCTGAATTCTACTATGTGCCTGCCACATGGTAGGCTGTCATTAATTGAGAATGATCTGGCTTGGGTAATAATAATGTTGACTAAGAAAGTTTTAAGCTACAATAACTGTTGAGGACATGGAATGTTGACAGTAGGTTGTCTAGGACTGGATCAGTAGCTCAACAGGGGCATCTGGAAGCCAGGATCTCCCCAATTTTCCCTGTGTTGTCCTCTTCAACCATTGGCTTTCATTCTAGAGATTGTTGCTTCATGGTCACAAGATAGTTATCACACCTCCATGCAGGAAAAGAGGCAAAAAGTTTGTCCTTTATAAGCAGAAAACTCCCTCCTATCTCATTTGTCAGAAATGAGCACAGGTACAACCATACTAATCAATGGCAAAGGGAAAGGTGGCTCTAACCTGCATTAGACTGATGATCATTCATCTTCCATCCGAGTGCAAAGAATAGCTGCTCGTTGGCCTCACAGATCAGGGCAGATCAGGGTTCCATCAGCAGGGAAGAAAAGTAAGGCTGAGAACAGCCATTGAGCAGGAAGCAGAATGGGTGTGCTAGAGCACTCAACTGCAGATTTGCTGGATGAATGAGTGAGGGCTTCTTTATGGCTTTCATGAATCCTAAAGTATTTTGCCCTGTGGGACCCTTCCTCCATCAAAAATATTTTATTTTAAGTTATATTTTATGACTGAGTTAATATAAAGACAATTATAATACAGGATGGATTCATTGTTATATATTCCTTATTATTAGGGTTATATTTTGTTCTGGTTTAAAAAATTAAAACATTTTTATGGACCCTTAAAGTACTGTGTGTGGGCTAGATACTGTCTGTGCTTTTCCAAATGGATTATAAATAATTGAAGGAAGGATTCTCAACCAGGTTTTGTTGTTACCTTCAGAATCCCTATTGCAACACTGAACAGCTATGCGCTGCTACTATTAGGTTGACCTAACCCATCACTGTTTCTTCCTCTAGGGTGAGCCAGGACCTCCTGGCCCTTATGGTCCTCCAGGAGCCCCTGGAATTGGACAGCAAGGTATTAAGGTAAGAATACTTGTTTCTTTGCCCATTGATGATCGTTGAATTTAGAGCAGGGCACAGGACAGTGTGATTTAAACTCTGTTCAGCCTAACCTTAATAGTCTGAAGGAAGCTTCTTGCAGAAGCTACTTAGGTTCTGTATGCTTAGACAGCAAAGTGCCCTGGTCAGGGGCAAGTACCATAATCATGATTTTTGTTTTTATTTGGTTGGAATGAATATATCTGCAAATACACACTCTCTTGCCAATCTTCATGTACTTCTGTTGAGATTTTATGGTGTTTAAACACGAGCATGTGAATATGTTATTAGGAAATACCACACCTTGGCCATCAGCTATCACCTTTATCACATTAAATAAGCATGGAAGAACACAGGCCAGTTGGCCCATGACACTAAATAAATGTTGACAGAAGGTTTGTAGGGAACTAAAAAGGGACACTTCCTTTTCTGGGGTACTTTGCATCATCCAGGCCATGATAGAGCATAAGAACATATTTAAATGGCCTTTCTATGTGGAAAATTGCTGAGCAATAAGCCTTTGAAGTAGTACTAAAATAGAGATCAGTAGAAAAGCATGTACTTTCAATGTAATTAAATGTCATCATGGACTTCAAAAAGTTTGTGGAAAATGGGATTAAAGGATAAAATGATTTAGTGCAAAACATTTGAAATCCATGTATAATTCTTTCATACTATGTATTCATGAAAATGTTGAAGACCCATTGGCTAGCATTTCAACAATAAGTACATTGAGACTCCAGGAAGGTGGAGTTTATATTGGCAGAACTTTTGGAGAAGAATTCCAAAGGAGATGAGTCATGAAACAGCTTGAAGGATTGGTGAAATAGGACACAGAGGGGATACGGAAGGGAAACATTCCAGGAGGGTGGCTCAGGGGCAGGAGACAGCACAAGCATTGTCAGCTTGATCATCTCAGTCACCAGAAAGTGAGTGGGCGCACAGTCCATCCTGCCAGTTACTGCACAGCGGTTCCTGAGAGTTGAAACCATTGCGTTGCATCTAGACTGGAAGAGATGATAAACATGGAGGGTGATTTGCTCACTTAAATCAAGATATTTCTCTTGATAAATCTTTATTGTGATGAATACAAAAATCTTTATTGTGATGCTGCTATTTGTCTTGTTGAAATTTCAGCAACATTTTGTGCTATATATCTTTTTATTTTAAAACTCAAGCTTTCATTCCATTCTCTCTCCCCCAGGGAGAAAGAGGTCAAGAAGGAAGAACAGGCGCTCCTGGAGCAGTGGGAGTTGGTGAACCTGGGCAGCCAGTAAGTCGTGAAAATTCTAAATGGAGCAAGAGGGGAAAATATAGATCCCAAGTGTTCTGTTTTTTTTTTTTTTTTCTTAAGGTTTATGTATTTATCTGAAAGAGTTACACAAATGGGAAGGGACACAGATAGAGATATCTTAAATCTGTTGGCTCACTCCCCAGATGGCTGCAATGGCCAAGGCTGAGTCAGGCCAAATACAGGAATCAGGAACTCCATCTCGTTCTATGTGGGTGCCAGGGGCCCAAGTACTGGGGACATCTTTCACTGCATTCTCAGGTGCATTAGAAGGAGCAGGATCAGAAGTGGAACAGCCAGCACTCTAACTGGTGTTTTTGTGAGATAACAGAGTCGCAAGCAATGATTTTACCTGTTGGGCCACAACACTTGCTCCTCAATGTGTTCTTATGCTTAGAATAAATGGTCAAATTAATCCATTTTGTTCTTTTTGAATAGAAGAAGACAGTGAGTATACAAGGACCAGATTTAATATTATTTTGCATTACTTTTGAAATAGGGCCACTTATATGAAAGTGCTTCAAAAAGGTCTTAGAAAAAGGGAATTAAAAGATAAGTGTATTTTAGTGCAAAAATTTTTAAATCCATGTATACAGTGGGTCTTCAGAAAGTTCATAGAATGTGCATATTGTGAAAAAGCTATGCATGGATTTCAGTTTTTGTACCAGTTTACACTCATCCTTTAATTCCATTTTTTCATGAGTTTTTAAAAGTCCCCTCCTATCTCTATACTCATATGTGAGCTTCCTCTTACTGTAATTTCTTACAAGATTAATCAGCTTGTCCAAGAAGAAAGGGTTCTCATTTGTTAACATTTCCTAGGAGATAAAAGATCTGGATTCAGGCCTAATATCTATACTTTATAATTGACTTTCCTGTAATCATAGAGAAAAAAAAAAACACAGAGAATGAGGACCTTGTTCATTATCTAACCTATAAGTACCTCCAAGGCTAGGATTGATGATGGTAGAAAGAAAAAAAAAGTTATTGAGTGTCTGGCTAAGTAGTTTTGAAGTTTAATGTTTTTGGAGAGGAAAATATTTTTCTATCAAAAGAGATCTGGAGAAATCTTGAATAAAACATGATAACTATGGTATTATAAGAATCTTAACTTTTCAACTTACTGTTTTCTAGGTTAGAACAGCTGTTGGCTCACCAAAGTATGAGTAAAAACAACTGACTGTAGACAGTTGGCCTCCCAACTTGGTTTTGGCATTGCATGGTTACTCACATGTAAATATTAACAGAAACGTGTTTCCGTTTTGTAAAGTACGAATGAAATGGCAGCTTATTGTTAAAGCACTGGGCTTTCACTAACGCCTGAATGTTAAAAACCAGAACATCATATGGATGATACCTAATCATTTAGGTCTAATCGTTTAGAGATCAGTGATCCATTCTGTTTTGTTAGCTACATAGTGCTTTTGAACCTACCTTCTTCGAGTCTTATATACCTGCTTAACAACAAGCTCAGAACCTGATGTCTTCGAACAGTGACTTGTAGTTTCTCATGATTCTGTAGGGCAGCTGGGGAGTCCTACATCATGTGAACTTGACTGGAGTCCCAGAATGGCGGGAATGTTAAACGTGGCCACACTTAGATGACTGACAGTCGGCTGCTGGTGGTTGTCTGAGAGCTCAGCTGGAGCTGCTGCCCAGGCCCCTCCGCTCTCCTCCACCTGAGCCTCTGCATGTGGCTGCCGGGCTCCCTTACGTGGAAGCTTAGATGCAAGCAGGAGGTTTCCAGAAACCACTCATTTTGTAAGCCCTGGCCCAGTTTCTGCAGTGCACTTGGCTAAAGTAAGTATCGGACCAGCCACTGAGTGGAGTGGAAAAAGACTCCACTTCCCTAAGAAGAATGTCAAAGTACTGGGACATCCGTAACTCACCTTTATAAAATTAAAATACTGGGTTCTTCCCGACTCTTTGATTTTCAGAACTGGAAATACTGAATTAGAGTTCAGAAACTATGAAGAGAACAAGTATAAATTTAGTATAAGTTGATATTGATGGTATTTTCTTCAAATAGCTTTATTCGTTGCTACTATTATTCCAAACTCAGCAATAAATTTAATGAGTTTTACTTATTCATTCTAATTCTTATCACATTTTTATTTTTAACTATTGAAATACTTTAAGCATATTGAGAAATATAGAGAGGATTATTTAGTATACCTCTGGGAAGAAAAATTTAGTTGGTAGATTTGCAACCCTTGCTTTAGATTTTCTTTAAAAATCATAAAAAATTCTGAATAAACTTTTCATAGTCTCTTCCAAAAAATTGAAGAGGAAGGAACATTAACCAATTTATTTGATGAGCCAAATGTTTCCCTGATACCAAACAAAATTGTAACAATATATCAGAAGAAAATTACAAACCAATATTCTCTGTGAATGAAGATACCAAAATCCATAATAAAACATTGACAATGTAGTTCAGAAATACATAAAAAAGAATTATACTAAAGAATGAAATGGGACATATTCTATGGATGTAAGGTTTGTTTAATAATTGAGAATGAATATAACACATGATATTGATAGGCTAAAGGAGAAATATCTCATGATCAAATCAAAAGACACAGAAAAGCATTTGACAAAATTCAAAACTCTTATGAGCCTGATTAAAAACTCCCAAAAAACTAGAAATAGAGGGAAACTTTCTCAACTTCTACCCAAAACCTACAGTTAATATACCTAGCGTAGAAAGATTGGGTGCTTCTGTCGCTCCCCCTCTTCGTGGAGGAACGACACAGGACCCTGCGCTGTTCTTTCGTCTGCTCGGCCCTCCCCGGGTTTGCTGCTGGTTCTTCCCGGGTTGGCTACTGTCCCTTCCACCTCCGTGGAAGGGCGGTTCCCCCTGGCCACTTTCCCCACTTCCGCAGGGGAGCAGCACACCGCCGGCCGGCTCTCTCGGGGGCTGCACAGGTGTTCCCTTAGATGTTCCCCTTAGATGTTCCTGGTGCATGCCGTCTCTCTCCTCCTTTATAGTCCTCCTCTGCCAATCCTAACTCGGCTGCCCACACGCCGAGTACGCTGCTCTCCTCCAATCAGGAGCAAGTCCTACAGTTTATTGGTTGAACTGGAGGCAGCTGTGTAGAAGCTGTTTTCTTCTCTCCCAGCGCCATATTGTGGGAGAGCAGATGCATAGAATAAGTCTTAATTCCAGTAACTTAGTCTAGTCCGAGTTGCTCCCCACAGCTTCCCACTGAGATCGGGAAGAGACGTGGAGGTCCACTCACTGCAGTATTATTTAGTGCCATACTGGAAGTCCTAGCCGGTACAATCAGACAAAAAATAAACTGAGAAACATGGAAACAAAAAAGAACAAAGAGAACTGTAACTGTCCCTATTTGCAGTTGACAGCCATGGTTGTAGTGAAGAGTTGGGGAGTAAACTAGTGCATAGATCTCTCTGTGTGCCTGTCTTTGTCTCGCTGTCTTTGAAATAGAATGAGACTAAATAAATGAAAACTTAGAAAAGAAGTTTGTGCCGGCCTGCAGCACAAAGAACCGGGTTTCCTGAAACAGAGAGTGGGAATGCAGGGACAAGGACACAAAGAATGAAGCCAAGACAAGTCCTGATCAAGGCTCCTTTATTCAACAAATCCAGTAGTATTTAAACATGACCAGTTGTTTACAAGAAGGAGCACAAAAGATTTACATATCAAAAAGGCTTTTAAGGTTACAGAGAGTTCCGGATAAGGTTCTTAATTCTTGATTACAAGGGTACAATAAAACACTTAGGTGATAAATGCAGGTTTCAGGTGTGACTGATTATCTATACCATCTCTTGTGAAAGGTTTAGCAGTGAGATAAGGTTCTTCCTGCCTCTTCCCGGAATCTCCTTAGTCTAATTGTCTGTGCCGGGAAGTCTCCATCCATGTTTAAGTGTAAACAAAGGGAGCGACTGCCTGTGGCTGCCCACAGAAGTTGTTCCCAGTAAAAGTATGTTAGCACTAAGCTTCAAGTTTTTGGCTCAATTTTGTAATTGGTTTTCTTTAAGAATATTTAAGCTGGTATGGAGATCTGGATTGTATACCAACTCCACGTTCTACTGACAACCATTGCTCCTTTGAGCTGTTTGCAGTCTGTAATTTCTTAGAAATTTGTTCCTTTAACTTAGGCTGACTGTGCAATTTTTTTTATGCCCATTCTTCTGTACAGTCATGCACATAAAAACTGATATACTCTCATCTGTATTGCCATTTTATGAACCTAAGAATTGAACAGATTTTGGAAGTTTTTAGCTATTATCTCTTCAAATATTTTCCTTTCTAATTTCCTCTACTGAGTTAGAAATCCTACTATATTTGGATACATTTTGGGTAACTTTTTCACATCTCACTTATAATCCATAAATTAATCTTGATCTGATGATAAAATGCTTTCAACTAATTCCATTGTATTTTTAATATTAGAATATTTTTAACATTTTTTTTTAAAAAAAGATTTTATTTATTTGAGAGGCAGAGTTACAGACAGTGAGAGGGAGAGACAAGAGAGAAAGGTCCTCCATTCACCGGTTACTCCCCAAATGGCCACTGTGCCAATCTGAAGCCAGGAGCCAGGAGCTTCTTCTGGGTTTCCCACATGTATGCAGGGGCCCAAGCACTTGGGCCATCTTCCATTGCTTTCCCAGGCCATAGCAGAGACTGGATGGGAAGAGGAGCAACCAGGACTAGAACCGGTCCCTATATGGGATGCCAGTGCTACAGGCGGAGGATTAACCTACTGCATTGCAGCACTGGCCCCTATTCTTAACATTCTTGAAATTATTTCTTGATCTGCCTTTTAAACTATTATTAGCTTTATTTTTTGATTCTTATATTTTCTTTTTTTCTTTAAGTTATTAAGCATTTATAGTATATTTTTGGGTCTCTATTTTTTGAAAGTCTGGGTGCAATTTGCTCACTTTTATTAATTATGAATTATTTCTTTGAATGTTTCATACTTTAGAATCCGAATTGATTTCAGCAGGTCTTTCATGGTGAAAATCCCAAGTGCTGTGTGTGGAGGGTGTTTGAGAGGAATTTGGGATTGCGTCTCTTACATTCTCTAGGGATTTCCTTGATATTAAAGTCTAAAGATGTTCATAGACCATCTAGGTGATGGCAGTCAAAGCCACAAGCCCATTCACAGCACAGGGCCATGCTAGGAATTTTCAGGATGATTTAGAGCCCACGGCAAGGCATGCAAGATTCCTGTCATCCATATTGTTGTGTTGGTCAGGTGGCTTTTTCCTACTCTGCCTTCTCAGTGTATGTAACTGTGAAGTGCCTAGCTTTTTGTGGGAATCTCGGCTCTAATTCTCATGTTCCACTGGGTGAGCCAAATTGTCTGCTACTGTCTATCCCTTGGATTTCCTACATGTCTTTCCAGCACACAAACACATTTTTCTACCCAGGACACTTAAGTTTTCAGCTCTTCTTTTTGCACCCTGTGATTTGCTATGCTGTCTTTGGGCTTAGTTACACTTATACAATTTATTTTTATTTTATTTTATAATTTAAAAAATGTATTTGAAGGTAGAGTTAGAAAGAAAGGGAGAGATGGGGAGGGAGGGAGGGTGGTAGAGAGAGAGAGGGAAAGAGAGAGAGAGAGGGAGAGAGAAATCTTCCATCCTCTGGTTCACTCCACAAATGATGGCAATGGCTGGGGCTGGTCAAGGACGAAGCCAGGAGCCAGGAACTCTGCCTGGGTCTCCCATGCATGTGCAGGGACTCAAGCACTTGGCCACCTTCTGCTGCCTTCCCAGGCACATTAGCAGGGAGCTGAATTGGAAGTGGAGCATCTGGGTTTGGAACCAGCAACCATAGTGGATGGCAGCTCCGCAGGTGATAGGTTTACCTCTATGCTACAATACCAGCCCCTACAGTTTATTTTAAGGCAAATTTTATATTTTCTTTCTTAATTGTTTGTAACTAGAGAATTTTCACAATATTGACAGCATATGAAATTCTTGTTTGTTTGCTTTCTTTTCAAGCCACACTCTCAAAGTGATGCTATGAAGTTTTAGGATTTAATTGGAAATGAAAATCATAACAAAAGATGACAAAGATTTCAAATAATGTGTCCAAATGTTGCTGCTAAGTGTCATGCAGTCCCCTATTTTCTTTCTTTGCCTGAGTCAATTAAAGTGATTTCACATTTAGTGCCAGTTTTTCCCCCAATATTGTGCTAATATAAGTCTGCTAATAAGTTGAATTAATAATCCAGCTCTAAAACCTAACTTTGAACTGTCAGATATCATCTTACCTCAGTTTTGGTAGATCTGGTAGATATAACTGTTTCATGAAAAATAAATTACGACCCTGAAGGTAATCTATTTTTGTGTGTGTGCAAGGTTATTGAGGGCACTCTCAGTAGGAAAAAATACCCCTAAAGTAGAACTAAAATTACTTTGGTGTTAAAATAGATGACACTGGTAACAAAGGACAATTTCTCCTTTTTTTCACATTTTTATCTTAATGCTTACAATGTATAATGAAACTACTTTTATGGATTACTAACATTAATGAGATTAAGAAAATAAGGGCCGGTGCCGCGGCTCACTAGGCTAAGCCTCTCCGCCTGCGGCGCCGGCACACGGGTTCTAGTCCCGGTCGGGGCGCCGAATTCTGTCCCAGTTGCCCCTCTTCCAGGCCAGCTCTCTGCTGAGGCCAGGGAGTGCAGTGGAGGATGGCCCAAGTGCTTGGGCCCTGCACCCCATGGGAGTCCAGGAGAAGCACCTGGCTCCTGGCTTCGGATCGGCGCAGCGCGGCAGCCTTAACAGCCATTAGGAGGTTGAACCAACAGAAAGGAAGACCTTCCTCTGTCTCTCTCTCTCACTGTCCAACTCTGCCTGTCAAAAAAAAAAAAAAAAAAAAAAGATAAATATGGGAAATTACATTTTATCTAATTGTTAATTTCTCAAATGAGGTTTTGTACTGATTAGACTGTTAACTGATAGTCTTTTTTTTTAAGAGGAGTTTATTAGAATTCAAATAAATAGAAATTTTTATGACAAAGAATTTTTTATGGCAAAGAATTCAAAGTTGTAGTTGGTTCTCATGGCCTTTAAAAAAGGGTACTGAGGGTTTTCTCCTAAAAAATTATTTATTTATCTATTTATTTATTTGAAAGGCAGAGTTAGAAAATCTTCTATCTGCTGCTTCATTTCCCAAATGGCCACAACAGCCAGAGCTGGGCCTGTCCAAAGCCTGGAACCAGGAGCTTCTTCTGTCTCCCATGTGGGTTCAGGGCCCAGGGACTTGCACATTCTCTGCTGCTTTTCAGAAGACATTAGCAGGGAGCTAGCTGGGAAGTGAAATGGTGCCCCTTTGAGATGCCGGCACCACAGGTGGTGACTTTACCAGCTACACCACAGCGCTGGCCCCAGCACTGAGTGTTTTTATAGAAGCATTTCTGTCTTTTAAAAACGATCCCTTGGTACTGCCTAATGAATTCAAAGTATAGTTCACCTAACACAAGTGTATGCTATTTTTCTTCTGGTAATAATCGCCTTCCATGCTGTTTAACTGGAAGACCTGGTGTGGAATGTTATTTTGACAGTTCGCAGTAATTTGACCTTGGACTACTGATTTTTAAACTCCTCTGAGTGTCTGCGAGGATTAAATACTCTCAGCAGCTTCAAATACACGATTCCTGAGCGCCTCCAACATTTGCTCCTCACCCGCGCTGATCCATCCGAGAGATGCAGACGAGGAAGGGAGATGTGGTGTTTATTGTGTGGAACAAGCCTCTCTCTGCATCGCTGAGTTTAAGCCATTCTCGCTGAGATTGCCTTATTCATATAAACTTGCTTCAAATGACGTTCTTAACAATTGTGGGGCTCAAGTAATTTTGACAGTATTAGCAGAGGATTACCAAGTGCTCCATAGGTAAGAGCTTTGGATCTGAGTGATGCCAACCTTACACTGACAGTGACATTTGTGTTAACCATTTGTGTTTGATGCTGGGCTGTGAGAAATGGAACGTCTATTTAAGGTCACACTGCTAAGATGTGGCAGAGTCTAGACTTGAACTTGGGTCTGAATGACACCAAGATCTGCTTTTCACTTTCATGTGAGACTGTAATCTTCATGATACAAGCAGCAGGTCTGTCTGTGGCTTTGCCTCCTAGACGTTTGATAAGCAGTTGTTGAGTAATGAAACATATGGACTCAAGAAAGACTCCCTTTAAAAAAAAAAGATTTATTTTATTTAGAGAGATCTTCCATCCACTGGTTCACTCCACAAATGACCGCAACAGCCAGGGCTGGGCCAGGAAGAAGCCAGGAGCCAGGAGCTCCATCTGGGTCTCCCATATATATGCAGGGGCCCAAGCATGTGGGCCATCTTCCACTGCTTTCCCAGGTGCATTTGCGGGGAGCTGGATCTGAAGTGAGGCAGCTGGGACTTGAAATGGTGCCCATGTGGGATGCCAGCATTGCAGGCAGCAGCTTTACCTGCTATGCCACAGTGCCGGCCCTGACTCCATATGTTTAATGTAAATTGTGATTTTTTTTTTAATTTGTCATCTCATAAGGGAAGGAGAATAGTTGGTTAATATTTTCCTTGCTAAAATATGTGTTGTTGGTTAGGCACTTCTCAGTTTAGTTTGCAATCTAGTTTTCATGTTCCTTTCAATTTTTCCCCCAGTGAATTGCTCTGCCTTTAGAGTAAGCTGTCATGGATATTAGCACTTTGATTAAGGTTTTGGAGTGTAAAGAGTGAGATTTCCCAAAAGCATTGCAATTTAAATTGAATTAAATGTAGCTGGTTTTTTTTCTTGTAATTAAAGTCTTTGCTAAGAAGACTAGGCATAAATACTAAAGACTGTTTCTTAAAATATACAATACTAGGATAGTGCAAAAAAATTAAACACTGACACAAAGGTAGTTTTCTTTAATACAAATCTGTAACTCTGCTTCATTACTGTTGAGAAAAATACTGCATCCTCCTTCTGCTACCGGGCTTGAGCAGAGAGCACCTTTTAGATCACCCTGGATCCCAGGCCCAAGATCACCCAGAGCCTGCAGTGTGCTGGCTTTGGAGCTTGTGGGAAATGTGGTAGATTTTGATCCATCATAGGTGTAAGTTCCCAGCAAGCAAACTCAAATTATTTGTTTAGGTCCGTTACAGTACAAGCTCCAGGGTGTGCTTCTTAAATTTTTGCTTTTGCTGGTTCTTTTTCTATCTTTTTGTCTTCTGGCCAAGTAGGGGGAGGGGACATAAAGAAGGAAAATGTGCAGCCTTTGAAAATGCCCAGCTTCTGTAAAAATCTGGCTCTGGACTTTGGTTTTTCCAGCTGGTATGTTTCTTACTAGTTCGCTTCAAAGCCTGGGGCTGTGTTGGTTTTCTCTGTGAGAAGTTCTCTCCTTTCCTAGTGCTTTCTGAGGAGTATTACATGGACCTCTGAATTTTAATTGAAAGAGAAAACCATGGTTCTCCTTAATGATCCTATCAAGAGATCCAATTTGCACATAAAACTGTCAGTGGGTTCAACCCATTCCAGAAATAATGCAAATTACAAACCAAATTTATCAGGTCAGAAGTTAAAACGCATGTGAGAAGTACTCATTGCTTTGCAGCAGCCATGCAGTCATGGCTTCACGGGACTCCCCTGATATTTTGTTAAGTTATGGCGTCCTTCTGCATCCTCCCCCAGGCACTCTGGGTCTTCAGCTTTTCCTCAGAGGATTAACTCCTGGTTCTTATCTAAAGCCTGGCTTTATCTTCCATTTCCTTTCATTTCAGAATTCTAAAGGGCCTTATGCAGTCAAATGGAATGAGTATTTCATGCAGTGGGCATATTATTTGTTACAACTCTACAGTTTATTGATCAGTATGGAGCCTACTAGAAAAATTTTCAACATTTAAAAAGGATGAGTGCATTGTCATGTCCATGCGAACTGATGTGTAACCATCCTCTCTCTTCCCCCCTCCCTCCCCATCTCTTCTCATCCCATTCTGTCTTTCTCTGCCTATTTCTCTTTCCTCTTCTCCCACGCAGGGTCCCCGTGGTCCTGAGGGAGCTCCAGGAGAGAGGGGCTTACCTGGAGAAGGATTTCCAGGACCAAAGGTAACAAACACTACCTTCTGTAGCAGGAAAAGCGTCTTTGCCTCACATGCTCATGAATTCAAAATCTAACACATTTGTCCTGGCCAGTTACTAAAGCCGAGTGCTTTCCTGCCTGTCCTCACCCTAGGAAATGAAGGGGAGCACACATTGCCCTTACCATGAAAGTACAATGAAATTTGTGATTATAAATAAGTAATTGATGAAATTCAACATCATGCAAATTCCATATGTAACATTAGGAAAATCTTTCAGTGTGTAGTCATCAAGGCTACAGTAGGTGTATTCCCGAAAGTTAAGCTATGGAGTGTAGCTATGGAAAGACTTTCCTCATAGTTTTGTTTTGTGAAACAGAGACAAGATACTTAATCTAACAAACTATTTTGTAATCGTACTGCCACCAATGTAATAAGAAAGGAAATTTTACCATCAGAACACAAGGTATGAAAGACCTGCCTTCCACCTGGAAGATGGAAATTTGAACTCTTCTACTGCTTGATTCTCAGAGCTGTTTCCTCTATACCAGAGGTTGGCACCTTTTCCCTGCCAAGGGCCAGAGAGCACATGTTTTAGCCTTAGTGAGTCATTTGGTATCCGTAGCAACTGCTTAACTCTGCTGAGGTAGCTGGCAAGCAGCTGCAGACAATGGACAGATGAATGAGTGTGGTTGTTCCAATAAAATCAAGTTTTCAGAAAACAGCAGTGGGCTGGATTTGGCCAGTGGGTCAGCATTTGCTGTCCCCTGGTCTAGGCAGTTTACTCAGAGTGTCTGGCACATTTGCTAAAGGCCACATAGGAAATAGTTTTCCAAAAAATCTCTGGGCAGCATCAACAGAATTCCAGAGCGAGTAAAGGTAGGTTTTGGCGTTGTTTCTTCATTTCTAAAATCTGTCTCCCAAGCACCTCCTGTGAGCATGCGCACATGCCTTGCCCAATCACGTGCTGCTGTGAAGTGGTCAAGACCATCCACATCGTCCTTCCATGAGGTCACTAGGACCTGGCTGTCCCACTGTGGCCTCCTGCTCTCAAACTGCATCTTGTCCACAGCATCTCCTGCTACGATCAATATTCAATTACTATGAGAAACCCAAATCTCAACTAGAGGGCCAGCAATTTGCTGAAAACAAATCATTCGGACTAAGTTATGGGTGACTGCTGTGTTGAATTGCAAAAGAGGCCTCTGTCAACAAATTTCACTTTGTTATAATAATGAAATAATTTGTTGGATAAAGGAGACATTACTAATGACCTTGCCATTCATAAAGTATGACTATCAAAAGATAGAGGTCAACAATTTGGAAGTACATTTCAATTTCTTAATTTTTTTTTGTCACATGGTATATTTCCATTTATGCACAGCCCAAGCCATCTGGAGAATTATTTCTCTTGTAATCTGTGGATTTTTTTAAAATAAAGAAGCCAATGAAAAATGGTTGTGTGAAACACCATGAAGAATATTCCAGGCATGTCTTAGTGGCATCTTCAATGTACTTTTATATCATCTGAAGTATTATAAAATAAAACACTCTTGACTATCACAACCCAAGGGCTCTGCACTGCCTTATTTCTCACCAAAAAAATAATACTTTATCTTTAGGTTGCTTAAGGGTCAAATACATGTAGTAATGATCAGAAGAACCAATTAGTCAGAAGACTTCATTCCTGTATCAGTCAAATATATGGGAGTTTTCTATATGAGTAACTTGTGGCTAATTTGCAATAATGTAGCTAATTTGCCATGATGTGGTAAAAATTATGGATATAGAAAGCCGTATAGTTATGTTCTCCTAGGTTTCCTGCAATTGCAATTTGATTTACTCTTGGTTCCATTAAATTCATTAAATGAATGCCATTTCTGACTAGTTACATGGCTTATTTTTCATTACCAAGGCACAAAGTGATACAGTTTCACTGATATTACTTTAAGACCAGAACAATTCACCTAGGTCATGTGAACACAGAAGCATAGCCAAGAATATTTCCCATGAATTCTTTAAACCTAATTTTTAATGACTTTTTATAAATTTAGGTATAAAACATTTAATAAATCATCCAATCCTTGCAAATATTAGTTCATATACTTACATGACAGACAAAATTTCCTGTGTGATGGATTCATTTTCAGCAATATTAAGGAAAAGGAGGCTTTATCCAGTTGGTAGTACTATGTGATGTTGAGTTCTTCCCCCTCCAGAAATTTCTGTGGAGATCAGGGATTGAGCGCCTTTCTACCTTCTGCAATGCTGCATGTGTGTTTGTGTGGACAGACTCCTTCCTGTTTAAGGATTAGGACAAATTTTTTTTTGCAAGTTGCAAATATTAGAGTTCATTAGAATTACCCGTTTGTAGTGAGCAGAGAATTTAGATGTTTGATTTACAAAATCAGCTTGCAGCATAATTCATATGAAGTATAAGGTAAACTCTTTTAAAATCCTGATTGTTATTGTTGGACTGATGTTCCTCCCATGTTTCACTTTCAGGGTGAAAAGGGTTCTGAAGGACCAATCGGCCCACCTGGATTACAAGGCCTGTCAATCAAAGGGGACAAGGTATTGTGCATAGGATACAGTGCAGAAAAAATGTCAATACACTCTTTTTTAAATGGGTACATTTTTAAACTACATACAACATAACCATGTCACATATGTATCCAGTTATCTAGTTTATGCAAGGTTTTTAATTATATAGAACAAATTATGATCTGGGAAGTAATCAGTATTTATATTTGATGTCTCAGTTATTTGAGTTCTCTCTTCCAATGATTCCTACCATCAACAAAGCAGCTTTGAAAGCAAAACAAATGCACTCCTGGCTAAAAAATAGTTGTTAGAAATACTGACCTGACCTCATCACAGCAGTGCATGTCTGTTCGTAGGCTCTCACCCAAAGGCATTATTTGAAAATGAGATTAAACTAAGGGCACTCATTTAAGAAGACTAGTGCTCGTGCCCTCTAGCGTCCACAGGACAGCACCGATGGTTGATCAACAGTTACCTGATTCATTTCAGTGAGGGAGACCACAGGCCATGAGAAACCAAGAGAAGTCAGGAAGAGAATGGAGGTGAGGTTTTTCACAGAGTTTGAGCTTGTGTTAGGTGATTTTAGAAAGATTCAAGGAAGCTCTGGTTTGGATGCAGTCAGGAAGCACAGATAATTTTAAGATTGAGTGCTCTAATGAATATCACACTGAAGTTGGGGAAAATTCCTTCATTTTAGCTAGCATAGGGGGATGGTTCTGAGGCACTTGGGCAGTGCTTGCTTCTGTCTGGGATCAGGCCTGATTCGGGGGAGGTCTTGTTTTGTCTTGGGCCAGCCCAGTGGTGCAGCAGCCTTGTCTGCTGCGATTTCAGCACCACCGCCTGGCTCCTGGCTCTCAGGCATTGCTTCTCTCTTTTGCACTAATTACTTGTTTTCATTAAGCAAGTGAGGTTTAGGATAGCAGGTATTGGAGGTTGAGAAGACCCAAAAGAGCAGAGGGGAGTGATAGCTGCCGGGGTGGGGTAGAGGAGAGGTGGCTTAAGAAGTACACAGGACCAAAGACCTCCTGTCAGTTTGGGGTCAGAATGCCAACCTCTGAGCATATCATCATAGGAGATATACTAGAACAATGATTGATAATCACAATTCGCTCAAGTGTTGCATTCAGTCTTAAATGACTTATTTATTAGTAGATATCTCTTTTGGCTATCTATTTAAATAGCAGAAATAGTGATAAATAGTGAATCAAGGCCGGCGCCGCGGCTCACTAGGCTAATCCTCCGCCTAGCGGCGCCGGCACACCGGGTTCTAGTCCCGGTTGGGGCGCCGGATTCTGTCCCGGTTGCCCCTCTTCCAGGCCAGCTCTCTGCTGTGGCCAGGGAGTGCAGTGGAGGATGGCCCAGGTGCTTGGGCCCTGCACCCCATGGGAGACCAGGAGAAGCACCTGGCTCCTGGCTCCTGCCATCGGATCAGCGTGGTGCGCCGGCCGCAGCGTGCCAGCCGCGGCGGCCATTGGAGGGTGAACCAACGGCAAAAAGGAAGACCTTTCTCTCTGTCTCTCTCTCTCACTGTCCACTCTGCCTGTCAAAAAAAAAAAAAATAGTGAATCAAATACATTTTAAGATGTAACATAATTTTTTTCTTTGACATAGCTCAGCTCTGTTCCTAACTGCAGCTCCAAAATACTCCAAAAATTTGCCAGATGCTCCTTCTTCCTTTGGCGCAGTGAGAACTGAATACAAGAGAACCATTCTTTTACGAGTTCAGTAAATTAACTTTTTCCAGTGTTGCTGTGACATGGTATTTGTGTTTTCCCATCTGGAGCTCAGGCAAAGAAAACACTTGGAAATATGAGGACATTATCACGTAGCAAAGCTTTAGTCTGCTGTTCCCTTACCGAGTGAAATCCCCCCTCCCCTCTTTCTTCCTTTGCTCTCCTTTGATGTACAACAGTACATTCAGAGACTGGTCTCTGTGACTCAAGTGATAATGTAAGCATCCCTATGATAAAGCTCTCAAGTACATACATAATATATTTATTTATAAAATTAGAACAAAACAAAGAACTTATGACACTGATATTTAATTGCAAATAACACTGCACAAAAGGGATTCTCTCTTATGTGTTACCGAGTATTTGCAGAATAGTGGGGTCCGGAGTCAGAGTGGAGTTGAAATTCACCTAACAGTCATGTGACCTGGGGTGGAAATGGAAAATGGGGGTGCTCGGTCCAGACTGTCGCTGTGAGGATTAAATGAGAAAGCGCGAGGACCATTCGGCCCACTGTGCCACCGCGCCAGCTCCTTGTGCAGGATCTCTGCGGCCGCTCTCCTAGGAGTGAGATGGAGGGTTCTGAGCAGAGAGCCGTGCAGCTCGGGTGTGCAGGCCCCACCTGCGGCTGCGGAGAGAGCAAGATGAAGGGAGGTGGGTGAGAGGTGACGGGCGGCTGGGCCAGGGTGTCACCGACAGAGGCCGTGGGGAAGCACTCAGAGCCTGGGCGTGTTTTGAAGGTAGGTATGACAGGATTTGCTGTGCGTCGAGAGGATGTCTCTGAGCTTCTCTGAAGAATGAAGTTATGGTTTACCCAGAAGCAGCAGCCTAAAAGACAAGCAAGGCTGGGGTGGGGGTGAGATATCCGGAGCTGAGTCTGCGCTAGGCTAGATTTGAGATGCCAAAAATAGACCATGGGGGTTGGGGTGGAGGGCCCGGCTGTGTACAGATGGTATTTAAGGCCATGACTGGGTGAGTTTACAAGTAGATGGAATAAAAGCGAAGGAGGAGTGAGTCCTTTGTGTACGGCAATCGTTAGAGGTCAAATAGATAAAGAAGCGGCAGCAGCAGAGACTGGGAGTGAGCGGCCGGAGACCGAGCCAAGGGAGCTCTCAAGAAGGTGAGGGAGCGACCTATCAAATGCCACTGACAGGTCAAGTGAGAGGACGGCTGGCAATGCACCCTGGGTAAACAGGCTTCTTTCAGCAGCAATTGTATTTGGAATACACGGGATCAGCAAGCTTTTCCTGAAACAGTTGGGTAGTAAATATTTTTGACCTGAGGGCCATAATAAGGTCTCTTTATAAGAGACATTTTGTACAGTTACCTTTATAACAAAGGAACTGGTTAGTGCAAAAGCAGCCTCTAGCATTACATAGATGAACAGGTGCGCCTGGGTTCCAGCAACATTTTACCTACAGAAACAGCCAGCCAGCCCCATAGGAGGCCAATGTTTGGGCTAAAAATACTATGTTTTCATGAACAAAACGGGATCACTTGATCCTACTTTCTGTACTATTAAAGTGCATTGAGCCCACATGAAGACACACCCTGGAATGTGCTTCATAGCGTTTTGCTTTGCGTCAGCCCTGATCAAAATAAATCTCATGGAAAGAAAATGCAATAGCGTCAAGTTCAGATTAATGGTTGGAATCTTTTGACACAGAACTTGGCTACTTTATTACTTAGAATTCACAGGGCTTTTATTCTAAAGACTTTCAAACAAACAAATAAATAGTATACACCACCCTGTAAAGAAACCTTTGATTTTTTTTTAATGATCCTGTCATCCTTCTGCCTGATCCCCTGCATCCTTCTTGGACTCACTGAGTTTCGCCTCCTTGCTGTTGCTGGAACGTGCCAGGCCTTCTCTGGGGACTGTTTGTTCTGTCTACCATACTTTTCCTCCAGGTTTTTAATATGCATCATTCGCTCTTATCAATGAAGCCATCTTGAGCTACCTTGTCCAAATTGATTAATTTTTTTCCTTAGCACATATCATTAGTCAACAAACTATTTATCTTATCTGCCCTGTGTATTATTTTCTATTGCCCCTACTGCAATGCGAACTCCATTGAGGGAAGATAGTTGGGTCTGTTTTGGTCACCATTGTTGCCCTGGTATTTGGAATAATTTCTGCATATAATGGGAACTCAGCGGTATTTGTAGAAAGACACAACAAATGAATGGCATTGTTCTTACTCATAATTCTCACTGTTTTCCCAAATTATTTCTTGGAAGGAGACAGTAAATTTCTTTAATATTAGTTTATTGACCTTAGATCATTTCTTAATTTTTAAAATATATTTTCATAAGATTTGAAAGGAAAAGTTATTTAGAGAACTTAAAAATATTTTTCTTCTATTTATCTCTCAAATTTCAGTTTTCTTGTACCCAGTACATTTTATACTTTTGAGTATTTCTATCATGATTCTAAAAGGAAGTGTGTATGTCACAACATATGGAAAAGAGGAATTTTTTGAGAAAAATGATAAACATAAGCTGATGCAGATCTTCACCAATATAGACTAGATAGCAAAACATGTCATTTATTATGTTGGCGAACTTGAAGTGTAAACTGCTTAAAAGGAATGAAGTTCTGTGATTTTTCCCCTTGAATTTTTGTATAGTATCAATATAGATTTGATGTAGTGGAATTCCTGGTGAGCAGAGTGTGGAAGAATGAGATTTTGTTTTCTTGTCCTGTTTCTGACTGATTTTCTGTGCAGGGAGACTTGGGACCTGTGGGACCCCAAGGACCGATGGGCATCCCTGGAGTTGGAAGTCAAGGGGAACAGGTAATTCACGTCCTCTTCCTTTCTCCTCAGGAAAGAACGTACCAGAACGTTCTGGTCCCATCTGCACTTAGCAGTGTCGCCTGCAGGCCAGCCCTGCGTGCCCCTCTGAGTGGATTCGGTGGTCCAGCTGCAGCGGTGAACGCAGGCGAAGACCAGATGGTCCTAGGATGCGATTTCTGTTCTTAGAACCCCCGAAGACTTAAAAAACGAACTCTATGTTTCTGGGTCTTTGCCTATTAACAGGGTAAGAGTTTTGGGGTAATATTTCCTATGTTTAGCTTCCCTTGGTGATATCAGAATTTGGGTCCCCTAAAACATATATGAAATGTAGCCCCCTAAAGTTCCCCAGATATCCTATCTGGGGTGCCATATGCTATTGGAATGTGACCCTTTAAAAATATATCAGAATGTGGCCCTTTATAGTTCCCCAGAAGTCCCATCTGGGGTGCCACATACGTTATCAGAATTTGGGGTGTCATATGATATCACCATATGCTTATTAATAAACCCCCAATATTAATAAGCTCTAGTGAGTTCATACCGAGCACCAGGAACCAGCCACGTGGTTATGCATCTAGGCCAGGAAGCCTAGGGCAGGTGGTGCAGGGCTACAGCCAGCCCCCTATTGGCAAGAGGCCGGGGGAGGAAAAAAAAGGAAAGGGCCAGACACACCCTGTCCCAGGCTTTTAATCCTCTTTCAAAGGGGAGTGGTTAATTAACCTGATTGACCAGTGGACGCTCAAGTGTGGCCAGGTAGGGGCATGAGGTCACACAGGGGCATGGTGAAGGTGTGGTCTTCCAGCCCACAAACCTTATCAATTTTAACCTGTATGCCTGCCTACTTCATTGGGAGTAATAGTTTCACCTATTGGTTTGTGTGGGGTTTATTTCCCCTTGAAGCTCAGTGAGTGATAAAATTCCTCTCTCCCATGCCCGTAGAATAATATTTTCCACACCACTGACCACATACCGACCTAAAAAGGGTATTGAATATAAGGGCCAGCTACTTCAGAGGTATCTGAATTTAAAGGGCACTTAATTTTGGGCACTTAAGTGAAAGGGCCTCCTCCCTGAGTGGACACCAACCACAGAAGAAAGCTGAGATCTCTGAGGATGTCTCGACAAGTGTGGCTGGAACGAGACCGAAATCTGACGATTTTTGAAACAGCTGGTCAATTTTGTTAAACTAAATAAAATAGACGTGGTGTACAGTACTATTAATTGTTGTGTACAAGCTCTTTTTACATAGTTTCATTTAACCTAAGTGTCCAGCAAACCTAGATTTATGTTGAATATCCTGCTCATTAGAAAATGACAAATCAGTTTGATTAAAATTTATGATTAAGGTCTGAATTATCTTTTGTCTGGAGAATGAATAATGTGTCCTTTATCTGAGGTAATTGAAAGGAAGAATTTTAAAAATGAGATAATTCCAAATCTCATTGTTGACACTTAAGTTTTACTTTATTTCAGACCATCTGCTAGTTTGTTATGAGCTCTATACTTTATTCACTAGCCCAGGCACAGCGAAGTTGGCTGTTACTCCTTGTTCCGTTTCTTTGCCCTTGGCAGAGGTCCTAGTGTGCTACATTAGGAGGATTAAAGTGCGGAAGCAGCCAAGATAAATCTGTAAATAAATATTTAGATAACAATCTAGGACTGGACATTTCAGCTACTCAGGGATCATGGGTTGACTCTCCTGCCAGGCATTCTCAAGCTCTGTGGTTTGTTTGCTGGCTTTAGCAGGACTCTGGTCTGATCCCAGACGCGGCTGGATGGGGCTGTCACATCCTGGGTCTCTGGGGCCGAGAAGAGGTTGAAAGAAAGGGTGCAGGTGGCCGGTGGATTCTGGACCTCCCAGCCCCGGCTTCCTCTTGCCTTTAATGCTGGCCCTTGACGGGTTCCTTAGCTTAAAAAATAAACTCTTCTTCTTTTGTTTTCTCATCCTCTTTTCTTTTTTTTCCAAAAGGAAGAACTGTGAGGTGGATGTAACCTTGTAGAACTGATGCCTCTTGGTTAGGAGAGTGAAGGGACGCTGTTCTGAATAGGAAAATAATTACTTAGCTTTATTCAGAAACTCCCCATTCAATTTTCTTCTCATCCTCAATTTAATGTGTTCACCCACTGAATTCTTTTTGTTATTAGATCTTCCCATTTCTCTTATAGAAATGACATTTCCCACTCATCTGTTTGTGAGAGAACTTTTCTTTCCAGCACGATGTTTAAAATAGCTCTGATCATTTCAGGTGTTTTACAGAATGAAATGAGACATGAGCACGTGCACATGTGCCCGTGAGTTTCTTGGGGGCTGTCTGTTGTCTGCTACTTGTGAACCAGTGTAGAAGTCAAAGCTTCTTAAAGCAACTCAGTATTTATGGTGTAGCTACCCGAGCTTCCCTTAACTCTTTGGGCTGCTTCAGTCTTAGCAACCAGAGGAAGGGGAATCATACGTGTAAATTAAAAGTGAACAATCAGTTGTATCATCTAACTGGAGAAAATGCTCTGTTTGTTAGGTTACATCAAAACATACCCCTAGCACACGGGTGAAGGGCTCTCTTCCTCCAGCTCTAGCTGTGTCTCTCTCTCTCAGCATCTGCTTTTCTGGGGTTACTCTACAACCACTCTCACCGCTGGGTTCAAAGTCGCTCCAGGCCAGCTGCAGTTGCTCCTGGAATACACCTGCTCTATGAGAAACCTCATGTGGTTCTGCCCTGACAAACCCTGGATGCGTGGGCTCACCCCATCCCAGCCCTGTTCTGGCTGCCAAAGGCCATCTAGCTGTCCCAGACATGAGTCTTGTGTCCTGAAAACCAAAGTCAAAGTCTTCAGGTGGTTTCATTGAAATCACCCTTTGAGACTAGAGTAAGGAGAGAAGCAATCCAAATACCATTCATCTCTACAAGGAAACTCTAGTCTAGGCCACTTTCCCCATAGAAGAAATTCCCATCTCCCTCCTTGTTTCTCTCCCCGCAGTGTGAAGGAGGGAATCAGGTGTCTGAGTTTGGTGGCTGCTGGCTAGCTATTTGCTTCTTAGAGCCTACAACAAAACTTCATGGTAATAACCTGATACACATACCGATTGGCATAACCAGGATACAGTTTTGCCTGCATATGATGGAGATGTGATATGGGTTGATGGGGGGGGGGAGTTTTATTTTTCCTATTTAAAAATCAAGCTTGGTGTGATCGCTCCATTCATCAGTGTCACCAGGGATTGAGGCTTCTTCATGACTGTGATTCTTCCATCCTGACCACATGATCCAGGGTAGCCACGTGCCTTTATTCCAGCCACCAGGGAATGGGAAAAGGGAAGGAGCAGGGATTTTGCTTCTTTTGCATTAACCAAAAATGGCACACATAACTCCATTCACATCCATGGGGGCAGAATCGAGTCCACTCTTGGCTACAGCCGGGCCTGGGAAATGTGATCTTTATTCCAGGCTGCTGTGTGGGCCTAATGAAGTTTCTCTGACTATGGAAGAAGTGGGAGAATGCGTATTATAGCTCATGTAGCAGCTTCTTCCGACGTGAGTTGGAGATGAGTAATCTGTGACGGGGTGTGGACTAACCTTTCACTTTAGAGAAGTGGGAACTACTCTTATCTAAATATTTTCTCAATTTTACTGATGCCATTTGTTTTTTATTTCAAAGGGAATTCAAGGTCCTATTGGTCCACCAGGTCCACAAGGGCCCCCAGGACAAGGCTCACCTGGTCCCAAGGTAATCTCAATATCTCTGGGTAATTGTTTTCTGGTCAACGATGATGCATTTGGAAGAGAGCAGATAGAATGGATGTCTCTCTGGTTGGCTAATTCTCATGCCCCCCAGCAGTCTCACAGTTAAGTCCAACTGCCGAACACTTAAAGCAGTGGACTCCAAAGTGACCTGACGGTAATTTTCTTCTATGAACTTGAGAATCAGATGATGTCCTAAATTGGAACTATTATTTATACCTTAAGGATAAGCAAGGCGCTTATTATTTTACAGTTGTTTCAAAGAACGAGTTGTCATTGTTGCTGCATAAAATACTCCTCTGAGACGACTCAGCTGAGAGCACGCGCCCCCGAGCAGCCCAGGTGCGAGCGGCTCTCTCCAGCCCTGTGACTGTGCGTCCTCGAGAGTGCACCAGTGACAGCTGAGACGGCTCTCTGCCAGTCACATTGCTCCTGATCAGCAGTCACCTGGGCTTCTCTCGTGTCAGTTTTAGCTGCTCTGGATCGTAACTGTCAAACTCTTCGCGATGCCCTCCCCAGGGGCTCCTTAAAATCAGTTTTGAATACACTCTGAGGCCTGTACTTTAATTCCTGCCACATATATAATTCATTTGGTGAGAATCCAACCATCTGAAGGCATTTCAAGCTGTCTATCAATTTTTAGAAATCTATGCAGTTTTTTCACTATGTACATTTTCTTGAACTTTTTAAAGACCCCCTCATATATGGATATTCCAAAAAATTGTTAAAGATTTATTTTATTTATTTGAAAGGCAGAGTGACAGAGAGGGTGGGGGAGGCAGAAAGACACAGGAGCTCTGTCTGGGTCTCCTACATAGGCCCAAGCACTTGGATCATCTCCCCTGCCTTCCCAAGTGCGTTATCAGGAAGGTGGATGGAAAGTGGAGCAGCTGGGACTCACATCTATTCTTCAATATGAGATGCTACCCCAAGAAACTGTTTTGTATTAATTTGCTGGTGTAAGATACTTTTAGGGCATGAAAGGAAGGAATATATTATTTTTATGTGTTGCTATCCTCTCTTCTTACTAGGGAGAAATAGGCCAGATGGGGCCCACAGGCCCTAGAGGACCAATAGGACTGGGAGTACAAGGTCCAAAGGTGAGTTGACTATGCTGCTTGGAGACAAATAAACAATTCATGTAATCTTAGTTAGGGCTCCTTTATAGTGCAGTGCAGTACAGACCATGCGTGTGTCACATGACTCCGTAGAGCCTGTTTCTCTCACCTTTTTAACTGTGGTTGCTGGAAAAGTCATAATTGCCTGGATAGCTTGTGTCGTATTTCTACTGGACAGCGCTGCTCTAAACCACAGACTCCACTGGGGCAGGGCCTTTGCTCGTCTTCTCTGTTTGGAGGACAGGACAGGTACTCAGGAGGCACTGTTCCTATAATGCATCCTGAAGGTGTGTAAGGGCTGCTGAGTCACGCTGGGCCCCAGTCCTTACTATTGATCGTTCTGCTGCCATTGGCATTAGTCTTACAAACATTTGGGTATCGGAAGAATATGCAAGATGTAGGTCTGAGAAGATTATCCATAATTTTATCCAAATGCATAAAATATTTAATTACATAGGTTAAACATTTATGCATATAGTAGCTGCCATTTTTTGCATTTTTAAAATATTTTTTTATTTATATGAAAGTCATAGTTAACAGACAGAGGGAGAGGACAGAGAGAGAGAGATATTCCATCCACTCGTTCACTCCCTAGATGGCTGCAACAGCCAGGGCTGAGCCAGGTTGAGGCCAGAAGCCAAGAGCTTCATCCTGGTCTCCCAAGTGGATGCAGGGACACAAACACTTGGGCCATCTTGTGCTGCTTTTTCCCAGGCCATAGCAGGGAGCTAGATTTGAAGTGGAATAGTTGGGAATTGAACTGGAGCCCAAATGGGATGCCAGGTGGCAACTTTACCTGCTATGCCACAATACTAGCCCCATATTGCATGATTTTGATGTGCTACACAATATGCTAAATGCTAAGTATGATTCATATGTGTGTACACAGAAAAATAAATATGGTATACACATGTATGTATGGGCATACACATATATGATGTCATTTTCATGTCAATTTCAGAGCAGTAATGTATGTTATAATAAGACTCAGCAGTTAGACTATCTAAATTCAAATCCAAGTTTTACCACTTACTAGATAACAATCTTTCACTTTAAAAAATAAAATGTTTCCCATATCTTGATGAGTATAGAGAATAATACAAAGAACACCCATTTTTCCAAAGTCAAATGTTAATATTCTGTCATATGGACTCCAAAAATCTTGTCAGAAGCATCACAAATCAGGCCGGAGGTCCCTGCCTGTCCTCCCCACTACCATTGTTGTCTTCTCCTGTCTCAGACATAATCATCATGAATTTGGTGTTGAACACTTTGTCACAGCTTTTATAATTTCCCATGTTTTAATTCATCAGCCATATGGATAAAAGAGCTTGTCTTTTCTGTGCGTTTTTGTGTGCCTCTCTTTTATTCTAACTGATCTTCAGTGTTCCACTGGATGAGCCTATCTTGTTTACTATTTATTCAGCTTCCTGTTAATGACTATCTAAGTTGCCTCCAGTGTTTTGCTTTTGCTGACTGTGCTGCCATAAGCATTCTGTGTTTCCTTTTGTATAAGAGTACAGATTTCCCTGGCTTTTAGAACACAGATAGCTAAAGGTAGAATGAGAAGATCCCAGAGTTTATATGCTTTCCATTTTGGCACGGGGGCGTCCTGTCCAAATGGTTGTGCCATGTTCCCTCCTCCCAGCAATAGCTAACGGTGTTCCTTCTCTGCATCCTTTCTGTTGCAAAGTGTGTAAAAATCTCATTGTTTCCGTGGGTATTCCCTGGTAGCTAAGTGTTTGAATGATTTTTCATGTGCTATTTTATTTTAGTTTTTTTGTTCCATTTTACTTTATTTTATTTTTTTGAGACCAGATTCTTTTCTAACTAGAGTTCATTTTAATCTGGATATTAACCCTTTCTTGTATGGGTTGTAAATATTGCCTCCTAGAGATACCTTTTAGAATATAGGCATTTTATATTTTGATATATTCCTGTCTTTGAATGGTTTGTGCTTTTAGAATATTATCTTTAAAATGTGTTGGCCTTAAAGTCATAAAGACATTCTTTTTAATGATATTTTTAGCATTTTGCTTTTTAAATGTAGGTCTTTACATTGAATTTATTTTTGTGTTTGGGCAATGTAGGTCTCTATTTTGCCCCCACATATATAACCAGGTGCCCATCATCAGTTATTGAGAGTACACGCTGATCTGTAATACCCTGAATGACTGATGTCAATTTTCTGTGTTTGTCCCTGTGATAGTGAGCTTTTTGGTACTGTAACCGAAATACCTGAGAGAAGCTACTCGGGAGGGGGAAGGTTTGTGTCAGCTCACAGTCTGGAGCCTCAGAGAGCTCGATGGGCTCAGGTCCCTGGGGAGCTGCAGGATGGAGGGGGGCAGATCACATCTCGAGCCAGGAAGCAGAGAGCACCCTCATCCCGGCTGGTCCACTTGGACTCACATGCTAATTCACACTGGAAGTACCTCCCCAGACATGCCAGGAATACGGCTTTTCCAGGTTTCTAGGTGTTACTTAACCCGAACAAGTTGACACCATAAAATTAGTCACAAAGATGATAGGAACCTGAGCTCTCTGGCTGGTCCATTTGTCCATTCTCATCTCTCAGTGCTATTGCCTCCCTACCTTATGACTGATTTAAAATGTTTGTTATCTGATAGGGAAAAGCCTTATCTTCTTCCTGGTTACTATTGATTCTAGCATATGCATTTCAGAATTTCTTTTTAAATTTAACAAATCATCCCGTAGTGACTGAATCAAATCTACAGATTAAATATTGAATCTTTCAAATGACTGAGTAAAATGCTCTAATTTTTCAGAAAGTATTTATCATGTTGTCCATAAAAAATCTTGTACATTTCTTGAATTTATTCTATGAGTAACTTGGAGAAATTTTTGCAAAGTGAATTTTTCTCTTTTGTACATATTTTTATTTTTTATTTTATTTTTTAGAAGATTTATTTTATTTATTTGAAAGAGTTACAGAGAGGTAGACAGAGAGAGAGAGAGATCATCTATCCGCTGGTTCACTCCCCAGATAGCCGCAACGGCCGGAGGTGCACCAATCCAAAGCCAGGAGCCAGGAGCTTCCTCTGGGTCTCCCACATGGGTGCAGGGGCCCAAGGACTTGGGCCATCTTCCGTTGCATTCCCAGGCCACAGCAGAGAGATAGATCAGAAAGGGAGCAGGTGGGACCAGAACTGGCACCCATATGGGATGCTGGCGCTTCAGGCCAGGGCGTTAACCTGCTGTGCCACAGTCCTGGCCCCTCTTTTGTACTTCTTCTAACTAGCTGTTACAGCTCTGTAGGATAGATATGTTTTATTTGTCTTTTTTTTTTTTAAATAAAGATTTATTTATTTATTTGAGAGGTAGAGTTACAGAGAGAGACAGAGAGAAAGGTCTTCCATCAGCTGGTTCACTCCCCAGATGGCTGCAATGGCCAGAGCTTGGTCAATCCAAAGCCAGGAACCAGGAGCTTCTTCTGAGTTTCCCATGTGGGTGCAGGGAGCCAAGCACTTGGGCCATCTTCCACTGCCTTCCCAGGCCATTCCTGAGAGCTGGATTGGAAGAGGAGCAGCAGGAACTTGAACCAGCTCCATATGGGATTCTGGCACCGTAGGCAGCTTTACCCTCTATGCCACAGTGCTGGCTCCTTGTTTTGGTTTTGATACGTTTATTTTTTAATCCAGCCACCCTGTGAAATTTTACTACTTCTAATTGTTTGTAGAGCCCCTTACATTTTTATACCCTGTGCACTTACCTATCTAAAAATAAAAATAGTTTTACCTATTGTTTCTTAGGGTCCCCCCCATTTACTTTTATAATTTTGCGCTGCTGGGATCACCAGTACAATGTTTTTTTTATTTTTATTTTTTATATTTTTTGAAAGGCAGAGTGGATAGTGAGAGAGAGACAGAGAGAAAGGTCTTCCTTTTGCCGTTGGTTCACCCTCCAATGGCCGTGCTGCGGCCAGCGCACCGTGCTGATCCGATGGCAGGAGCCAGGTACTTATCCTGGTCTCCCATGGGGTGCAGGGCCCAAGCACTTGGGCCATCCTCCACTGCACTCCCAGGCCACAGCAGAGAGCTGGCCTGGAAGAGGGGCAACCGGGACAGAATCCGGCGCCACAACCGGGACTAGAACTCAGTGTGCCGGCACCACAAGGCGGAGGATTAGCCTAGTGAGCTGCGGCGCCAGCAACCAGTACAATGTTTAAAGAAGTGACTTCAAAGGAAGTCCTTCTACAATTTTACTGTTAAATGTGACATTTGCTGTAGGTTTTTGAGAAATAGTATCTATTAGGTGAGTGAAATTCTCTTCTATTTCAATTGTAGCAAACACTGCTTACTAAGGATAAATGAGTATTGGATTTTACCAACATCTGCTTATACTAATTGTATTTTTGTTCCTTTTAACCTGTTACTATATTTTCAGATATTGAACCATCCTTGCTTTTTTGAGATAAACCCAACTGATCATTATGTATGCTTTCTATGAGAATAGTTGAACTGACTAATATTTTATGCAAAATTTCACATCCACTTATATAACTGTTATATGATTGACATATAACAAATATGCACACACATGTTCAAACTTAATATGATAAGATTTGGCAATGTGTATGCTCTTGAAACCATTGCCACAACAAAGTAATAAAGATATCTATCACTCCCAAGAGCTACCATGTGTTCTCTCATAATATTTTCTTTCCATCTCTCCCTAACTTCTCTCATCTCTACTGATATGCTTTCAAATGATCTGGTACCTATTAATCTGCTTTTTGTCAGTGCAGATTAGTTTTCATTTCCTAAAATGGAATCAGATGCTATGTATACTTTTTATGAGGTAGGGGTCTGGCTTCTTTTCATTCAGCAAAATTATATTGAGATCCATGTCGTAACACATTTGAAGAATGTATTCCTTCATATTGCTGAAGGGTGCTCCAATGTTTGTTCATATGTATGTCCACAGTCTGTCTCCATTCATGTGTTGATTGACATTTTGGTTACTTGCAGGTTTTTGATATTACAAATAAAATTGTTATGAATATATATATATATATATATATTTGTATTTGCATGGACATATGTTTCCATTTTTCTTAGGTGAACACCCAGGAGTGAAATGACTAGGTCATATTGTATTGGGTAGATTTCATTCATTCCCTATTTTTTGCAAATCTTTTTGTAAATAGGGAATGTGTATTCCTCAAAGGCAAAATGGTTTGGTAATGTATGACCATTAAACCAACTAAACCTGCTACCCTCAGGGGAGAGGAGGTTAAACATTTCAGCACTGATTCAATTTGTTTGTTTAATAGGTTGTTTTACCGAGCTTGCTCATTCTTTCTATTTTTGTCATTTACATTCTTCTTGAAAAATATGCACTTTTTAATGTTTTCCAATACATGGGTTGGAAATTATCATGTAAATTTTTATGATTTTTAAGCATATCTACTATGTGTGTAGTTGGATCTGCCTTTCATTTATAAAAGTGCTTCTTGTGCATTTTGTTTTTGTATATTGATCATTTCTGCTGCATATTTATTTATTTTTATGAGTTTTAAAAAGTATTTTATGGTCGGCGCCATGGCTCAATAGGCTAATCCTCCACCTACTGCACCGGCACACCGGGTTCTAGTCCCGGTCAGGGCGCTGGATTCTGTCCTGGTCGCTCCTCTTCCAGGCCAGCTCTCTGCTGTGGCCTGGGAGTGCAGTGGAGGATGGCCCAGGTGCTTGGGCCCTGCACCCGCATGGGAGACCAGGAGAAGCACCTGGTTCCTGGCTTCGGATCAGCACGGTGCGCCAGCCGCAGCGTGCCAACCGCAGTGGCCACTGCGGGGTGAACCAATGGAAAAGGAAGATCTTTCTCTCTGTCTCTCTCACTGTCCACTCTGCCTGTCAAAAAAAAAAAAAAAAAAAGTATTTTAGGTTTCTGGAGCACTTAACTTTTTGTTTTCAAGTTTTTCCCCTACTTTTGTTATATTCTTCAACTTATTTGTGGGCTTGCTATGCTTTTTATTTTCCACTAGCTTTTTTAGGTTAGCAAAGATGACTTTCAGGCAATTCAAAGCATTTTGCTCTTATACATGCAGTAAGAACACTTTAAAAAAGATTTAGTTATTTATTTGAAAGTCAGAGTTACACAGAGAGAGAAGGAGAAGCAGAGAAAGAGAGAGAGAGGTCTTTCATCTGCTGGTTCACTCCCTGATGGCCTCAATGGCTGGAGCTACACCGATCAGAAGGCAAGAGCCAGGAGCTTCTTCCGGCTCTCCCACATGGGTGCAGGAGCCCAAGGACTTGGGCCATCCTCCACTGTTTTCCCAGGCCATAGCAGAGAGCTGGATTGGAAGTGGAGCAGCTGGGTCTCGAACCTGTGCCCATATGGGATGCCAGCACTGCAGGCAGAGGCTTTACGTGCTACACCACAGCACCGGCTCTAAGAACACTGTTTGAAAGTGGCATGTGATTTTTCTTTAGATTTCAAAAGACTTTTTATCATAGATTAACTAGAAAGCATACATAATTGTTGAATATTAGAGCCGGAAGTAGTGTTTGAGCCCCAATTTTTTGTTTTATTAGTTTGCTGGAGCTGATATAACAAAGCACCACACACCAGAGCTTCAAAAGCACAGAAAATTATCGTCTCACAGTCATGGAGGTTAGAAGTTAAAAATCAAAGTGTCTATGGGGCGTGCTCTCTCCAAAACCTGTGCAGGAGGCTCTAGCCTGACCTCTCCGGCATTCCCTGTCTTCCTTAGCTTGTAGCTGTTCCCTCTTAGCTTTGCTTCTTCCCCCACGTGGTGCATTGCCTGTGTCTGTCTCCACCTGCTGTTTTCCCCCTCTCAGAAGGACAGCGGCCATACTGGGTTAGGGTCCACCCTCGTGAGGCATCCTAACTTGATTCTTTCCGCATGGGCTCTATTTCCAACTACAGTCACACTCACAGGTCCCAGGAATTAGGGGTTAACATATCTTCGGGGAAGATCACAATTCAACTCAACAACAGAAAACAAGCCCAGAGAGGACAAGCGTCTTGCTCAATCAAATAATTGAACTATAATTACTTAATAGTCAATGTCTCAGCTCAGAGGCTTTTCTTAGACACTATGATATATGTCCAATTGGGAGTCCCTCCAAATACAGGTACACACTAAATATCAACTTTCGGGAAATAACATCTCTGTTCGTCCACCAGGGGGAGCCAGGCTCGATAGGGTTGCCAGGACAACCCGGAGTACCAGGAGAAGATGGAGCTGCGGGGAAGAAGGTGATGCTTAGTTTTTTTCTGTTACTAGAGTGAGAACTACAGAGTCAGATTGATATCTTGGTCCTGCAGGAGCTCAGATGAAACCGTGCAGGACAAACTGAGTTCCCTTAAGAAGAAGTAACACTCGCAGTTCTAAATTTTCCCTTTTACTTGCCCTAGACGGAAAGAGCGCCAAGTCAGACACTGAAGTAACATCACGTCCTCTGCTATCTCTGGCCTCTGGCCGTGGCATTCTCCAGTAACCTAGTTCTCTCAGAATTTCTAGAAAGCACAATAATTTAAACTGTGTACCTCCAAAAGGAGAGCTTGAAAATGCAGTCAGCAAGGCCATTGTAAAGATTTCCTGAATTATTTTGAGTTGACATTTTAAATCCTCATTTTTCAATAAAAGTAGTGAAAAACAGCAGATGGAGAGGCTGAAGGTCTTTCTTGTTTTTCAAAAAAATCCACAAAATGTGAATGAAGAGCCAAAGGAAAGTGGGCTTATTGCTTTGGAAATTGGCTAAGAAACTGCACTTTTTCATGATATTTCATCTGCTCCAGTTAAACTGGAGTTTAATGTTAATTTATTCAAGCTGACAAACTTCCAGATTAATTTTGAGATGACAGTGAAGTTCTAGTCTCTTTTGGAGGGTCTCAGCTGAGTCCACTGGCAGAAAGAGGAGACAAGGTGGGATTTCGCATGCTGTCTGTGGAGGGTCAACTTAGATGCCGGCGTCATTCCCTCCAGGGAGAAGCAGGACTTCCAGGAACCAGAGGCCCAGAAGGACCACCTGGGAAAGGACAGCCTGGCTCCAAGGTATGCAAATGACAGAGTCCGGGGCCAGCCCCCTGCCTTCTGGTGCGGAGCCAAAGAAGCTGATGCCGGAAAATTTGATTGTTACTCTTGCTATGTCAGTGTGTTCCCATCTGGCTCATGACTCTGTCTTGTGAGCTTTTGAAAGACAGAAAGTATGGGTCCATTTTTATTTTCCTAATGTTTATGATGAGACTCAGCAAACAGAGAAGAGCCCAGCATGTTTCTCAATAGGTGATCAGACTGACACTGAAAACACATAGGAGGGAAAAGAAGGAAAAGACACATCATTGAGACTTGGAAGTCCATACATTTTCTTCAAATATTTATAGACTCTCACATAGTAGGAAACACCACCTTATTAAATGCGGTATCACCTTACCATTGTCATAAATTTATTTTACACGCTGTAGAAATGCTGGATAAATGATCTCTTCATATGTCAAGATGAAAATATGCAAGTTCATCAAAAGGATGACATAACCTTCAGCTTCTAAGTGTCCAGATGTTTCTGTAATTTTATATACACTTATCAATGCCCGTATATTCTTATCTTTATAGATCAATGAAGTAAAAACTTGTTTATTTTTTAACACTTTAGAATTATCTTAAAATAGTAATTGATAGATTAAGCGGTCTATATCTTATGAAAGTATTAGCTAAATGACTCCTTACTCTTAAATGTGAGAATTTGACATTCAAATGTATTTCAAACATTTTAATTTATGACTTACCAGATTATGGAATCCTTTCTTGAGGCGTGAGGGTACGGAGCTGGGAATATCTTTTTAACATCATGCCAAATATAAATTTAGAAATATCAGCCTATTCACATTCAGTAGAATTAAAGTTTTCTAGACTATACTTCTGGGAAATAGACAGTAGAAATTAATCATTGACACTGTGAGAATGAATGAATGATATCTGAGAAAGAGAGGTGGGGTTCAGGCCCTGTACAGGGAGGGCACTGGAGAAAGAGCATTCAGAACCACGTAAGCACAAAAGGACCATGTTAGGAAACCCAGGGGGAAAGGGAGGGTTTCAGGATGGAAGCATAAATGGTATCAAATGCCACCAATAGAACAAGGAGACTGTGCCTTGGAGAGAAAGCCGCTAAATCTGTGGCTTGGAAGAGGGGTAGGAATATGCCACATAGCCCAGGCAGGACATGGTTCAGCATTGACACATTGTTACATTTAACCTGGCTTCTCTTCTGGGGTTGATTTAGAACAATAAGTTAAATCTAGTAGTGAATGGGAAAAATGAGTAGTTGTGGTTGGGTTTTTTCTCTATTGGAAAGTGATAATATAACTGATACTTGGACATTCAACTGTTTCGTTACTACCTGTGCCACTGCTCTCCATTGGCAGGGACACAGGGAGTTAATTACAGCCCTGGACATCCTTCCAGGTCGCCTTTTCTTAGGAATCTGTTTTGCTGATGGCTTTAGTGTAGCCCAGTTGTTGCCCAGGTGTGGACAGCAGCAGCAGCAGCAGCACCTGGATATGGTAAAATGTAAGATCTGGGGCCCAGTGCAGACCACTAAGTCAGGATCTGGGGTGTAGGGCCCAGCTGTGTGTCTGCACATGCCCTGCTGGTGACTCTGATGCTCAAGTTTAACAGCCAGGGGATGGTCGTGGGTATTAAGACGCGTGAGCGCCTCAGCTGCAACACCCAAGGAGCTCTTCCTCTGTGGAACGCAGCTCACAGCTGGAGAGAGGGCCTTGCCGCTGGGGAGCTGCAGGGTGGTTTGGCAATGCCATGAGACTTCTGGCTGGAGGTAACAGCACTCTTCTGGGGGAGCCCTGTCATACACAGCACAAAGGGGAACGGCCCAGAGACAGTTTTTAGCTCTGTCCCAAGTTAATGCTCAAACATCTTCCTACCGATCTAACTATCGACCTCCTTGCGGGGAAAGAACTAGACTCCTGCCTAGGAAGAAATGGGGCTGTGCTTTGGAAAATGTTTCATTTTATGTTTCAAAACTGAAAGCAGTGTCAAAAAGCATAGATAGCTCTCTTCTGAAACCATGAACATCTCACAACCATCTGTGAGTAGACCAAGAGTGCGCAGAGATGTCCATGCAAAGAAAAGTTCCCAAAGGAAGTTATGGGACTTGGGTTTAATGAAATATTAACTCATACCGAGTCAGTGGCGAAGCCTGAACAGTTGTGAAGTTACCCAGTCTGCTCAGGATCACTGGCAGACCCCACGCAAGGGAGCTGTGCCTGGGGCACGTGCTGGTGTCACTTGAGAATCTGGGCCATTGTCAGGTTGGGGAGTGATTGTTAATGTTACATCTATCGTTTCTAACTGCTTTGTCAGGGCGATGAAGGGAAGAAAGGGAGCAAAGGAAACCCAGGACAGAGGGGATTTCCAGGGCCAGAGGGGCCGAAGGTATGTTTGCTATTTCCTCATTTATGCTTTGGGGAGGTGGTAACTGTGTCGGATTTCAGTAGAGGATTTGATTTCCAACGCAAGTTTGATTCCTTGTTTCCTTCCCCACAAATACAAAACACCTCCCTCCCAAATAGTCTTTAGAGAATGTGCAGTTCCCAGACCAATACAGAATAGAATAAAGAGGTTGTACAAGTGTGTAATCTTTATGCAAATACTTAGGCTTCTCAGAGAGAACCCATAGGCCAGGATCCTCCAGTGACGGCCAATCAGAAGCTGGCAGAGGGTTCGGCCAGGAGATGCCAGTTCTGTATGGTCTGGGCTTGCTGAACAGCAGCCACAGTGGCCACAGCCTGGGGGGGAGTGCAGTGGTGAGGCAGGGTGGCCACAGCCTGGGGGGGAGTGCAGTGGTGAGGCAGGGTGGCCTTCCGAGGGCGCTTGCCTGGGGCCTCTCAGAGCTGGTCACTTCCTGATGGAAAGGAAACGACTGGGTCACCCTCCCAGGGTTGTGGGGAAGAGAGGCGAGTTCGTGAAGCCTGTGTCTCAGGTCCCGGCACACAGTGCGTTCTCAGTCCGTGTGCTGCTTGGAGAGGTCGCTCAGCAGCACGGTGAAATGGCAGATGGGGAATCTACGCCCTGGTCAGCTGTCCAGACCGGCACTGAGCAAGACGTGGGGAGATGGTGAGGCGGGGCGTGGTGTGCGTCCTGACTTCACGGGCAGCAGCAGTGAGGCCCCCGGACTGTCTCGGGACTCAGAATCTGCGAACTGGCGTTGGTAAGAAGGCGATAAGGACTATATTGAAGGACTGGGTGATTCAACATCAGATTTTTAAAAAATGACACTGGAAAGAGCAGGTGAAAAACAAAACAAAACAAAACGGAATATAACCTGTAGTGATTCGTAGCCTTTAGTGTCAATCAACCTGGAAGGCTGTTGCCAATCCAGACTTCATGCCATCCACAGAAATATGGACTCCATAGGTGGTGAGCCCCTGAAATCGAGATTTCTTAAATAGGTGCCCTGTGCGGCAGGCAGTTCAAGAAACCCGCCAGGAAGGATGTCACTGCATCCGAGTGCTCGGGGCTGTCATTAACGGTGACTGCTCTTTATGTCTTGGTTTCTCTTAATATGCCTTTTCACTAGGTCATCGTATTGTCTTGTGACAAGTGTATACTTTCTAAAAACAAATGTAGAACAAATTAAATCTAGAAGTGTCATTTTGTGTTGTCCCTGATTTCAGAGAAGAATTTTAAGAGGTTACTGTTTTGTTCCTACGTCGTTGTATTGGAGAGGGTGTTTATCTGTTGCCAGGTCCTGACTCTGCCACGTGCTCCTGCCTCCCACTTGTGGATTTAAGGATTGGCACACACATGCCCTGGCCTGGGCTGCCGCCGGCTGTGTGCTCAGCTTGTTTGCACTGGGTGATCGGCATGGCAGGAGGCCTCAGCTGGGAAGATGAACGTGGCTCTTCCTGGTGACTGGTGGCTGAGTCCCTCCTGGAGGGAGAGGCTGGCAGAGTGGGCAGCTCGTGCTGCTGCATTTTCAGAGGACAGGAGCTAGGCAGAGGCAGCGTTAGCTCAGTGTGAGATTCTGGAGAGCAGAGTTGAAATGCAGCATGAGCACATTCATTCCACCTGAGATAGGTGCCCACAAGTGTTTTTCTTTGAATTTTTGTTTATTTATTTAAAAGCAAAGAGAGACAGAGATCTTACATCCACTGTTGCATTTCCTAAATGTCCACAACAGCTGGGGCTGGACCAGGCCAAAGCCAGGACCCCAGAACTCCATCTGTACCTTCCATATGGAAGGCAGAGACCCAAGCCCTTGAGCCGACACCTGCCACCTCCCACGATGTACATTAACAGGAAACTCATACCGGAAGTGGAGCCAAGACCCAAACTCAGGTGCTTGGATATGGGGTGCAGCTGTCCCAAGTGGCCTCTTAATCATTCCCTCTATAACTTTTTTTTATGAAGGGCTAGATAAGCATTTTTAGCTACCAAGGCCAAGATGGAAAATTGAGATTACACAGGTACTGGAATTACAGCCATCTGAGAATGCAAACATTCTTTGCCTGGGGCTATATGAGCTGGGGCAGGCTGGCCGTGACCCAAGGGTTGGATGTTGCTGATGCCTACTCTAGAGTAGTAGCTTCTGAGCTGCTTTGATTATAAGCCTCTGTCATTCAAATTTTGACCACACCCCAACATAGGTTTGCTTTTTATTTGTAAATTGTATTTATTAACTATCATACTATTATATGTTATGACATTTACATAAATAACTGAAATTTTATTTATTTTGACAGGCAGAGTTAGAGAGAGAGAGAGAGAGAGAGAGAGGGTTATAGACAGTGAGAGAGAGAGAAAGGTCTTCCTTCCGTTGGTTCACTCCCCTAATGGCCACCACGGCCAGCGCTGCACCTATCCGAAGCCAGGAGCCAGGTGCTTCCTCCTGGTGTCCTATGCTTCCTCCTGGTCTTCCATGAAATAACTGAAATTTTAAAAGGTGAGGTTTAAATATATAGAGAAGTCCTGATATTTTCTTCTGATATCCCAGTGGGAGTGGTATCTGCATCAGTCACCAGGGTTCTTTAATAAAATTCACATTCCGGGCTGGCGCTGCAGCTTACTAGGCTAATCCTCCGCCTAGCGGCGCCAGCACCCTGGGTTCTAGTCCCGGTTGGGGCGCCGGATTCTGTCCCGGTTGCTCCTCTTCCTGTCCAGCTCTCTGCTGTGGCCCGGGAAGGCAGTGGAGGATGGCCCAAGTCCTCAGGCCCTGCATCTGCATGGGAGACCAGGAGAAGCACCTGGCTCCTGGCTTCGGATCGGCGCAGCACTGGCTGCAGCAGCCACTGGGAGGTGAACCAACGGCAAAGGAAAACCTTTCTCTCTGTCTCTCTCTCTCACTGTCCACTCTGCCTGTCAAAATAAATAAATAAATAAATAAAATTCACATTCCGGGGGCCCAGCCTCTAGGTCTGTTGAACTAGAATCTTTGAGGCTTGAAACACAGAACTACACATTTACCAAGCTCTTAGGATAATCCCTCTATTCTCTCAAGTTTGAGAATTCTTGGTGTACATTCAGGTGGGACAGAGGTATTGCCTGTTGCTCCGGATCGAGTGTCTGAGACTTAATAATAATATTATACAAATGTTTTTACTTTTCTACTTGAATGTTTTAACAACAAACTCTACTTTTTTTAAAAAAAGGACATGCAATGGAAGACTTATATACCATGGGCTATTAAATAAAAGCAATAAAGGAAAAAAAATTGTAAGCTAGAATGTACCCCAAAGCTTAAACTAAAGATAGGTGTTATCATTAGGCAAAAAAAATTTGCCTCTGAGTTCCCAGCATGCAACACCTAAGGGAAGAACTATGAATTGTATAATTCTTGCTAGTTAATAAGAGGATGCACAAGAGACAAAATTTTCCTAACATTCAGGAATTAATCGAATGTATTTATTTAAAGGCATGGAAATCTTGCTTATCAACAGCTTCAGTAGTGGTTTATAAAAATGCTCAAGTTGTTTTCATGCTGGTCTTTGAAATAGAGATGATGCTATCATTTAAAAAATCTCCAGATTACTTCTGCTTTTACGGATATAGTCTTCATGTATTTCTCTGCTTAAAAAGTAATGTGTTTGTTTTCTCTTCTTCAGGGTGAGCCAGGCATCATGGGTCCTTTTGGGATGCCTGGAGCATCAATTCCTGGACCACCTGGACCCAAGGTAGCTTTTCCTGGGGATCTTTGTCTTCTCTTTGAATCTATGGTAGTTGCAGGAATATGCATGTATGTATATTTAGAGATATAGGTGTGTATCAGGATATTGGTGAGCTAGAATTTTTGTTTTGGAAGTGCCCCAAGAAATGACCCCATTCAATCCTGAAATTTCATAGATAAGAAAACTAAAAGCCAGCAACAGAGTTAGGGCTAGAACCCACATCCCCCGTTCCTGGTGCCAAGCTTGTCACCACGCCCTGCACTACCTCTGCCAAATCCTAGACCTCAATGCAGGTGGGAATTCATTGCACTGATTCAGAAGAACCTACGATTTATAACTGAAAACTTCGGCAGAGAAGAAATCCAGTCAGTTGTAAAAGCATTAGCAGGCTTTCTTAGTCTAAATATTTGACTCTAAATTGCCAAATCCCCTCTGAATGGGCCTTTTCTAAACAGCTGTGATAGCTGTAACTGAGGATTTGAAAGTCCTCCTCAGCTGTTAGAGGAACATGTTGTCTCCATGTCTGAGTCTCATGGATTCAGCATGTTACAGATTAGCTGATCTCTTCTTGACCACCTCACATCCTTGTGGTTTCTCATGCAATCTACAGCTTGTAAATGTTCTTTGAAATGCGCAGGGTGATAGGGGAGGACCAGGGCTGCCTGGATTTAAAGGAGAACCTGGACTTTCTATCCGAGGACCAAAGGTAGGCTAATTCACATTCCGTTCCTTTTTCTGCTTATGAGAGAAATGAAGGTAGACTTAATGCAGGATAAATTGATTGTTCTATTTGCAAAGTGTCTATGTTGGTGAATTAGAAGGCAATAATATAGCTAGTCCATTTTTGTTTTTAAAAAAGGCAATCAGATAATTTACTTTTCACACATGGTGGGGCGGGGGAGAGTAGTTCCTATGGTTAAATTTTTGCTCACTTGACAGTTGTTTGAAAGTGCTGTTTCAGCCAGGTGTGTGTGATATACGGGATTAAAATGGCTTCTGGTCTCTTCCATTTATTTTTCAATGGCTAAATTATCTGTTTTGCCAAAACACTGCCCCAAAACTTCAAATTTGGAAGATTTCCCCTACTCTGTCCATCTTTCTTAATTATTTCAAACGAAAGGAAATTAAGTACAGGAGAAACCAACTTCAAGTCATCATGCTTGGTTTTCCATGGCAACAAAGCACCATTTCCCTCCTCACTCTGCCCCGCAGCACAGCAAAATTCTGCATCCGTCACACTCCTCCGTGTCACGTAGGGCACCTGTGTGCTCCAGCACAGGCTTAGGGGCCCGTCGTCAGCACTTACTGAACTAACATCAGGTTTATGCAGCTCTGAAGGCGGCTCGTGTGTTTTCTTAACAGTCTCCTCCAAATGAAAGAATGCACATACCTAAACCAATGACTTTCAACTTGAAAACTTGGAGTCATATCTTCAATGAAATATAATGCAAAATCTCTTATATAAAATGGATACCAATTGAAGTGGTTCTTATGGAAGGTAGAGTTAGGATCCTGAGCCAACACCGTCCTGACCATTCACAGCCCTCACCACTACCCTTGTTTTCCCAGGACTGGGGTTCCCTAGGATGCAGGGATTTCAGGGCTACAGTTGGGAAAGCCTTGGGCAGAGGGAAGAAAGTTGTTGATCCTATTTTCCAGCCCCTAAGGTCCGTGGAGCCCAGATATGCACGCTCCTTATAGCAACCTGAGCTATGTAGATGACTCAATAAGTAAATGCCAAGTTTCTTAATGTGAGAACTGGAAATATGACATGGATCAATTGCATTTGTGTGACAATTTTCATATTCTTTGATAACTATTTAAAACCCATGGTTATTTATACTTACTTCTCTCTATGGGTACTCACACTTTGCAATAGTTCTAAGATGCCGCTACAGTGCGTAGACCCTGGTCATTTCTGAGCATTGCATGAGATAATATTAAAGATACCTCCTTTTCACACACACATTTTGCTAATCTCTTAGGCTCCAATAATACTGTTGCTGCCATTCTGTTCTAATTCATTAGCTTTTAAGCGTTGGGACACTCAGCTACCTCTTTGAATGTCTGGTGGAGGCTCCAGCGTATTATTTCAGTTTTGTATACTACTTTAGTGAGCTTGTCAGACCTACAACCCAAACCACACTTCAAAATACCAGCCTTCACTTTCCCCACTCATTTCTCTGAGCAACAGAGCTGAACTTGGAAGTGGGTGACTTGTAGGACATTTCCTTCAGTCCAGTGCAGAAAAGCTGAATGGTAACAATTCCATCTATAAAAATCTCGTGAGGGATCCTTGATGCAAATCTGCCTGTTGATAGCCCCCATTAACAGTAGAAGTAACATACCAAGGGGATTCTTTTGAGAGAGAGAGAGAGCAAGAAGATCTCTAGGAAACAAGTTTGTAAACTGTGAATTTCAATGTCTTTTTTCCCCTCTGCTGTAGGTGCCAGAGGTTAAGCTCTGACAGCTGCTGATAATTTGTTATGGGCTTGGAAGTTAACAGAAAAACTGAGCTGTGAATTAGGATTCCAATTTTCTTTTCTTTTTCCTAACTGGGGAGCAATGACTGCTTTATTTTGTTGTTGGCCCTTCCTTATACAAGCACGGAGAGAAATGTGCCTCTTATTTTGGGGTGGGTCTCAGCTGGAACATTTAGAGTTTTAATCTTTTTTCTTAATTAATTAATTTATTTGAAAGGCAGAGTTACATAAAGGCAGAGGCAGAGAGAGGTAGAGACAGAGAGAGAAGTCTTCAATCTACTGGTTCACTCCCCAGATGGCCACAATGGCTGGAACTGTGCTGATATGAAGCCAGGAGCCAGGAGCTTCTTCCAGATCTCCAACGCAGGTGCAGGGGCCCAAGGACTTGGGCTATCCTCCACTGCTTTCCCAGGCCACAGCAGAGAGCTGGATCAGAAGTGGAGCTGCTGGGACTTGAACTGGCGCCCATACGGGATGCTGGCACTGTAGATGGCGGCTTTACCCGCTATGGCGCAGCACCAGCCCCATAGTTTTAATCTTAAATGTAGTTGGAATAGCAGAAAAAAATTGCTTTTGTTAGGTGGCCAGTTCCCTTTAGTTGGGAATGTACCCAGATTCATCTGTCCTAAAGACCTTGTTCTTATTCTCTTTCATAAAACTTTAGCCTGGCACTACTTTTGTTTCGTGTAAGAGAGTTACACCTCTGGGAAAACCGTTGCCCAAAAGACAACAGCCACCACTTCCTGCTCTCTCTGCAGGGGGCTGATGGCTGCCCCTAAATGTTTTTGATGCCTTAGATGATTGCTATAAAGGAATATTTATAACTATTTCCCTAGGTCTCAAGATAGGAACCACAATCTCTTGGTATCTCTTCCCCCAAAAACTTGTTTTTTAAAAAACTAATCTGTTTTGTTTTGGGTTTACTTACTGCCTGTGTATTTTGGGCCCCGTAATTACTGAAGACAATACACTTAACTGTAAGTAGGAAACAGTTACCTTACTGCACACGCAGCATATTGTTTTATATTCTCTTCTTTTGTCATGGTGCTCGTTAAATTTTCCCATTTAATACTTCTCCCTAATTTATTATGTAGCAGTTGTACTTTCAAAATTGAAATATTAGCAGCAGACATTTCTCAATCCTATGGAGTGCATCCTACAGAGGACTTTGTTATGGTTCATATACGTATATTTCCTACCTTTATTCCATGCATTCATTGCCACTGAATTCAGGTAAGTAAGAGATACATGCAGATAACAAGCCGCCTTAAGTGGTGGGATTTCTTCTCAGTGTGTTTGAAATTGACCCTTCATACTGATCAGACCCACCTGTGGTGTATGAAGTGGTGCTGTGCTATGTCTCATTGTCTCATGACATCACTTGGTGTTGGAATTTACTCAGGGTGCTCAAGGCCCTCAGGGACCAGTGGGTGCTCCAGGACTCAAAGGAGATGGCTATCCCGGTGTGGCAGTAAGTGTGGACCTTCCTCCCCACCCCTACCCTCACTCTCTCCTCCCTTTCTGAGCATTGCACAGTACAATGATACTCCCTGTCATCCTTATTGTGTCATCCCAGGGACCCCGAGGATTACCAGGACCCCCAGGACCAATGGGTTTACGCGGAGTGGGAGATACTGGAGCAAAGGTAAGATTTTAAAGTGGGCAATGTACTAGCTTGAAAAAAGTACAAATAAGTAAGTGACTTAAGTAATGAATTTTTATTCATCAGGTGCGATAGAAGAATAGCGGTGTCTGAAACAATTGATGAGATGATTTATCCCGTTTTATGGACTTCCCGGGGGAACTTGCATTAATATGAACATGCAGATGAACTTTATGGTTTTTCTCCTGGAAGCAATGCTCTCATTTCTTGGCTGTTTCCTCCTTCCCCTGAGCCAGGATCATGGTTCAGGTTGGAGCCCTCCTCTCTGAGTTAGCCATGCTCTATCCCTGGTGCTCCCATCTAGAACCATGCCTTTAACCATGACCCATGTACTCACAGAGTCAAAATTCCCATCTTCCTTCCTGCAAGTTCTGGTCTCGCAAATCTAGTTTCTAAGCAGATATTTCCTCTTGAATTTCTCACAGATATCTCTACCCTAAAGTCCAAAATACAATCTGTGATTCTCACCCGACGAGTCTGTAGCTGGCTCTGCCGTCACCCATTGCTCAAGTTGGAAGATCTAAGAGTCACCTTGCTTTCTGCCTGCCCCTCTCCTTTCCCCATGTCTAGTCCTTTGGGAAATCCCGTTAGTGCTGCTTCCCAACTGTGAATGCGTCTGATCCAGGCTTCTTTTCTCCTCTCTTCTTGCCAAGGACCACTTTCATTGCTTGCCTGGGCTCCCTTCTGCCTCTGCCTTCCTATAACATGGCAAGCAGAGTGGGCTTTGGAAACCACACTTCAGATCGTATCCCATTTTGAAACACACCAGAGGCTTCTCTTTGTACTCAGAACAAACTCCAACCTCTTTGCATGCCCCATGATACCCAACCACAACCTGACCACAGCCTCTATCTATTTCTCCCTCGCTGCTATGTCCGGCTGTGCTGGCCCGTTCCACTTCAGCTCATTTCTGCTTCAGGACCTCGGCTCTACTAGGGTGGCCAGTTCCTAAGGCCTCAGCTCAAATTTCACATCCCTGGCCACTCAGTCAAAAATCATCACTGTCCCACCCTGCTGTGCATTTCCCGTGTAGCATGGATCACTCTCTGACATGGTCTTGCTCATTCATGGTTCTGCATATTCTAGGGGAGTGTTGACTTCTCTGGAGTAAGTCTGCCCCTCCCTCCCTCAATATTCCCTCCCCCTTCCTCTCCCCTCACCTCCCTTCCCTCATCCCTCCCTCATCCCTCCCTCCTTCCCTCCTCCTTCTTTCTCCACTCGTAATATCCTGGCAACCGAACTAGGCATACCACTCAATAGCAGCTCTTTAACCTGTTGAATGCCTGGGGAATAACTGATTACAAACACCTTAAAGAGAAAATGTTTCCTTACAATTGTACTATTCACAGTTTTTCTTATGCTTCCAGGTCATTAGAGAGAGCAATTGTATGTGCTCAATGCTCAGTTCTTGTCTTGTCAAAGCATTCAGGAGTGCCAGTGCCCTGATACTGCTCCTGGACAACTGGGCAGGTGCCCTTTTATCCTCTCCTAGGTAGAATGAAAGTCAGGTGGGGACCATGGCACTCAATACCGTCTCTAAGGGAGATCTTGACACCTGCCCTGTCTCTGTTTCTTGGGGGTAATTGTGAGTTCAGGGAGAAGATGTGTCTGAAAGTTCTTGGGAACCTGTACGGCAGAGACAAACCCAAGGTCATTGCTGCAGGTTCTGGCTTGTTCTGACTCAGAACTAAATCAGATCCTTGAGTAAAGCCCAACAGTGTCGCTAAACCACACTGAATTTGGGGATTGAGCTATTCTTTCTTCTTCAAGGCATAATATTTTTCAAAATATTACAATGATTAAAAAAAGATATTGAATAGGAAACATTATTTTCAACTGTGCATGAAACATTTGTGAAAATGTTTTTATGGTAAATATCTCCTTAGGGAAGTAGAAGCTTATTCCTGTGTAAAATAAGGCCTGAAATAAACTCTGTTCAGTGTGTTCTGGAATCTGGTGGCCTTCCAGTGGAACCGGATGATCATTTGTTTTCAGAGTAGATTATTATGATTTTAATCTAAGTGTGTGTTATATCCTGTTCACTTATACTATTACATTGCTGTTTTCCATTTAGCAATAACATGGGCAGACATTTAGACACAGAGAAAGAATATTTGAAAATTTGATCTTTGTGAATATTCTACTTCAGATTATTTAAGATACAGACTTAAACCAGGTACTAAACGGTTTTGTATACCCTTCCAAAAGCCCCTTGTAATTGCTTTTATACGCATTTGAGAGGGAAAACATTTTAAAAAGATGTTCCTTGAAAAAAGATTCAGCTTGCTTGGTTTTTCTTGTAAGAGCCAGCATGTTGTCAGCTGAAGCTCCCCTTGTCTTTGTCAACCCTCACAGGAGGCTGGTGAAGCAGCAGGCCAGAGCCCCCAGTCAGACGCTGGCTGGGACCCCCTCTGCCAGTCGGCCTCCCACCCAGCGGCCTGCAACCTTTCTTTGTTGCTCGTGTCTCTTTCTCGGTGCTTGTTGGGAACATGCATTTCCAGGATAACTCATGCCCTAAAGGTGATGTTCAGGGAGGAAGCTGGTCAAAGGGACTTGGATCATCAACTTGAAAATAAAGAAAATCCCAAAAGGAAACATCCATTTGTAAATAACTTTCACAATCATTTCCCAAAGTCTCTCTGTGGACTTTCTTTCTGGAGAAAATGTTTAAATATGCACACACACACACACACACTTCCATGAGTGTGCACACACTTAGATACACATAGACAGAAACTAGGGGAGAAAGAGAGACATTTTGAAAAGCTTTTGTCCAGTTAATTTTGTTTGGCAAAGTGGAGGTGAGACTCTCAAATATGAAAAACTGTCAGTGACAGCAGAAGCCTAAGACCCAAATGTGTGCAAAATTCCTTCCTTCCAATTTGAGTTAAAATGACAGAGAAACTGTAGGTATGTGGTAGTGAGGCTGTTCAGACATATATACCTTGGTATGTTTTTCATTTAAACTCTATGTAGTCACCTTAAAATCTTGGCCTTAAGGCATTAAGTTGCAAAGTAAATGTATTCTGAAATGAGGAAACCATTAAAGTTGACAATTAATTTATGATGGATTTTTCTGATATTTAGTTAAGGTCACATGTGTTTAGCATATGAGACAGACATTAGAATCAAAGCTTCTGTGTTCCAAACATATCAAAGCAGTTCTTGACAGCTCTCCCCTTGTAATGTTCTGGCTTTTTCTCAAGTGCAAGAATTCCATATAACATTGCTGGCTAGCATTTTTCTATCTTTGATGACTTTGAATTTAATTCAAATTTTGGCAAGATCTTCTGAGATGTTTCCAGTATTCTTTAAAAAAAAAAAAAGGAAAAAAAACCCTCCAGGGACATAATAGATATGTGAAGACTTCAAACAGTTCATGGCAAAATGGAACCAAGAGATAAGTTTATTTTGGTGCAAAAAAATTGAAATATATGCATAGTTTTCCATAATTGGCAATTTCCATCAACTTTTTGAGGACACAAATTATAGCAAATTATAGCTTTATAATTAGTTTTTTTTTTTTTTTGAACCATGGTGGGAAGAGGAATGGACAGTTTGGTCTTTTGCTAAGTGGGAAATAACTCATCCAGTGTCATTACTCCTGGCTCAGTGATGGGAAGGGAAGGCAAGCCCAAAGCCCCTGCCTGTAACTCCCAGCATTTCTTCACTAAGACTGGGAGGACGCCTTGTAATGTGAGTACGATCATGCTGTAAAATCTTGTCGTCCTTTGAGAAGCTGCAGATAACTCTTGCTCCTACATTTTCATTCCTAAAAGCTTATGAAGCTCAAGAACTGGCCACCTGCTGTCCCAGCATCTGAGTTGGTTCTAACATTGCAGAAGAGACATACAAGGGGTGTCTCTCCTGCGTGCCACAAGGGCAGGTCCATCCTGCCTGGAGCCTCTCTTAGCTTTTCCAGCCTCTTCAGTGTGTTGGTTCATCACAGGGAGAGCCACGGCCTTCCCCAATCCTTGTGATGATGGGACTTGCTCCATTCATTGCATAGGGGAAACTTAATCTCGATTTGGAGTTCTTCAAAGCCTCCAAGGTTGGAATAAAGTGTTTGGGCAGGAAAGACATTAGATTCTTGTGGTAAATATTACTTAACAGCTTCCAGAATACAATGGCCTCACAAGAAATCAAGGACCAGAAAACTTGAACAATTTGCCTTGTTACAAATATTTTTTTTAATGGGGCCAGCACTGTGGTACTGCAGGTGGGGCTGCTGCCTGTGGTGCCAGCATCCCATATGGGTGCCAGTTCAAGTCCCAGCAGCTCCACTTCTGATCCAGCTCTCTGCTGTGGCCTGGGAAAGCAGTGGAAGATGGTCCAGGTCCTTGGGCCCCTGAACCCATGTGGGAAGACAGGAGGAAGCGCCTGGCTCCTGGCTTTGGATCAGCGTAGCTCCGGCTGTTGCAGCCATCTGGAGAGTGAACCAGCTGATGGAAGACCTCTCTTTCTCTCTCTATGCCTCTCCTCTCTGTAACTCTGCCTTTCAAATACATAAATAAATATTTTTTAAAGATTTATTTATGTATTTGAAAGGCAGAGTTACAGAGAGGGAGAGACAGAGAGATCCATCTTCCATCTGCTGGTTCACTCCCCAAATGGCTGCAACGGCCCAGAGCTGGGCTGATCCGAAGGCAGAATCTAGGAGCTTCTTCCAGGTTTCCCATGTGAGTGCAGGGGCCCAACCACTTGGACCATCCTCTGCTGCTTTCCCAGGCCATAGCAGAGAGCTGGATCAGAGGAGGAGCAGGCGGGACTCGAACTGGCACCCATATCGGATGCTGGCACCACAGGTGGAGGCTTAGCCTATGATGCCACAGCGCCAGCCCCAAAATGAACATTTTTGATCCCATATTTGTTTTATATATGAGAGGGAGACTATGAATATGGGTGAAAGAATGAAACAGTAAGAGGATGAATAAATCAGAGCGGAAAGAATGACTTAGTCTCATTCACGGGTGCTTTGTCTGCAACACATCATTTTGGGTATGGTAGGGTTGTTTCTCTTTCCATTCATTTCCACTGTCAAAACTCAAGTTACATCATCCTTAAAAAGAAGCATAAACCAAACCCAGAAGAGTTAAATATTTTTCAAAAACTGTAAATGTTTGACTATTGTAAACGCATGCTTTATTTGACAAAAGCAGCCCATAGTCATAAATTAGAATGCAAGTCTCTGTGAAATTCCACCGAGTATCATTATTCCAAAAATGTTCCCAGCCCCTGAATCGCCGCTGTGTTCTCTGCAATGGCTCACATATGTGTGCACCACCACCAGGCAGGGGCAGAACAGAGGGCCGATTCACAGAGAGATGCCTTAGGAATTCTTGGATTTCTCCAGCAGACATGGACTGAGCAAAGAACTCCGTTTTGGACAGCACCCAACCAGGAGGGCTGGCCTGGGATATGGGCTTCTCAATAATGAAGTTAAGAGTCCATGTGTCCAAAATGAACTTGAAACCCATCTTCCCATAACATGATGGCAAAATTGCTGTAGGCTGGACAGTCAGCTCAAAACGGTGCTGATTAAAACCAGAGCCGTATGACGTTTGAATGCCAGGTGCTTTGAACTGTACGCTTTAGAAAAACAGGAAAATTTGACAAGATGATTTTGCAAGTTGGTCTTCATTTTAGTTCTATGCGTAAGCTCTAAAATCAACTAGACCCCAGCCCTCCTTGGGACTTTTAATGCTGCCTTCATCTCTCTCTACTGTTTTCCTACCATAGTGCTCCTTCCCCAGGGGGACCTAAGACTTTCCCTTCAGGGCTGGAGATACACAGAAAATCCCCACATCACTATCAGCACATTGTGATTTTTTCTTGAAGATCAGCATACTTTTGTGTGTGTGTGTGTGAAGCAGAAAGATGGTGTAGGGGGAGAGAGTGCGAGTGAGCGCTCTCTTCTGCTGGATCAGTCCCCAGATGACCACATGACTGTGGCTGGGTCAGGAAGGAGCCAGAAGCTGGGAACTGAATCTAGATCTCCCACATAGGTGGAGGGGGCCCAGGTATTTGAGCCATCATCTGCCCTCCAGGTTACGCATTAGCAGGAAGCTGGAGATGGAAGTGGAGCCAGGATTAGAACTCACGCACTTTGGTATAGGATGTGAGTATCTCCACCAGCAGCATAACTTGAGTCAGAACCAGCCCCAACACATTTGTATTTTTAATCATACAGACCAGAGGCTCTTAACTTATGGACTTCTAGCAAACTAAGTACAAGAGCCTCCTCCTCTCCCTCTCATGATGATGGTATCAGTGTCTCTACTTTCAAGGTTTCTAACTCAGCTCTGTGAAGAAGCTTCCCTCTGTCTCTACAGTGAGTTCTTGGCACAGGGCAATGGTTGGCTCATTTTCAATGAATTGATTTTGAGAAAAGGAAGAAATAATAACAAATCTCCCCAAATCCTAAAGCAAGATTTTAAATTATCAGGGGGCCCTGAGGTATAGCTGTTTTGGCGTGAATATTGAAGTTCTAGGGGTGAAATTGTTTCAAAGAGTTGAAATTTAATATGTTGAATTTAGATCTGGGAAAATACTTGAAATGTAATAGCAATGTAAGTGTACTTAGTTTACTAAGATTCTCTTAATTATGTTCCCATCGCTGTGCTGATGGAATTGGTAGTGGTCAAGGTTTCTTTTCATATTGAAGTGTATCAGTGAGAAATGACTGAGGGATGAGCCAATGGCCAGTCAATAATCAGTACATTTGTCTATCCATGAGCTTAGCATAGAGCCTCTAAAATGTGCTTTCACATAATGGCAACCATAAGTGAGGTATAGAAGGGTTAGCAAACCGTGACCTATGCTAAAACACCTAATTGATTCCAGAGCGGTGCTTATGTTGGTGGTAGTTGAAGACTTGGTAGTTACATATATCTTAATTTTACTTAAAAGCCAGAAAGAAAGAAATATTAAGCAGGTGCTAATAATCACTTTGACTTCTCCTAACTTTATTTAAAATTTTTTTTTTATTTTATTTCAAAGTTAGAATTATGAAGGTGTGGCAGGGAGAGAGAGAGAGAGAAAAAGAGAAAGAGAGAGAGATTCTCATTCGCTGGTTCACTTCCCAGTTAGCTGCAATGGCCAGGGCTGGGCCAGGCTGAAGCCAGGAGCCAGGTGCTTCCTCCAAGTCTCTCATGTGGATAGCAGGGACCCAAACACTTGGGCCATCCTCCACTGCTTTCCCACGCACATTAGCAGTCTGCTGGATCAGAAGTGGAGCAGTGGGGACACAAACCAGCACCCATATGGGATGTGAGTATTGCAGGCAGTGGCTTTACTCACTATGCCACAAGGTCAGCCCCTCCTAACTTTTTTTAAAACTCAGTCATTTTTTGGTTCATCACTGGGGATCTTCAAGTTCCATTCTTCAGAGAATTCTTGGAGGCTGATTCTTTTTATCATGAATTCACTTTGATTTTTATTGTCCCCAAAGTGGTAAAACATAATGTCACTATCAAAACAACCGAGTTACTCCCACAGTTCTCTTCAAAGAATGGTAGGGACATCCTTAGTACAAAAGGAGAGATAGTGATTAAAGTCTCGTTATGTGGATGTGGAGCAGGGGTAGGGGGAGAGGAGATAGATCATTTTCCAAATATTGTATATGTTTTATAAAATGAGTGCGGTGGGCTTTTCCTTATTACTGGTCCACCTTGAAACCTCTGTCACTTATTAGCTATGTGACCTCAGCAAGTCATTTAGTCTCTCAGAGTTGTAGCATCTTCATCTGTGATTTCAAATAATAGTGGCCACTTCCCAGGTTATTCTGAAAAATTAATTGAATTACACAAGACATTTTAATGAATTATATATTTAAATATATATTAATATATTAATATTTAAATAATATATTTAAATAGTAGTAGTAGTAGTCATAGCATACATTATTCTGCCAAACCTAGTGCCATGTATGATAGATGAAAAGACATATTAAGAGCTTATGAAGGTTGAGACCAATTTGTGGTGTAGTGGATTAAACTGCCACCTGTACGCCAACATCCCATACGGTCAATGGTTCAAGTCCCGGATGCTCTACTCTCAATCCAGCTGTCTGCTAATATACCTGAGAAAGCAGAGGGTGGCCCAAGTACTTGGGTCCTTGCACACACGTGGGAGACCTGAATGGAGTTCCAGGCCTACTTCAGCCTGACCTAGCCCTGGCCGTTATAGCCATTGGGGAGTGAGCTAGTGGATGAAAGATCTGTTTCTCTCTCTCCTTCTCTCACCCGCCCTCCCTTCCTCCCTCTCTATAACTCTGCCTTTCACATAAATAAATAAGTCTTTAAAAATGTTGTGTAGGCAGAGAAATGGGTAAGTGTTTAAGGAACTGGAAATGCTAACTACCCTGATTTGATTATTATATTGAATTATCACACTGTATCCCATAAATATGTCAATGAAAAGTATGCGTTTGGGTAGCAGATCTGGAATTAGACCAAGGAAAACATTGTGGTAAACCACAAAACTGAGGAATGGCAGTGGGAGGAAGAGGGAAAGGCAGCTGGGTTCTTGTACAGGTGTGGGTTCTGTGGGCCTCTTGGAGTCTAACTTGAGTTTCTGCCATCTAGGATGTTTTCTTTTCTCCTTGAGAGGGTGTGATTGACAATGTAGGGGAAGGGAATTCACAGCCGCACAGCCATGGTCTGGGCATGAATAGGCAGCTGGCGGGAAGTCTACAAAGTTGCCTCTTGCATTAGTCCCAGGCAACATCAAAATGGGAGGCAGATTCTGGATCATGTGTGGTTAGAATTGCTTCAGGCTGCAAGTTTTGACAAGTCAAGGGTCCTCTATCTTCAGTTTCCTTACCTATAAAACGGAGTGAGCTGATGTTGATAGGACTGGGTAAGAAAATGAAGTGTACCTGCTCTATAATAGAGTTAATAAATGCTAGTTATTATTTATCATAATTTTGTTAATATTAGCCAAAGCAACGGTTTACTACTGAGAAAATGTGATAGTGTGGGTGCCCTTTTTCTTTCTTCTTTTGTTGAAAAAGTGACAGCTTCAACGTGAGATTACTAGGACCACCATAAGATGTTTCTAAAGGGTTTATCACGAGCTGGTCGGCAAGGTTATGGTCTAGGCGAAGCCTTCACTGAGTCGCTCACTCACATACTCTGCAGACGATCCTGCACTTGGTCATGTCCTATAAAATGAAAGGAATATTTGCCAGCTGGAGTCACTTGTGGGCCAAGAGGAAGCAGTAGACCCACGAAACAGTTATTTATTTTGGAGGTGGAGGCGGATAAGAGTAGGGCTAAGGCTCTGGTTTTATGAAATTGATGGGAAGTAGTATTTACTCTGTGGTTGGTTCGTAGCTCTTGATACAAGGGCTCCCCCTGCAGGTTTCAACAACTGTAAGATGTTATGTGGGAAGCTAAGTCCAGCCATGTGAGAAATGTTCTAATGTCCTTCATTTGTGAATGTCACTCCATCCACTGACTGTAAGCTTTAGCAGGTAACACATATTTTAACTACTGATGATGTGCTGTGGGGTAGCCAAACCAGATTTCCCACTGCCTTGTTGCTTACAATCACCAGGTGTAGTGGCCTAACAGGGACACATGGCCTGTGGAACAAAAATCACACATTTGGAAAGATCCCATGATGGTGGGGAGGTAGTGTGTCAATGTATTTGCAGCTCATTTGGTGCCTGATAGCTCCCTACATGGGAAGTATTGTGTGTGTGTGTGTGTGTGTGTGAATTTGATTAATACTAGTTGAAAAGGAACTTCTTAACTAAAATCATGAATTAAACAAGAGTGTCATCTTCTTTCTTAAAAGAGACCCTACTTTATTTAAAAAAAAAAACCTTATTTTCCTTAATTTAAAAAACTTACATGACATTTGTGGCATACCAAGAACACATGAAGCATATGTGAGTTCTACTCATGATGTTGAATCCACCTGTGTGCTCTTTGCCCATTTTTAAAACCTTTTAAATTATGTATTAGGTTTTTTTAAAAAAAGATTTATTTATTTATTTGAAAGTCAGAGTTACACAAAGAGAAGGAGAGGCAGAGAGACAGAGAGAGAATCTTCCAATCATTGGTTCACTCCCCAGGATGGCCGCAATGGCCAGAGCTGCGCCAATCCAAAGCCAAGAGCCAGGAGCTTCTTCCAGTTCTCCCACATGGGTGCAGGAGCCCAAGGACTTGGTCCATCTGCCACTGCTTTCCCAAGCCATAGCAGAGAGCTGGATCAGAAGTGGAGCAGCTGGGACTTGAACCGATGCCCATATGGGATGCTGGCACTGCAAGCGGCGGCTTTACTTGCTACGCCACAGCACTAGCCCCTAAATCATGTATTATTAATATCAGTGAACATTACAGTGGCACTTCCTCACATTCATTGGTGAGATTTTTGCTATGTATTATTCCTTGTTTTTAAGAATGTTATTAAATAGTTTGTGAAAAGTATTAAGCATATACAAAAGTAGAAAGACTAGTGGTATGAGCTCTCATTTACTTATAATTCTTTAGCAACTTGTAAATCTTTTGTTACCTGTATTGCTCATTCCTCCTCTTACTGCTTTTTTCTGAAGCAATTTTCAGACATCACAGAAATAAAACTTTAATACTTGTGTCTCAAATGCAATAACCCTTTTAAAACGTAATTGTGGTATATTATCAAACCTGAAAAATATTAACAACAATGTCTTACTATTGCAAATATCCAGCATTCAAATTTTCCAGCTTGTGTCGTAAATTTGTTACAGTTGGTTTGCTTGGGTTGGGAGCCAGATGTTGCTCATATGTTGTATTTGATTGAGATATCTCTGAAATCTTTCTGAACTGCGGTGACTTCTCTCTTTTTTTTCCCTTGTACTTTTTTGTGGATGTAGTAATTGTATTTTAGGATTTCTTTTTTATTTTTGGCTTATTGATTTGATAGGAAAGGTGGAGATAGAGAGCAAGAAAGTGTCCCCATCCACCGTTAACCCCCAGTTGCCCACAGTGGCTGAGAACCAAGAAGCCAGTCCAGGTCTCCCACATGGGTGGCAGGAACCTAATGACTGCTGCCTTCCAGGGTCTGCATTAGCAGGAAGCTGGACTCAGGAGCTGGAGCCAGAGGTCAACCCAGGTGCTCTGATAGGGAGCATGGGTGTGCTAACTGGTGTCTAAACTGCTAGGCCCAAGGCCGGTCCTGTACTTTGATAGTATAGCTTAGTGCTGTTTAATGTACCTCTCCATCATCTACTTTTGTAAACTGGGAGATCTCGAGATCTGTTCAGATCCAGGTCCAGTTTCCTTGGCCAGAAGATTCTCAGGTGGGGTTGTGCATTCCCCAGGCATCACAGCGAGAGGCACAAGGTGGTCAGCCACACCCTTTCCAACCTCAACAGGGAAGGGCAGAGGTGAACAGAAACCCGAGCAATGAAGCTGTCATATCTGGGATGGCCTTGGAGTAGGCAGGTGAAGCAAACAATTATAAATTGTTGATAAAACATTAAACAATTCTTGGTGCCAAGAATTGCACCTGCATGGGAGACCTGGAAGAAGCTTCTGGCTCCTGACTTCAGATCAGCTCAGCTCCAGCTATTGTGGCCATCTGGAGAGTGAACCGGCAGATGGAAGAATCTCTCTCTCTCTCTCTCTGCCTCTCAAATAAATAAATAAATCTTTTTTTTAAAAATAATTCATTCAGTATTAAATATAGTTTAAAAGTTTTACTCATTTTTGTAGTTTTACCTAGAAGTCCAAAAATCATGGAAGGTGTAGATTCAAAACTTGGCTCTGGGGTTTGGTGTTGTGGTACAGTGGGTTAAGCCACCACCTGCAATACTAGCACCCCACATGGGTACCTGTTCGAGTCCTGGCTGCTCCACTTCTAATCCAGCTTCCTGCTAATGGCCTAGGGAGAGCAGCAGAAGATGGTCCAAGTCCTTGGGCCCCTGCACCCAAGTGGGAGACCCGGATGAAATTCCTGGCTTCAGCCTGGTCTAGCCCTGGCCACAGCAGCCATCTGGGGAGTGAACCGGCGGATGGAAGATTTCTGTCTTTCTCTCTTTCTGTAATTGTGTCTTTCAAATAAATAAATCAATCTTAAAAAAGAAACACAGCTCTGTTTTATTATTGTATAACTTTATTGAGGCATATTTTTTATATTATAGGGGTCACCTATTTCAAATAGTCTATTTAATGTTTTTTGAGTAAATTTGTCCAGCTCTATGGCCATTACTTTAAATCAGTTATTTTCACCCCTCCGGTGAGATTCCCCCTGCTCATTTGTAGTTAATCTGTGTTCCGGTCTCTGGCCCCAGCAGTCACTACTCGATTTTCTCTGTGTAGATTCAGCTTGTCTGAACATCTCATCTGAATGGAGTCATAACACATCTGGCTGCCTTCATTGTTTCTGAGGTTCCTCCAGGTTGTGGCACATATCTGTAGTTTCTACCTTCTTAATGCTGACTGTGCCACATTCTGTCTCTCTGTTCACCGGCTGATGGGTATTAGACTATTTCCCATGTGGGGTTATTATGAATAACACTGTTAAGGACATTGCTCTGCAAGATGCTGTGTTGACATATGTTTTTATTTTCCTTGGATATGTGCCTAGTAGTGAAATTGCTGGATCATGTGGCAAATTTATGCTGAACTTTTAGAGAAACCATGGAACTGTTTTCCAAAGGGCCTGCCCCAGCCATGATGAAGGTTCTTGTTTTACCACATCCGCTTAGCTCTGCCTCTTACTAGCTGTGCAGGCTTGGGCAAACTTCAGTTTCCTCTGTAATAAAACGCTGGGCGGGGATCTGCTGTTTACCAAGTGCCTACTCAGTGTCAGGCGATGTGACAGGAGTGTTCCTTCCCTTTGTCCCACTTCATTTCTTCTCTCTGTGAAGTGTGTATCTATTTTTTACATATTGTGATGATTTTGCTGAAGTTCAGGGAAGTTAGATAAACTAGTCCTCGTTGTAGCACTGCAGGATTATTGTGAATGCTGAGTTATGCCAAACAACTTACATGAACATGCTATGCAAGGACTGGGGCATACAGAAGGTGGCTAACAAAGAGATTCTTCTTCCTCTGGTCTGTTTTTAATCATTAGCATCTTTTCAGTTTTTATTTATTTGCTTCTTGCCATCCTTAGCATTGGGTTCCACCACTTTTCTGTTGCTGGTGCCTGCCATGAGACTGCTATGCTTTGGAGAAATGGAAAAGTCCTTACAGCATTTACCCTGAGCTCAACTACTCTAGTGGCAGAAATATCAAGGGTCAGTCCCTGATTCAAATAGCATCATCATGTTGCATAAAACTATAGAAGCAACTAGTTCAGGATGTAGTTATAGCTGTTAGTGGTTATTCTAATTCTCTTCTTTTGTACTCTGTTCACAATAGTGGTAGTTACTCTTCTTAATTCTAGAGAAAGGAGTTCTGAAAAATGTATACAATGTATAGGTTCATGTTGCAAGAAATTAGGTAAGTTGATTTGAAATGGATCCATACCAGTTGTTTTGAAACAGGCACAAGTGGCAATAAAAAAATTCTGCATCCACAGAATAAATTTCGGAGTCAAATTCAAGAGATTTCAACCTTAAAATATATTTTTGAGAATATGTTTGAATGTGAAATACACAACAGAAAGTTTTAAAAAAATCAGTAAATTGTCATTCATTGTGTCTTTTCAGGGAGAGCCCGGGGTCAGAGGCCCTCCCGGTCCCTCGGGGCCTCGGGGCATAGGAATCCAAGGGCCAAAGGTGAGTCCACTGTTCTGTGCTCTGTGAGGGTCTGAGAGAGCATCCCGAACAACCAGATCAGCAGTCGCTTTATAGGAAGTGTTCACTTGGGTGCTGACTTGTATTATTATTACTGGTGAAGGGTCTTATTTTTCCATATCATGTGACCACTCAGTAAAATAGAACATTTACGTTGATTCAGCCATTTGCTTACCCCAAAGAAATTAGAAAGACCGCTTCTGTTAAGCGGGTGCGGAGTACCCAGAATGTTTCCTGGAGGCTGTGCCACCATCAGATGACACGTCTTCCCTTTGACCGGAAGGGCTGTAGTGCCTTTTACCAAGTCCCTAGTTGAAGCACCTGTGTGCACGGTGCTGTACCACCCAGTCAGGGCCTCAGTCCAAGGGTCTGATTTCATGTCCTTGTTGAAGGTGAGGAGGAGCTGCTTTGCCCCTGTGCCCTCATGTCAATGTCTGCTCCTTCTGTCTGCCCCAGCGTGGTGATGCTTTTCATCCGTGTATTCTTTTAACCCAGTGCTTCTCACTGAGGGAGCTTTTGTCCTCCCCTCCCTGTCCTGGGGAGACACCTGGCAATGCGCTGAGACCTTTTTGACTGTCACAAGAGGGGATGCTACTGGCATCTAGAGGGTGGAGCCTGGGGACCCTGCCAGTCATCTTGCAGTGTGCAGGACAGCCCCCATAACAAAGAATTATCCAGGTCAAAGTGTCGCTGGTGCTATTTAAGATGCCTGCTCTCATGGTTCACTTACTTGTGCAATAGTTTCTTTAATTTATCCAAAAGGAGAGTTAAAGAACTCTCTGGCCCAGTCATGGGGAGAACAGTTGTCCATGAGCCATCCATCACAAATTCAAATTTCAAATGGTACATTCATACCCAGAATGCTCAGAAATGAATTAGAATCCCATCCTCTGAGAGAAGAGGGGAAAGGCTTCATGAGCCAAAGATTTTACGGAGAATTCCAGAATTACCAAGGTTTTTAGTTTATCTGTTTTTCTGTTTTTTTTTTTTTTTTTCTTTTTGGTCCATCAACTCCACTTTGGCAGTAGATGATTTTTGAGCCTTAGAGTTCACTCTGGATGAAGCTCTCTCCAAGATGTCAGTAGTCAGTAGGACTGGGTGATGGGATGGGTCTGTTTTTCTTCAATGTCATTTTCATGTCTGTTTTTGAAATGCCTTTACAATGAGCAAGCATTTTTTCTTACAATTAGAAAAAAAAACCAGTGCTTTTTTTCATACTGGAAAGAAACAGGCTAACTTATAGAGTAACTTAGGTTAACCTAGCATTGCTCAAAGTTTGTTTTTCTATCCAACGTTATTTTAGGAACTTCTGGGATATACAGAAATAAACCAGTTTCTCTATTGTGGGCTTTCTTAGAGCCTTGTCTCTATGAATGTGCGAGGGGGGCACATACTGTGTTTTTTTTTTTTTTTTTTTTTTGTCACAGGCAGAGTGGACAGTGAGAGAGAGAGACAGAGAGAAAGGTCTTCCTTTGCCGTTGGTTCACCCTCCAATGGCTGCCGCAGCTGGCGCACTGCGGCCGGCACACTGCGCTGATCCGATGGCAGGAGCCAGGTACTTATCCTGGTCTCCTGTGGGGTGCAGGGCCCAAGGACTTGGGCCATCCTCCACTGCACTCCCTGGCCACAGCAGAGAGCTGGCCTGGAAGAGGGGCAACCGGGACAGAATCCGGCGCCCCAACCGGGACTAGAACCCGGTGTGCTGCCCCGCAAGGCGGAGGATTAGCCTAGTGAGCCGCGGCGCCAGCTCATACTGTGTTCTAAATTTACTCCACTACAGAACTCTTTCCTCGAGATACAGGAGGTCCCCCAGGAGCACAGACTAAGAACCTCTGTGCTAGCTTGTGCTTTCATCTAGATATTTCCTAAGAAATTCTGACACCTGGAGTGGGCATTTGCCCCCTCAGCTGAGATGCCTGCATCTGTATTGAAGTACTTGGACTTGAAGTACTCCAGCCCCTGCTTCAAGCTTCCTGCTAGTGCAGATGCTGGGAGGCCGTGGTGATGTGCAAGGACTCAGGGCCTGGCCACCCATGTGGGAGACCAGGGTTGAGCTCCGGGCCCCCACTTTGGCTGTCTGGTTGTTGCAGGCATTTGCAGAGTGAACCAACAAGGGGGAGCTCTCTCTGTCTTTCTTTGTGTGTGTGTGTCTTTCTCTTTCTCTCTCTCTGTGCATCTCTTTTATAAATGATAAAATCTTAAAAAATCTAACGTGAATCACACTAATAACCACTGACTCTGCAGCTCCAGGTCCCAGTGAGTTGCCACTCTGTCTTGAAATGCAGCAAGACTCAAAGGCTGCGTAGGATCCTGTGCCGGTGTTGTCAGACTTGGCGCAGGGAGGCCCTGCTGTCCTAGGCTTTGTGGTGGAGCGGAGCGGAGCGGAGAAAACCAAGTGGAGGACACACTGTGTGTCTCCTCCTGCTTAGGCCCAGCAGTGCTGCCTTACCTCTTTATTTATATTTGGATTAGATATAAGATTTTGTTTGCAGGTGATTTTGTGGCTTAAAATATTTACAAAAACACTGCTTTGAATGGAATATGAGCTAGTTTAAGGGCAGCTGAGGGCTTATCAGACTGGGGGGGTGAGCAGTGATCCCTCCCTCTTCTTACTCTGTCTCCCCGCATCTTCCACCAGGGTGACGTTGGGCAGAAAGGCTTGCCTGGTCCCCCGGGACCCCCTGGCTATGGATCCCAAGGAATTAAAGTAAGTGAATATCATTGTGATGGAGTCCCCTCCCGATTCCCTGGGGTGAGGAGGAGAAGGATAAATCATGGCAAACGTGTCTTTATGACCTGGGTCTAATGTGAGCCTCACAGTTAAAAGGGCAGTGGGCGTTCAGGAACATCATCAGGGTGACGTCTAAGTGCAGAAGTTTCACGAATGCTGACATCACACAAACTGGGGGCCGATTGCACCCGTCCATGCTTTGCTGTTCTCCCTGAGTTCCAAACCGAGTAGGAGATGTACGTCTGCTGCCTGCTCTTCCGATGTTACCTTCCTCACCCGTAGCTTCCGTTCATAGCCCCAGGCTTCCCAATCTTAGCTCCTGATAGAACCAGCTGGCGCTCGCTTTCAAATACCTGGAGGAATGGCACAGGACTCTCAGGGGGTGCGGTGTGAGGACGTGGCTCTCAGCCCTCCCAGGTGACGGCCCGGGGTGCGTCAGGCGAGGAACACTGCTCTGAGCTCTGAGTCTGTGTAGAGGGAATTCACAGCCGTCTGCATTTTGCTTTAGTTCTGCCCAGCAGCCGCAAGGTGGTCTCTCATATCTCAGTAGACAAAACTTTGGCATCTAAAGATGACTTCGCCATTTCAAATCATTCCCTTTCCTACTTCAAATATGCTGACTGAAAGAAAACAAAACTGGCTCACTTGTCTACCTCCCTCCCTGAAATGGACTGCTATTTATTTTTGCCAAATTAAGCTTTGAGACTGAGTGACTGATATCTGATAGCCGTGGATAATCAACATGGGCTCTAAGAAAGTAGCAACATTCAAAGTACACTTTTTGGAATAGCAGAATTCCTTAGGAGACGTAGGAGCTCAAGGTAAAAAATATAAAAGTCCTGTGTTGACATTAAACCCCCTACTCCTGGGTAGAGAGCGAGCTTAGAGTGAAGAGCAAAACTCATAGCGTCTGTGTGAAGACTCCAATCTATCACGCAACGTCCCGGGGCTCCCTCGGCAGGGGTTTGCTGTCACAGAGGTTCACCTGCTGGGCTGAGTGTCCAGGCACAGGCCAGGCAGCATGTTGATAAAACAGGAACAAAGGAAAATACAGCAAACCCTGGCTTCCTTATGGGCAACATTGCCCTTAAGTTCTGCAGCCCAAGGTGGCAGTGCTTGGCACGTTTACTTAAGAAATGAACCTGCGTCAGTGTGCCGGTCTTGTCACCTGCATGAGCTCAGCTCAACACGGGCTGCTAGGTCATTTCCTCCACCTCTTTCAGTCCAGTTTTTCTCCCCTCAGTTATCTGGGAAATACTTCCTCATTCACCCTGCGGTGCCCTGGGCTCCATTTAATTAAGCCTTACCGACTGTGACTCACCTGGCTCCCAGCCCTTTCTTGTGCCCGCAAGGTGATGCCATACGCAAACTCCATCCTGAGTGAAATCAGGTCATGGGCCTGTCCATGCAGGGCAAGAACCAAATTCGGAACTGCCACGTCTTAGCAGACGAGATAAGCTCTTCCGCAACTCGGGTCTGTGGCCATCAGGCGCCAGGCTACCTGGAGGTGAACCTTGACTCAGGAAACCTCTTGTGACCTGTGACACTGTGGGGATCCAGCAGGCAGAAGAGCAAAAGTGTTGCCCACAGGGTTCCGGCCCTCTCACTGCAAACGGGGCTGGTGGGGGTCCCTCAGAGTGCTTTGAGATCCTCCTTGCATTCATTTGTTGACGTTGTTCCCACCCCTTCTCAAGGCCACGTGGAGCCGTGGAACCTGCTTCTGTGCCCGCGTCTCCCAGTGAGGAGGCTTTGATGGAAGCCATCCTTGCTGGCAACTTTTGCCACCGGGCCCCCGCCTGTGTCCCTGGCTCTCTTTGCCATCCCAACCATGGGGAAAATAAAGGCTGGGGAGGCAGACACGGAAGGGATTTGCCTCCGCACCCACCTGACTTTGTTGCCAAAATAGTGCCTCAGTTAGTCTTTCAACCAACCAATAAAAGCAAGATCTGTGTCAGGGCGATCAGCTAATTTTTTTTTTTTAAAGATTTATTTACTTGAAAGTCAGAGTTACACATAGAGAGAAGGAGAGGCAGAGAGAGAGAGGTCTTCCACCCACTGGTTCACTCCCCAGATGGCCACAACTCCCCAGATGGCTGGAGCTGTGCCGATCCGAAGCCAGAAGCCAGGAGCTTCTTCTGGGTCTCCTACGTGGGTGCAGGGGCCCAAGGACATGGGCCATCTTCTACTGTTTTCCCAGGCTGCAGCAGAGAGCTGTAATCAGCTAATTTTGTCAAATGGTAAGTGCAAAGCGGTGAACTTAGTCCCCATCTAGTTTATAGGTTGTAAGGTCTTCAGATTGGAGCTCCAGAGAGCGAGGCGGGCTGCCACAATGCGATGAATTGGCTTGATGTGGGGCCCCCACATCAAGAGTTGGATCTCGATCCTAAGGTCACAGAAGTGCCATGATCGGGTTCTTTTTTTTATTTTATCTTTTTATTTTTTGACAGGCAGAGTGGACAGTGAGAGAGAGAGACAGAGAGAGAAAGGCCTTCCTTTGTCGTTGGTTCACCCTCCAATGGCCGCCGCAGCTGGGGTGCTGCGGCCGGCACACCGCACTGATCCGAAGGCAGGAGCCAGGTACTTATCCTGGTCTCCCATGGGGTGCAGGGCCCAAGCACTTGGGCCATCCTCCACTGCACTCCCGGGCCACAGCAGAGGAAGCAACCGGGACAGAATCCGGCACCCCAACCGGGACTAGAACCCGGTGTGCCGGTGCCGCAAGGCGGAGGATTAGCCTAGTGAGCCGCGGGGCCAGCCTACCATGATTGGGTTCTAAAAGACGCATTCTGCTCCTTTATAACGGGGCGGGGGGGGGGGGGGAGGGGCGGCGGCGGGGCATGATTAGAAGAAATGGGGACGTGTAGAGTGCCCCTGCCCATGCCCCTTCCCTCTCTCCCATGGGAGTGTGTGGCTGTCTGGGAGCCCCTTCTCCCTGCCTTTCCTGGGCTCTGGGACGACCCCGGGTTGCTGCAGTGGCAGCCCTGATCCCATGCAACCCTGGCTGGCGGATCTGCCGGCCAATCTGAAGAAAACTCAACACCGCATTATCCAAGAAGGCATTTACTTAGAGTTTTGAAAGAATTACATTTATAATTGAAAGGAATGACAATTTGGGAATGCTAATCTAGTTTGAAAAACCATACTGAATTCCAAAAAAAAAAAAAGAAAAAAATTCAGATGGAACAGGGCTTTTGGTGGGGGGAGGATGACAGGAAATCCCGGGCCGCTGGCACAAGTGTCACCAGGGACGGTGACTGACACGGACGGACGGGCTCTCCGGGCTTGGTTGCTATGGCTGTCTCTAGGTGGAAGTTCACTGTGGCAGCCACAGCTGTGGCTTTAGGATGCTCATGGCTTTTGCAGACGTGGCCAGATTTAGAAGTGCTCACTGCATTCTGGGTGGCGATGCACATGAGCTCCTTCTCAGCAGGGCTCCCTCACTCCGTTTTTGGAAGCTGCTCCTGGGGACTGCGGCTCCCTCCTTGAAGCTGGTCTCCTGAGCCCTTGCTGCCCCCTGCTGCTCCCCTACAGTGGCCCTGTGGCCCTGCTCTCTGCAGTGCGCAGGAGCTACCAGTCTGTTCGGCCTCTGTGCTTTGATTGGCTAAGTGCATGAGAGGGGTTGTGGCTCATTCATCCCTGATGGCCTTGTCTTTCAAGTTCGCAGCATAGGACAGGAGCTTCATATCGGATGCCACCCTTGTGTCTCACTGTGAGCGTCTAGTTCTGACCGCTTCCCTGCGAGCCTAGTTATGTCACCAATGCCAGAGGTTAAGTCAGGCTGGAGAAGAGATGGAGTTGCATCTCGGGGGATTCCTTGACATAACAACAGCTAAGTGAGGTCGGCCCTTACAGAGACCAGCAGGAGGGACGTAATGAGGTGGTGGACCATCCAGGTGGAAAAGCCAAGGACAGACAGAGGTGGGTCCTCCCCTGCCTTCGTTTCTGCTGAGAGGTTGCGCCCACCTCTCTCCCTCCTCGTGCAGGTCAGCTCCCATGTCCTGGTCAGCCCAGACATTCCCCTACCCGTTTTTCTCTAAGATGCAGGAGGTCCTCCAATAAACAAGGTTCCTGGTGGCCTTCCTCAACTTCACAGAGTTTCTGAGAAAGATCTGTGGACGGGGCTTTCCTATAACTCTTGTTACTCTCAAACCCTGCATCCACTGAAAGAACCAGTCCCATGCACTGGCTTCCTTTCTTCCTTGAAGCCTGGACAGGGCTGACAGTACTGGGCATGCCATCAGGCTGTGGTGAGGGTTGGGCCATTACAGGGTGACCATTTTGTTACCAGTGTCAAGAAACAAATGGGGCTAGTGCTGTGGTGTAGCAGGTAAAGCCGCTACCTGTGGGGCTGGCATCCCATATGGGCACTGATTTGGTCCCAGCTGCTCCACTTCCAATCCAGGTCCCTGCTAATATGCCTGGGAAAGTGGCAGACATGCTGGGCCCTTGCTACCCACATGGAAGACCCAGAAGAAGCTCCTGGCTCCTGGCTTCTGATTGGTCCAGCTCTGGCCATTGGGACCATTTGTGGACTGAACCAACAGATGGATGATCTCTCTCTGTCTCTCTCTCTGTCTCTCTCTCTCTGTAACTCTACTTCTCAAATAAATAAATATTTTTTAAAAAAGAAAAAAATAGACTTCATGACATTCAGGGGAAACTAGTGAGCATATCTAATAACAGTCCTAGTGACTCCCAAGGTGACAAATAGTAATAATGGCTGTGATTATGTGATCATACAGCTACAGATCAGTCTAGACATCTGGCTCCTATACAAGGGAGGAAAGTTGGTTTCATGACCTCTCCCCACTTTGTTCTGATCCCAACGGTGTAAATGAAGGAGAATGAGTCTTGGAGCTGCTCTGACCTTGGCCTTGGCCTGAATCTGAGTTGTGATTCTTTCTAGTTGTGTAACCTTGGAAAAATTAGTTTCCAAGTAATCTCAGGCCACTTATCTTTTTTTTTTAAGGATATTATTTATTTGACATGTAGAGTTACAGAGATAGAGAAGGAGAGACAGAGAGAAAGGTCTTCCATCCACTGGTTCACTCCCCAAATGGCTGCAATGGCTAGACCTGAGCTGATCTGAGGCCGGGAGCTTCTTCCATATCTCCCACGTGGGTACAGGGCCCAAGCAGGTGGGCCATCTTCCACCACTTTCCCAGGCCAGAAGCAGAGCACTGAATTGGAAGAGGAGCAGCCGGAACATGGACCGGTGCCATGCACTGCAGGCAGAGGCTTAGCCTGCTGTGCCACGGCTCAGGCTACTCATCTTTAACACAGGGATAACAAGGCCCATTTTACAAACTGCTGTGAAGCTAAAGTTGTCAAAAGTGTCTAGTCCACAGTTGTGGATACTCAACCTGAGCTTGGGCTTAGGACACAAGGACTGTAGCTATGCCCCAGTTTCCTCATCTGAGTAATGGCAATAATAACAGTACCATTTCCTGAAGTTGTTGGGAGGAATAATTGAACTTAAGTGAGATAGTATTGCAATGCATTTAATACATGTGTGGTAAATGTTTGCAGTTATTATTATTCCTTCCTGCTTCCCTTCTCTTTCCTTAGTTCTTGTTGTATTTTATAGGAATAAGCCCTATAATTTTGACATCCAAGTGATTTAATACTTTAAAACATAATATATTGTTTGTGTTACTTAGTGGAAGTCTGGTTTCAGTACCAAATGTGAGTTGTCTGCATTATCTTTTATCTTTTATTTTTTAAAAAGATTTTATTTATTTGAAAGGTGGAGTTACAGACAGAGAGAGGGAGAGACACAGAGAAAGGTCTTCTTTCTACTGGTTCACCCCCAAAAGGCTGCAACAGCTGGAGCTGAGCCAATCCAAAGCCAGAAGCCAGGAGCTTCTTCTAGGTCTCCCACGAGGGTACAGGGGCCCAAGGACCTGGGCCATCTTCCACGACTTTGCCATGCATAAGCAGAGAGCAGGATTGGAAGAGGAGCAGCTGGGACGTGAACCAGCACCCATACAGGATTCTGGAACCACAGACGGAGGCTTAGCCCACTATGCCACAGTGCTGGCCCCTGCATTATCTTTTAATTCCACATTTCCATGAACTTTCTGAAGCTCCCTCATAGAACCCCAAAGTGTAAAAAACTCACTAGAATTTTTTGCTCTATAATAGCCCAGGATGGGTGTTCCTTGTTGGTGGGTAGTTTTCTTCCACACAGAATTACAGAGAACCTTGTTTCCTTTGACGGTTCCTTCCCTCTGCGGGGCGTCTTTGCTGCTTGCACTTAGCATCAGGAGGGAGTGTGCAGGAGGGGCACACCTGCTTCTGCAAGTCTTTTTTTTTTTTTTTTTTTTTTTTTGACAGGCAGAGTGGACAGTGAGAGAGAGAGACAGAGAGAAAGTTCTTCCTTTTTGCCGTTGGTTCACCCTCCAATGGCCGCCGCAGCCGGTGCGCTGCGCTGATCCGATGGCAGGAGCCAGGTGCTTCTCCTGGTCTCCCATGGGGTGCAGGGCCCAAGCACTTGGGCCATCCTCCACTGCACTCCCTGGCCACAGCAGAGAGCTGGCCTGGAAGAGGGACAACCGGGACAGAATCCGGCGCCCTGACCGGGACTAGAACCCGGTGTGCCGGCGCCGCAAGGCGGAAGATTAGCCTAGTGATCTGCAAGTCTTGACCACTCACTGCATCAGTGAGAAGTAGCTGCAAGGCGCTATTTAATTGCAAGGAAGGCTGGGAAATGTAGTCTGACTGTGGGCCCAGGAAGTAAACAGCTTGGGCTGGTGAAGAACTGGTAAATATGCCACACTTGACGTAGTTCATTTCTAGCAAAGATGGAGAAATGAACGTTGTTTCTTTGAAGTATGCTGGTGCTTCGGGAAGAGAGTCAAAAACTTAGGTGGTTTCCATGGCAGCTTCCAGAATACCCGTCTTCTCCTGACGCTATGGGGTAGAGCTACCTGGGACTGTAAGCACTGTGTTCAGCCCTGTCATTGCGTTCATCCTATCCCAAAAGAACACTTGAAGGCCCTTCATAGTCGTACTTATTTCAAGCAGCTTCAAGAGTACCAGTGGATAATTGAGAAGCTACGTGAGTAGATAGGCTAAGTCCCAGCCAAAGAACTGGAGGAGGCATGGGTTCAAAGGACCAGGAAATGCTCACTGGTGTCTATGACAAAGCCAGGCTCAGAGCAGGGGGGACACTGACCATCCGGCTGGAGACCTGTGGTTCCAAGGCATGTGCACAGAGAGAGGAGGGGCGAGGAGTGGAGGGAGGGAGGGAGGGAGGGAGGGAGAGAGGGAGGACATCCTAGGAGGGAGCAAAGCTGGCAGAAAAGGCAGGTTTCAGGAGACAAAGAGGGAGAGGAGACAGCACTCTGATCTATGGATTCAGGGCAGACCCCAGAAGTTTGTACCATTCTTGGTTCAAAGTCTTCATGGAATGTCATTTCTTAAGTAGATCTGTGGTAAAATCACCAAGCTTCCGTAAACTCCAAGAGCTCTTTTTGTTGAATCGGGCATTTTTGCTACCTCTGGTGTCCATCCACCTGAAAGGCTACGGCTTGGACTGTCAGGATTCTGTGGCAGGGCTCGCACACAGAGCCTGCCAGCCTTCTCCTACCTGTGGCCTGATTGCTTTGAAAGCGTTTGCAGAATCCATTTGACTAGATTTGTGGTTAGAATGGACCCATTACAGCATGGAAAATTGCACCCTTAAAGGCCACATGGAAATGATTTATTTAGTAATGTAATTGCCTTAAGGGAAAAAAATGTCGCGGTAGTTTGATGTATACTAAGTTGCAAACACTGCAAAGGGGTTAAGAAGCGTGGACATCGGGATTTTTTAGTCTTCTAAATTCATAACTGTGCCAGATGATGATATTAAGGGAGTAGCACACACATGTGCATACGCACACACATACACACACTCACAAACACACACACTAATATTACAGGTTCCTGGTGTTCGAATTGAACATTTTCTTTCTTCTCTCGGCTGCAAACAAGCACCAACACAAAAAATTAAAACAAAGCTAACTTTGGTAATAGTACAATCACTGCATTCAATTTGAACACACCTCAGAAGTTAAATAGAAATGCTAAGTCATGTAGCTAATAGCATAGCAAGTAGATCGTGTGTGTGCTTATGCCAGAAACTTTGTTTGAGTTAGTGTTTGATACTTACCACTTATTATAATTTTCAAGTGCACACACGATTGCTGTACCTGGAGATGTCAAAACCACATGAGAGGTTTCAACTTTTAAAGTTTGGTGCTTTGGGATTATACCTGCCAAAATGACCGTGACAGATTAAGGCTGGGACTGAACACTGATCCTGCAAAGTCGCACAAGCCCAGTTTAAAACAGAAGGCATCCCCAAGTCTTTACGCCTTTTATTATCTTTAAAATCAAATTGAAAACAATTGCAGGGGTCATAAATGAAAGCCGAAAGCACTGAGTCCACAGTATTCTGTGCACAGGTCTCACCCATCGGGAATTATTTGCATTTATTAAGTGGGGCTGGTCGGAGGCCGCTTTCTTGCTTTCATTTTCCTCCTGGGTCGAGATACTTTGATCCCTTCATGCCAGTTAGGAAAAAGAATGGTTCTTGCTTTTGTAAATTTCTGAATCTGATATTATGGCAGGGTGCTCTCCTCTCTCAATGTTAAATTTTCCTTTTTTAAAAAAAAATGTTTTTCATTTTTTATTTGAAAGGCAGAGAGAGACAGAGAGTGATTGTCCATCTATTGGTTCACTTCCCAAATGCCTGCAACAGCTGGGGCTGGGCCAAGCTGGAGCCAGGAACTCAATCCAGATCTTCCATGTGGGTGGCAGGGACCCCACTTCTTGAGCCTTCATCTCAGGATGTGACATTAGCAGGAAGCAAGATTGGAAGTGGAGTAGCTGGGACTTGAACAAGGCATGACAATCTGGGATGTGGGCAACTCAAGTGGTAACTTACGCATGTGCCCCCGAAGTTTCCTTTTTAATTAGCCAATGCTGGGGCAGGAGTTGTGGCAACATTGGGTTAAGCTACTACGGAGACACCTGCATTCCATATGAGAGTGCTGGTTTGCATCCCAGCTCCTCAGCTTCTGATCTAGCTCCCTTATAATACTCCTGGGAAGCAGCAGGTGACACTTCAAGTCCCGAGTCCCTGCACCCATGTGGGAGACCTGCAAGGAATTTCTGGCCCCTGGCTTCATCCTGCAGATCCTGGCTGTTGCGGTCGTTTTAGTGGTGAATCAGTGGACAGAAGATCTTTCTCTCCCTCCCTCCTCCCCCTTTTCCCCTCTCCCCTCTCTGTCACTGTGTCTTTCAAATAAAGAGCCAGTTCCCCACATCAGAATTGGAATGAAAACTTTAGGTTCTCCATTGGGTGGGGCTTAAGTCATCATTATTAGCAGCTTTTAATTCTTGCCTGTGTACTGTGAACACTGTTCCCTGCCATGACCAGCGGCTGTCACAGATTTCAGTTCTACACACTCCTTACACTGCTGGGAACCTAAAAGGAAAAACATTTTGACATCACATTTACTGAAGTAAATACACGACCCTACTTCAAGGTTTTACTATTTTCCATCAATTTGAAAAGTCAAAATGAGTTCTGAGTTGGTAACAAACACATTGTCGATGTCATGTGTTGATATTGAATATTTAAATAAAATTAAATATCACCGAATGTTAGAAAAATATATGAAGAATTGCAGTAGAATGACAATATACTACATCAAGTCATCATAATAGAAAGAGTATAATTTACAATTATAGTAGGCATGCTGCTGGTTTAAATTGGTCTTTTCCTCCCCCCTTTTATTCCTGAATTTCTTCTCTTCTCTCCCCCTTCCTCCTACCCACCCACTCCTCTGTCTAATATAGAAAATTGTAGATACTATGCATTTATTCTTTCTCATTCTTGAAACAGATGGTGTCCATATAAAACCAAGTCCAGTGAAAGACATGGAAAAATTACTCTTGGCTGCCTCTACCATCTTTGTATCCCATGAATTTCACTGCTGAAAACATATAAAAGGAATATTATCTTTCTCCCATCCATAAATGGTGACTTGGAAGTTAAGATACTAATACAAGGGATCTTTTAAAAAAGTTTATGGAAAATACAAGTAATGGCATAACTATGTACAGATTCAATTTTTTTTTCACCAAAATGTGCATATCTTTTAATTCAATTTTCCCATAAACTGTTTGGAGCACCCTCTTATAAATATTCCCTTCTTCTCTTTAGCAAGATAAGAGGTTCCTTTTTTACTCACACTTTTGAACTCCTGGAGAGAGGTAGGGCCATAGGTGGGAGCTTCAAAGAAATAAAATTATGAGTTTATTATGAAAAAACTGTGCTTGGATTTTGGATTTTCTTTGGTATCAGAATGAATTCATACTTTTAATTCAATTTTCCGTGAACTTTGTGATGCACTCCTGCATCGTGTTATTTTGTTCAGGTCTCGTCATCCTATCCAGTAGGTTCTGGGAAGCTGAAGTTCAGAGATGAGGATATGCTGGGGTCACCCATTGCCACCCTTGTCCATGGCCTCCTGCAGGAAACTGAGTTAGGTAGGAATCGTATGAGGGCCGATTTCAGAGGGAAGGAGCTGATCCACTTGGCCCTTTCACAGGTAAACGTCACTGGGAATGTTAATTTGCATCTTGAAATTAAAAGTTGACACTTCAAGATGTGAGTTCCATGCAGGTTGAGAATTAAAAAGCATTTAGTTTTCCCAAGTGTAGTTCTGTGAAAATCTAAGGGCAGGAGTTAGGAGTTAGGTCCAGAAGCCAAGCTGGACTTAACGAGGAGTGACAGCAGGATCTGGGCTGCGTGAGAAGCCTTTGGGTGGGGCTGCAGTCATTGCACACTTGTTGTGTACTGCAAGGCTTATCACCTTCCTTCCGGTCAGCTCCATGAAAGACATACTTTTCTGAAGTTCAAAGCTCTGTGACAAATTGATGAGGAAGAGCCCAGTAATCTGAGCTGATTTTTATTGTTCTTGGAGACTTCTTAACAACTTCAGATTGTTGACTTTTCATTTCTATCCTCCTTTTCCTTGTCTAGTTGCAAATAAGAAGTGAGGGCAAATGAAGTCGATTACCTGTTTAGGGTCACTCAGAGAATCCGAACACAATGGAGCTTATGCAGCTTTCTAAGTAGTTGTAAATGGCAGACCATAAAAACAGACCCAGATCATCTTTCTTTCATCTTGTGAGAAATTCTTCAAAAGCAATTATTTAAAATTTTTTAAAGTTTATTTATTTTTATTCAGAGAAAGCGAGAGAGACAGAGAGACAGAGAGAGAGAGAGAGAGAGAGAGCACACCACTCCATCCCCTACTTCACTCCCTAATGTCCCCAACAGCTGGCCAGACCAGAACTGGGATCCAGGAAGTGAATCCTGGGCTCCCACATGGGTGGCAGGCGTCTAAGTACTTCATCCAACACCACTGCCCTCAGTGACTGCGTCAACCGGAACCTGGAATTGGGAGCAAAGGTGGCAGGCACTCCAGTGTGGGATGTGGGCATCCTTAACCACTGAACCAGATGTCAATCCTTCATTCTGTGTGCTAAATTAAAGTCATTACATTGACCGTACCAACTTTCTGGTTCACAATAATTCAGAACATTTTAATTCCATTTACTCACCCTGGTGCTATTGTTTGATATTTTAATCAAAAATTTTTTTTGACAGGCAGAGTTAGACAGTGAGAGAGACAGCAAGAAAGGTCTTCCTTCCATTGGTTCACCCCCCAAATGGCTGCCATGGCTGGCGCACTGTGCCGATCTGAAGCCAGGAGCCAGGTGCTTCCTCCTGGTCTCCCATGCAGGTGCAGGGCCCTAGCACTTGGGCCATCCTCCACTGCACTCCCGGGCCATAGCAGAGAGCTGGACTGGAAGAGGAGCAACCGGGACAGAACCGGTGCCTGCCCCAATTGGGACTAGAACCTGGGGTGCCGGCACCACAGGCAGAGGATTAGCCTAGTGAGCCGCGGCGCCGGTGTTTTAATCAATTTTTGACCCCTCAAGATTTTATTTCTATGCAGTCACTGTATAATTAGATTTATCCATTTTCTGATTCCTTCTAATTAATCCATCTTGCATCTCAGATCAGAACCACTCTCCTTTCTTGTGCAACTGCATTCTTCAGAATATTTCTTGGTGGAGGTTTACAACAGCAACTTCTCTCCATTTTTGTTTCCTCAATATCTTTTTCTCTTTTTTTAAAAGATTTTATTTATTTATTTTTTACAGGCAGAGTGGACAATGAGAGAGAGAGAGAGACAGAGAGAAAGGTCTTCCTTTACTGTTGGTTCACCCTCCAATGGCCGCTGCGGCCGGCGTACCGCGCCTATCCGATGGCAGGAGCCAGGTGCTTCTCCTGGTCTCCCATGGGGTGCAGGGCCCAAGCACTTGGGCCATCCTCCACTGCACTCCCTGGCCACAGCAGAGAGCTGGCCTGGAAGAGGGGCAACCGGGACAGAATCCGGCGCCCCGACTGGGACTAGAACCCGGTGTGCCGGCACCGCTAGGCGGAGGATTAGCCTAGTGAGCCGCAGCACCGGCCGCTCAATGTCTTCTTAAAATGTATTTTTTCTGAGAATAGAATTCTAGACGCACTAGTGCATGGAATGCTTTCTTGTCATTGGCCTCCTTATTGCTCTTGGGAAGTCTCCTGAAAATCTATTCCTCTCATTAGTAATTTATTCATTTCCAATGGCGTCTGAAGATCTCTCTCTCACTCCCTTTCTTTTGTTTTTTGTTTTTTTATTTTTTTTTTTTTGCAGTCTTATGTGTTTAGGTACAGATTTCTTTTTATTTTTACTCCTTAAGATTCATTCGAATTCCTGATTCTGTAGACTAACTTCTAATATTTCTGAAGAATTCTCTGCCTTATCTTTCTTTTTTTTTTTTTTTTTTTTTTTGACAGGCAGAGTGGACAGTGAGAGAGAGAGACAGAGAGAAAGGTCTTCCTTTTGCCGTTGGTTCACCCTCCAATGGCCGCTGCGGCCAGCGCACCGCACTGATCCGATGGCAGGAGCCAGGTACTTATCCTGGTCTCCCATGGGGTGCAGGGCCCAAGCACTTGGGCCATCCTCCACTGCACTCCTGGGCCACAGCAGAGAGCTGGCCTGGAAGAAGGGCAACCGGGACAGAATCCGGCACCCCGACCGGGACTAGAACCCGGTGTGCCAGCGCCGCAGGCGGAGGATTAGCCTAGTGAGCCATGGCGCCGGCCCTCTGCCTTATCTTTTAAAAATGTTTTTATTTTTTCCCCAGAAACTTTTTATTTAAGGAATAGAAATTTCATACATTTCATAATTACAACTTTAAGAACAAGTGCTTCTTCCTGCTATATCTGCCCTCCCACCCCTCTTCCTCATCCCTCTCCTATTCCTGTTCTTAATTTTTACTAAGATCTATTTTCAATTAACTTTATACACATATGATTAAATTTATGTTAAGTAAAGAGTTCAACAAATAGTATGAAAAAAATTCATTGCTCTCAAAGTGTCAATTTCACTTCTGTAGATTGCCTTTTATGTGCTCTATTAGCTAGCCCAGGTCAGGGAGAACATATGGTATTTGTCCCTTTGGCACTGGCTTATTTCACTAATTATGTTTTCCAGTTTCATCCATTTTATTGTAAATGACTGGATTTTTTTTTTTTTACCACTGTGTAGTATTCCAAGGTATACATATCCCACAATTTCTTTATCCAGTCTTCAGTTGATGGGCATTTGGGTTGATTCCATATCTTTGTTTTGTAAATTGAGCTGCAATGAACATGGGGGTACAGATAACTCTTTCATATGCTCATTTCATTTCCTTTGTGTAAATTCCCAGGAGTGGGGTGGCTGGGTCATATGGTAGGTCTATATTCAGATTTCTGAGGTATCTCCATACTATCTTCCATAGTAGTCTTACAAGTTTACATTCCTACCAACAGTGGATTAGTGTACCTTTTCCCCCACATCCTCGCCAACATTTGTTGTTTATTGATTTCTGTATGAAATTCTAATGGGGGTGAAATGAAACCTCATTGTGATTTTGATTTGCATTTCCTTGATGGCTAGTGATCCTGAGCATTTTTCATGTGTCTGTTGGTCATTTGAATTTTCGTTTTTGAAAAATGCCTGTTTAGGTCCTTTGCCCATTTCTTAACTGGGTTGTTTGTCTTATTGTTGTTGAGTTTCTTGATCTCTTTATATATTCTGGTGATTAATCCTTTATCAGTTGCATGGTTTGCAAATAACTTCTCCCATTCTGTGGGCTGCCTTTTCACTTTGCTGAGTGTTTCTTTTGCAGTACAGAAGCTTCTCAATTTAATGTAATCCCATTTGTCAATTTTGGCTTTGATTGCCTGTGCCTCTGGGATCTTTTCTAAGAACTCTGCCTTATCTTTTCAAGTTGCTTCTGACTTAGTCTCCCAATCCATCCTTCTGCATCTTCAATTGGTTAGACCTTTTCATCCTTTTCTTTCTACATATATATCCTTTCATATTTTCCATCTTACCTTTCTGAACCACATTATGATTTTTATTTCTCTAGTCTACTTCCCAGTTCACTAGATCTTCCTTCAGCTATATCAAATCTATTATTTAACCAGTCCACTGAACTTTTAGCCTCACTACATTTTTAAAAAATATTTATTTATCTGAAAGTCAGAGTTACACAGTGAGAGGAAGAGACAGATGTAGAGATAAAGATCATTCATCTGCTAGTTCACTCTCCAAATGACCGCAATGGTGGGGGCAAGCCAGGATGAAGCCAGGAGCCAGTAGTTTCTCCCAGGTCTCCCACGTGGACGCAGGGCCCAAGCACTTTGGTCATCATCTGCTGTGTTCCCAGACACGTTAGCAGGGAGTTGGATCAGAAGTGGAGCAGCCGGATCTCAAACCAGCACCCGTATGGGATGCCAGCTCTGTGTGCACTGGCTTTACCCACTATGCAACTTCACTACATTTTTTATTCCCAGAAATTCTATTTGAATTTTAATATCTACATAGTCATTCTGTATAAAAGCAGAGCATGGTTTTAGAAAATGGACTGAAGCCGTATAACTTCCTTTCTTCAAATCTTCTAAAGTTTCCTTGTCATAAAAGGAAGGAAGGCAAGACACTGCAAAGCTGTTGATCTGAATGCTGTGCACCTCCGTGACTTTATCTTGTGCATCTCTTCATCTCACTAAGTGCAAGCAATGCATATTGTGCACATTGGCTTTTGTCTTTTCTTTTTTTTTACAAAGTTCTCTCCATCAGTGGGGCTTGTGCACTGTGTTGCCTTCTGCCTTGTCATTTCACATGGCTGGCTCCTTGTCTTTATGTAAGTCATAGATCAGATGTCATCTCCTTAGACCGTCCCTGTCTGTACTGTTGTGTCCTTTGTCTCAGCCATTGTATTAGCCTGTCTTATTGTTGTCCTAGCACTAGCACTATCAGAAGCTGTTTTTTCTTTGTTTACTTCTTACCTGTCTTCTCCAAGTTAGTGGAAACTCCTTTAAGGGACTCATTTCTTTCATCTGCCTCTAATTCCCTAGGACCTGGCATAGTATCTGGCATACAGTAAAAACTTTGTATTTGTTCAAAGAGCAGAGTAATGAATACTTCTTACATGGTGGGTGATGGAGGTTGCTTGGTTAGTGACTGCAACCAACAACTGTACTACTCACAAAGTGATTCATCCGGGGCCAAGGGCCATTTAAATATTTCTCATTTATGGTTCATACAAAATTATCAGCTTAAAAATTAGCCTGCTGTAGATTTATTGAATTTTAAGCCCTGCCTGCCTCTGCAGGCCCAGAGCAAATGACTGCACAGGCCTTAGATGGCCTGTGGGCCAGGCGCTCCCTTGTTTAATTCAGTCAGTAATTATTGAATTCTGTCACTAATGTGCACCCTAGACCTGTGAAATGATGAATGCTTTTCTAATGATAGTGCAGTTACTTTACTCTTAGTTTGGTATAGTTAGTTGTTCTAACCAGTATATGGTTAATTGTTCTAACCAGTAGCCATTTGCTTAAAAGAGCTAAAGTTGGCTTTCCGGAATACAATTCTACAATGCAATGTGATCACAATGAATGCAACAGATGTGAATGTATTTTTTTTTTAAGATTTATTTATTTATTTGAAAGGCAAAATTACAGAGAGGCAGAGTCAGAGAGAGAGATCTTCCATCTACTGGTTCACTCCCCAAATGGCTGCAAGGGCCAGAGCAGTGCCAATCTGAAGACAGGGGCCGGGAGCTTCTTTCCGGTCTCCCATGTGGGTGCAGGGGCCCAGGGACTTGGACCATCTTCCACTACTTTCCCCGGCCATAGCAGAGAGCTGGATTGGAAGTGGAGCATCTGGGACTTGAACTGGCACCCATATGGAATGCTGCCACAGTGGCTTTACCCTGCTATGCCACAGTGCTGGCCCCAAATGTATTTATTGAATGTGCACATACCTAAGGTTATTTTCCTGTTGGTTCTTTTGTATGCTCAGTGGGTTCTGCCATGATAGGGTACATATTCAGTAAATTATTGATTAATTTAAGCTAGATCCTACTTTTAATGACTCAGATTATCTATATTTAATCTATTACTAATAGATTAAAATTCTAGGGTGGAGGAAACTTAATACATCACTGCCTATCAGTAGATCAGTCAAACATTATGCATGTTGTTATACTTTCTACATCCTCTTAGATTAATAAGTTAGAAATAAGTGATATACCTGGTGCTATCCAGCTGCTACATTTTTGACTACTTTGCAGTTTCTACCAGGGATTTTAAGCCTTGGAAATAAACAAATTTTCCTGTGAATTCGTATTTATAGAGACGATATTTAGACTGGTGCTAACGCATCCATTACAATTTCTTTTTGTTGGCATAAGGACAGAGAGCTTTTATAGGACTTTTTTTGGCATTTGCAATCATGCTTTTAAATGGTGCCTCTTAAATTTCAAAGCAGAAAATAGGTTTTTAATCCATGAGAATATGAGTTTTCTGAAGGCTCTCCAAGTGGTTCCTGTTGAGTTAGAAAAATGAAATTTGATGAGTTAATAGTTTCCTTTGTGATCATCATGCCAATTTTACAAAGAAATTAATTGTCCACAGACCACAGTCTTAAATTAGATTACTGTGGTAATTTTTGTAAACCATCATATTTGCTGTGCTTTCCTGCTATGTCTATACCTCAGTATAGTGTACACCTACTCTTTGCCAGTCTTATGAGATGAATAATGTTAATATGCCCTTTAAAATGAGTAAAATCTGCTTTTGTTTTGTACACAAGGAAAATAAGTTTATATACAAGCTTTAAAATCAGATCTTCTTTTCAGCTTAAAATAGAGGATACTGACTCCATTAGTCAGTCCTAGGTCAGCAATTCTGTCAGCAAATTCTTATTGACCACATGTTAATACACAAGGCTGTGTTCTAGGTCTTGGGATATAGCATAAGCAAAAGAAACAAGGATTTCTGACTTCATGGAAATTATGTTCTGTTGGCAATAAACATAATGACATCCAGAAGTTATACAGTGGGGCAGGCATTTGGCACAGCAGTTTTATGGCCACTTGGTACTCCCACATGCCTTATCAGAGTGCCTGAGTTAGCTCCTAGCTTCCTCTAATGCACAGCCTGGGAAGCAACAGGTGACGGCTCCAGTGCCTGGGTCCATGCCACTCACATGGGAGACCCGGATTGAGTTCCAGGCTCCTGGCTTCAGCCTGGCCAAGCCCTGGCTATGGTAGGTATTTGACAGTGAACCAGCAGATGGAAGACCTCTCTCTGTCCATCTCTGTCTCTGCCTTTCATATAAAATGAAAATAAATAAAAATATAAAAAGCGAGACAATGTATTGAAAGAGGAAATAGGAATGGCAAAAGAAGTGGAGAGAAGGGAGAGGAGGGTGTGATGAAGTTTTAAGTTAGCGTCCTTGTGGGAGGGAAGCGTCTGAGCACGGACCTGAAGGAGTGGCGCGAGGGAGCCTGTCTGTTTCTGGGGGGAAGAACACCCCAGGGAGAGCGTGTGGAACTAGTACAAATGCTCCACGAAGAGCAGCAGGTCCAGCAGGGCTGCAGATGAGGTCAGCGAGGGAACAGCCGTGAGGGTGAACGAGGACCCGGAACCACGTGACCTTGGAAGGTGCTCAGCTGTCCCTCACAGTGACGCGCGGCTTTGACCAACAGTGTGGTGTGGTCTGACTTTGCCTTTGAGACAGAGGCTGTGACCCCTGGGCTGGAGAGGCTGTGACGGCCAGCAGTGTGCCCTGGGCTATTGCAGGATTCCAGGACATTACAAATGCTGTGTTAAAGTCTAGTCCACAAAAATATAACTTCTTAGGACGGTTTTTTTTTTTTTTAATCTAGTAGCCTGTGTTTTAAAGTTGCAACACTTAATAGAAGGCATTCTATTATGACAAAGTTGGTGCTAGATATATAAGTCCAATGGCAAATCGATCCACTGAATTTTTGACTATTGAGTCCTACTGAACTGCATGAATTTTATATCTAGACTGTAGCATAAAGGAAAACAGAAACTCTTGGCCTTAGAAGCATCTTCTCATTACCTAGCTGGCAAGCACCAAGTAGAACCCGTCCTTTCTTCCTCTTTGCTGACTCTACGCTGATTCCAGGCTGAGACACAGTAGGGGAGGCTCCTAGCTTTCAAGCGCACACGTGACAGGAACAGCGCGTGGCCTGAACTGCCTTCCTTGCCACAGCCCAGGAAGGAGCTGCCAGTCTTCTGGGCATCAACACACTTCCTGGGATGACGTCTTCATAAACCGAGCCTTCATCCATAGTAAGATGTGAGCATGAACGCTTAACCCAAAGCCCGTTTTATAACATGGAACGTCTTCACAGACTAATTCATTAAGAAAACAGGTCTGAAGCACTTTTAATGTTGCCCAAAGAGGCCAGCTTCAGCATCAGCGAGGCTCGTGATCTGGGCAGCCGTCTCAAGTCTTCACACTTGCAGTTCTCAGAGGTCAGCACACCATGAGTCCTCCGCTTCCCTGTGGAAGCCAGGCCGGCTGGTCCCAGGGCTTCTGCATATGAGGCTCTGTCTTCTTGAAGAAATTCCCTTTGTGTGACTTCAACAGATTGATTCTTTTTTTAAAAAAAGATTTATTTATTTGAGAATCAGAGTTACAGAGAGAGAAGGAGAGGCAGAGTCGGGGTGGGGAGTGAGGGAGGGAGGGAGGGAGGGAGGGGAAGAGGGAGAGAGAGGGCTTCCCTCCTCTGGTCCACTCCCCAATTGGCCACAATGGCTGGAGTGGTGCTCATCCGGAGCCAGGAGCCAGGAGCCAGGAGCTTCTTCCAGGTCACCCACACGGGTGCAGGGACCCAAGGACTTGGGCCATCTTCTACTGCTTTCCCAGGCCATAGCAGAGAGCTGGATCAGAAGTGGAGAAGCCAGGACTCGAACCAGCTCCCACATGGGATGCTGGCACAGCAGGCAGCGGCTTTACCCATTACGCTACAGTGCCAGCCCCAACAGGTTGACTCTTACTTATATATCAAGACTCATATATCAGGTAGCACTTTTTGAAGAAGCCACCCCTTATCTCCGTAAGCCTGTGTTCTGAGGATACACTGGGTAATCCCACTTCTCACACTATAAATTCTCGTTCTCTTGTCTAACCACCAGACCATGAGATAGTGGATATCTTATTTCCTATTGCATACCAAGCACCTAACATGAACCTGGTACTTAGTGGGTATCCAGTGAAGAAAAATTGAGTCTGATCTGTAGCTTCCCTTAACATTTTTTAGAAAGACTCATTTATTTAAAAGGAAGAGTTACAGAGAGGCAGAGAGAGAGAGAGGTCTTCCATCCACTGGGTTCACTCCCCAGATGGCCTCAATGGCCGGGGCTGAGCCCATCCGAAGCCAGGGGCCAGGAACTTCTGGGTTTCCTGTGTGGGCTCAGGGGCCCAAGGACTTGGGCCATCTTCTACTGCTTTCCCAGGCCATAGCAGAGAGCTGGAAGGGAAGCAGAGCAGCCAGGACTTGATTCGGCGCCCATATGGAATGCTAGCACTGCAGGCGATGGCTTTACCTGCCTCACCATGGAGCCGGCCCCTTCCCTTAGCATTTTTAACCTTGCCGGTCTTCCAGAGCATTTATTTAACAAACATTAACAAGTACCTACCGTGTTCTAGGCACTAAGTGCTGCGGATAGAAGTGACTATGACAACAAAAGTGCCTATGCAGATTAGATCTGATGGAGTCTCCATTTGTGTTCTCTTATATCCATTAGGTTTTAAGCTTTTATAAGCTTAAAACAGGCAGTGGAAGAGAAGAGAATAAGGACCTGTGGATTGAGTCTTGGCCCTTTACCTTACAAAGAGTAAGATGGCCTTGTTTAGTGTTTTGACTTGATATTTAACATCCTGATAGAAGCAGTTGTGGTGTCTTCAGCTCATAGTGAGAACTAGAATTCGACACAGTCTGACTCTAAGCATCTGAACAGAGCAGTCTTCTTCCTATCCGAGGCATTTGCTATCTGCATCCTCCCATATGCTTATTGACAACGGATGGTGTTTATGATGAAAGTGTTCAGGAGAGGCTTAGAAGGTGAGGTTGGGAACCAGTAAGAATGAACCCTTGTGTCGCACTCTATAATAAGCCACTTCCTTCTGAGCCCTAGAGAACAGATATGTACCATTGACCACTTCTCATTGTGGGAAAGAACAATATTGCAACCAGCTTTATTAAGAGGAAGCCGAATGTTCTGTAGTTTAACCTTGCTATCTGATGATGAAATCATGAACTGGAACTAATTCTAATAATGTCAGCCAGTATGCAAAATAAACAGTTTCCCAGAATGATAGCAGCTGTACTGATAGTAGATTTTCAAGTATGAATTAAAGGAACAAGGACTCAGGCCAGCACCTTACCCATTGTGAGAATCGTTTTATCACCTGCTTTGGCTTATTTTGTCAAAAACACCTCCTTATTGGGCATATTCTTTGTTCTTCATCGCTTTGCATTGCTGGCCCTTGACATTCATTGCTGCAAGGTTAGGGCAGAAGCCCAGGTCATGGGTGGGAGAAATGTGGGGAGTTCTGACTTAGAGATTTAAAATAAGAACCTACACCTGGAGGCAGATGCTGCTTGTGACACCCATATACCGTGTTGTAGTGCCTGCGACCAATTCCTAGCCTTGGTCTTGATTTCAGCTTCCTGCTAATGTGCACTCTGGGAGGCAGAAGTTATGGTTCCAATACTTGGGTCCTTGCCATGCACTTGAAAAGAACTAGATTGCATTCCTAGCTCCTGACTTTGACCTGGGCCACCCCAGGGGCCATTGTAGGCATCTGGGGAGAGAAACAGAGGATTGGAGCTCTTTCTGTCTCTGTCTCTCTGCCTGGCAAATAAAACAGTTAGAAAAATAAAAGTTACTTTAGAAAAGAATCTGCCTGGCATATTCAAGGAACATCACTATCAGTTTAACTGAAATGCAGTGAACCCTGGGAGACAGGAGAAGCTCTGGAAGGGCTTTGCATAGAGGAGTGACCCGACAGTACTCATGTGAGGGGACAAAGACAAAGAAGAGGTGAGATGGGAAGCTGTTGCCACAGTACAGGGGAGGGGTGGTGCAGGCTTAGCTGAAGGCGGTAGTGGAGGACTTGGTCAAGGGCGATTGGATTCTAGATTGGACAGGTGGCATAGCATAAGCCAAGGAGCCCAAGATGACTGAGATTTGGGGCCTGAGACACTAGAAGGGTGGAGCTGCCCTTTTCTGAGATGAGAGATGTTACAGGAAGAATAGGGATACAGAAGAGTAGGTGTAGAAAATTTTAAAAAATTAAATTTTGGCATATAAAGATAAAGCTTCCAGTGGAGATATTAAGTAGATATTTGGGGTTAAAATTCTAGAGCTCAGGGGGAAAGATCTGTACAAGAGGTAAAAAATAGATGCAACAGTATAAGATGCTCTTCAGGTTGGACTTGAACATGTAGAAGAGGGAGTGTAGATCGAGAAGGGAAGAGATCAGGGTCTGGGCCCCGTGCGCTCCAGTGTTTGGATTTTCTGTGATGAGGACCTAGCCAAGGAGGCTGAAAGGAGTGGGCAGTGGAGTGGGAAGGACCAAGGTGCAGTGGTGTTCTGGAGCCAGGAGAAGCAGCCTCTCAGGGAGGACTGGTTTCAGTGCAGCTGACTGGGTGAGAACTGAAGCAGGATGGTTAGGTCTCACAGCATTGAAGTCACTGGAGACCTTGACAAGAGGGAGAGCTGTGTACACCCTCCCCCTCTGCCACACACACACACACACACACACACTCACACACACACAGCCCAAGAGAAACAAATATGAAAATCTTAACAATGGATGAACCTGGGTAAAGGGAATAGAGGAAGTATTTGTGATATCCTTGCGTTTCCGCCTGTAATTTGAACTTAACTTTTTAGGAAGTTTACAAAAGAGATAAGAATGAGAAAGGAAGTGAAGACATTATACAGGCAGCACTTAGAACAGGGGGGGCAGTGGAGGGAGTGAGCTGTATGACTGAGGAAGATCATCGGGATGATGGCAGTTCATGGTATGCTGAAGGGCCATGGGAGCCATTTAGCGAGCAAAGAAAAATCTGTGATGCCAAGGGGGAGGGAGTTGCCAGTCGTGTCCTTGATCTTTCGAACTGGAAATGGTTTCTCTTCATCCCCTCCTACCCAGTACAGGTTGCTGGTCTGTTCTGTAACATTCTGAGGGGCACAAGGCCACCCAGGCTCTGCTTGTAGGTTCCTGGGAATGGACACCTCCTCCCTTGAGTGAATACTTTCCAGTGACCTTGTAACGAATTCAAGAAGCTTTGTGACTTCCTAAAATGAAAATACTGCATGCTGTATTAAATCTGATTTGCTCATAACCATGCAAAGGTCTGAATATCTCCATCTCTCCTTCGGCCCCACCCTATGGAAGCTATTGCTGTAGTTTGGTATGTGGTGGCTTCCTTACTGTCCATACACAAGTAACATAACAACCTTTCAAGTCATTTTAGACCTAGCCTTCCCAGCTTTCCTTTTTCACCCAGTTAATGTAGCACAGACACCCTTTCAATCAATACATAATTTGTAAGTATTATACTTTAAGACAGTTGGATGGTAGTATATTTTTTGCATGTTCCCTGCCTTAAATAACACTGGAGAGAATTTGCCATATCACACTCTACTAATATTTCCATTTCATTGGGTTTTGAAAGGTTTATGCTGTACTTATAATTGGTAGATTTTTCTCCCTTAAATGGCTCTGCAATCTGCCTACTTGCAAAGTTTCCTGCTGCTGCTAAGCCTTTGATGCGGTTTTCTGCTTCACTTTGAGCACGAGTCTGAGCTTTCTAAATGCCTCCCATCAGGCATTCTCGTGCTTTGTCCTGGAAGCAAGCAAGGCACAATAAAAACATGAGTTAACCCAGGGACCGTGACTTTGTGGGTCTTTTCGTAGCTCCCTCTGTTTCTTGGCCTCAGCTATGCTCCCTGCATGGGGGCCTCTGCGGTACAGTGAGGCCAACAACTTGATTGTCATCAAGTAGTTTTGAGGAAAATCTCAGAGTGGTCAGCTTTAGCCCCCGAACCCTGGTCTGGGTTGTCGGGAATGGTTCTCGTGTTAGGTGGAAGCAATGGAAAAGGAAAACAGGGCATACAAGTGGAGGAAGTTGAGGGCTGTCTACAGGAAGTGCTAACCACAGGACTTAATAAATGCTACCTCTTTAATCCTTGTAAAGTATCCAAAAATGGGACTGAGGCCAGAACGATTTTCTGGGAGGGCTGTTGCTGGTCCTCTCTGTGCTGTGCATTCCTGGTAGACAACAACCAGTTTATAGAATATTATCATATTTCAGTTGCTTTTTGACAGGTGGTAAAACCGTAAGAGCAATACGGAGGCATTGTACCCTGTAAGTCACATCTCAAACCCAAGAATGTAAAAGCACCATGTTTCCATTGTGGCCTTTTGATGTCCCTGACAGTGGTGCCTCAAGGATTTCTGCATGAAACAGGCCAGATCTAAGTGCCCAGATGGCTGGGGGCCTGACCCGGAAGCTGAGTTGGCCTTGCAGACCCTCTGCATGCAGTGGGCTGGAGGTCCCGGGGTGAGGTGTGAGGGCAGCCCACCCTTCGGCCTGCTGTTTGGTGCATCACCCAGCAGCCTACTGATGGGGAGGGGCTAAGGAATACGGGCAGAGCTGACTGACGTCACATTGGACCGTGTTTTGGGTATTTACATGATGAACCACGTGACATGTGAGCTGAACAGTTCCCCTCTTCCCATCATCATCAGGTGGTGATAAAGTAAACATCATTTTTTACCAGCCTTCACACCTCAAAGAGTGACAGTTAAGACACTTCCGTCCTGACAGCTGGCGCTGCTACCTTCTGTTTGCCTATAAAGCTGCCTGCTGTATTCTCTGTTCATCATTAAGTATACACCAGACTTTCACCGTGCATTTACTGCTGGCATTTCTGAAGTTTATGGTTACTGGGGCTAGTTAACTCTTAATTAGAATCTTCCCTCTGGCTATGTGCCCACATACTCACAGCTTGTGGATTTTGCACTATTTGGAATTTTTGAGTTTAGAGATTATGCATATTATTTGGCTTTTCTGTTATTTTTTAAGGTTTATTTTATTTATTTAAAAGACAGAGTTACAGAGAGAGGTAGAGACAGAGAGAGAGGTCTTCCATCCGCTGATTCACTCCCCAGATGGTCACAACAGCCCGAGCTGCGCTGATCCAAAGCCAGGAGTCAGGAACTTCTTCCTGGTCTCCCACGTGGGTGCAGGGACCCAAGGACTGGGGACATCTTCCACTGCTATCCCAGGCCATAGCTGAGAGCTGGATCAGAAGAGGAGCAGCTGGGTCTCGAACCGGCGCCCATATGGAATGCCGGCGCTTCAGGCCAGGGCATTAACCCACTGTGCCATAGTGCCGTCCCCTCTCTTCTTTTTCTTTATGGCCCCTATTCCAGGGGATTTGGACAAGTACTAGCTTTAGGAAGTAGTAGTAGTTAGTGGTTTGTGTGAGATAAGGTGCTGGAGTGGCCCGGGCCCCATCACTGGTTCCTAAACATGAATTGAGCCTTGGCATAGACATTAGGGGTACATAAGTGTCTAACAGAGGACCAGAAAGTATCAGTAAACTAGAAATATATCTATGTAAATTGGGGTTAAGAAGAGACCAAAGAGGCTGCAGAAACAGAGCCAGGTTTGTGAAGGACCTTCATGGCCAGACTAGAGTCCCTCCTGAATCCTGCCCGTCAGCAAGGTTGCCAATCTGCTCTCCCAGTGTCACCTAGGGACGTGTTGGAAATACAGGGTCTGGGGCTCTGCCTCTAACCAGTGAAGCCAGAACTACGAGAGGACAGCCAGTAGTCCCTGTTTCAACAGGCTCTGATGAACAGTGTTCTGATGAGCATCCAAGTCTGAGAACCACTAACTGATGAAAAGCAATCCTGGGAGGGTTTGTTTGTTTTTAATTTTATTGAGATATGATTCACATACCACACAATTCACCCAGTAAAGAATCCATTTCAATAACTTTTAGCATTTTTCACAGAATTGCATACTGATCACTATAACCTAATTTTAGGACCTTTCCACTGGCCCTCAAAGGAACCCTGTGCCACTTGGTGGTCACTCTCTGTTCCCTTCCCACTCAACCCCTGACTTGGCAGCCACTCAGCTGTTTGTACTTTGTCTCGTTAGCTTCACCCATACTGGACATTTCTCACAAGAATTATATAATATGTGGTCTTTTGTGACTAGCCTCTTTTGTATAACAATATGATCAAGGGTCACCCATTGTAGTATTAGGATGTCATTCTTCTTTATGGCCAAATAATATTCCACTGTATGGGTATACCACATTTGTTTATCCATTATGCCCATGGATGAGCATTGAGTTGTTTCTGCTTTATGACTATTACAAGTAGTGATGCTGAGAACTTGCGTGTGCCAGTGTGTGCATGGACAGATGTTTTCCTTTATTTTGGATATATATTCTCTGGCAGGGTTTTAAGGATAAGCATAGCCTGGTCAACTGAGCACTGGGTGTTTAACCACTTGGGACCATTCTTAACCTCAATCTCCTGCCTCCATACCCATCACGTGGCCATTGTACTCCATCAGCAACAGTTCCCTTTCCAGGCGGTGGTGTGGAGGGAGAGGTGGGCTGTGTAGTTGGAGAGCTTCCTCTCCTCCTCCTGGACTCCTCCTCCCAGCCTACCTTTGAGGATCTGTAGTGTAGATGGATGGAACTGAAGGAAAGACCTGGATTGAGAAACTCTGGTGACAAGTTAGTCCACAGGTGGTGGGGGTGTGCACAGGGCCAGTTTAGAAGAGTTAGATGAGCTGATTCTGCACCCCTCCCCCCAGCGACTCCTGGCCTTCTTCCATGCATCTAGGAATATACAGCAGAGGCAAAGCCTTGTAGTAAATGGTCATCCCCTTGGTGTGAAGTGTTGTCTTGCAGCATAGTTTTCTCCCTGGAAGGGAGCAGATCCCAGAAGAGCATCGTTCTCTGGAGTCATTTCCCGGTAAAACCCTCAGCCACGCTGGACACTGCCCGCGGCCCCCTCGTCTTACGTACGTGTGGTGATTTTCACTGTGCGGTACTTGAAACAGAGAGGCAAGCCAAATTCTCTCTCTCGACAGTCCACTGCAAAGCGCGCTCTGTTACGGTCTGATCTACAGTGGGTGGGGGGAGGCGGTAGATGACGTATCTGTGTATGTTTCCTGTGGTTGCTGTAACAAATGACCACAAGTTCAGTCAGCTGGTTCAGAACAACTCGCATTTGTCCTCACAGTTCTGGAGCCGGAAAGTCTGCCGTGGACCCTGCAGGTTCAGCAGGAAGGTGTTGGCAGGAAGTCCGGAGGCTCTCAGGGAGAACCCACTTCCTAGCCCCGCCTCTTCCAGGGTCTGGGCTCCCACTCCTTGTGTTCTTTCACTCGTGGTACCCTCCTCTATCTGCAGAGTCGAGGGTTTATGTCGTATCTCTCTGACTCAGCTTCGCTCTGTTGCTGTCCTATGGCCCCTTCTCTTCTGCTGTGAATTCTCCCTCTGCTTCCATCTTAGAAGAGTCCTTGGGGTGGAGGTAGAGGTTTGGCACTCTGCATCCCACGCCAGAGAACCTGCGTGTGAGTCCTGCCTCCTCTTTCTATATCCAGCTCCCTGTTGATGGCACAACCTGGGAGGCAGCAGGTGATGGCTCAAGTACTTGGGTCCCTGCCACCCAGAGGGAGACCTGGATTGAGTTCACACTTCCTGGCTTTGGCTTGCCAGCCACAGCTGTTGTAGACATTGAGGAAGTGAACTAGTGAATGGGAGATTTCTCTGTCTTTCAAATAAAATTTAATAATACGTGAATACATGTTGGACCTACCAGATAATCCAGGATGCTCTCCTTATGTTGAGATTTTTCAGTTAATCATGCCTGTAAGGCCCTGTCCATAGAAACTAACATTCAGGTGTTCTGGGTTAGGCCCTAGATGTCCTTGGGGGCCATTATTCAGTCCAGTCTAGCATTAAATCAGGACGAAGGGGACTTTACTGTTCTGATTGCCTCTGGACCCATGCTTGTCTCTTAATGGACTGGCATATGGCGAAGAGTAGTTTGTAGACCATACAACACTTCATGGAATGTTTCCATGCAGCGAACATACGGGGTTTGAATGTTGTGCTAGAGGCCCCATTTCCTGCCACTGTGGGAGGAGCAGTGCCTGCATGGGTCGATGATTTCTGCTGTCTTTGCTCCCTTGCAGCTCTACTGAAACAGACACGCAGCCAGCAGGATGCTTCCAGAGTGGGTCACGGTGGTTTTCTTACTGCTGCATTCAGCTGCCCTAGAGGCGGGTGTCATGGATGCTGTTAGGAAAGTGGCCTTGGAGTTCTCTGATTCCAGGATCAGAGAACGTGGTTGCAACACTTCCTTTGGTGGTCTCTCATAATCAATTCTCTGCTGGTACTTTTCATGGATAACTACACTTCTATCTTTTCCACACATCCCCAAAGTTTATCATGAAATTTGCCTTGTGCCAACCTCAGAGGCACCTAGGCCCTTAGAGGATTTGTGAGGCTAAGCAAGACAGAGTGTAGGATGCAGGGTCTCTAAGCAACTTCTGCCAGAAGATGGTCGGTGTCCGTGTGTGTTCTCCCAAGTGCTGTGTGCCATGCAGGCCTCTGACGTCGGTGCCTCTGGTGGCAGGTGGACAAGACGATGTGCCTCCACTTCAGGAGCAGACAGCAAGCTGTGAGCACCCAATGTGTTATGAGATGCATGCTACGAGACAGGTGCAGGTTGATGTGGAGAATATGGCTGGCATGAGGGTGGATCAGGAAAGGCTTCTTGGACAAAGAGGTGAGACCAGACACCAGAGAGTTGGTGATAAGCCCTCTAGGGTCTCTACCTAAAAGTCATTGACATGGACAAGATTACTAAGGTCAATACAAAGGAAAAGTAAGGGCCCTGACAGACAACTGTGTTAAGGGCTCAGGGAGCACCAAGAGAGGCATCTGAGAAATAAAAATTAAACCTACAAACCACAAGAAACCCAGGAGGAGAACCAAGAGACTGCATGGGCAGATAGCAGGCAAAGAGCTTTCCACAGGAGACGTCCTTGTTCCTAGCACAGTCACTGGCCCTAAAATCAACCCTTGTTGCCTGTGAGATAGTCATGAGTTTTGCCAGGGGCAGGAGGGCAGGACAGGTTACTGTGTGAAGTGAGTCCAGCTGATAAAGCGCCCTAAGGCATGGTACTTTTCGCACTTGAACCTCTCAAGGTATTTAAATGCAGGATTAAAATTGAGCAATCTTATTATCAGAAAGCAGGATGAAATTCTGTGAATTGGATAGAAAACTGGGAGCACAGGCTCATGAAGCAATCCAGCAGTCTAGTTAAGTGGCTTGACTGTTGTGATTGTACGTATTCATTTGCTCCTTGTTCAATCACTTTATTATCTGCTAGTAGTAATAAACAGGAAAAAGGGAAGCATAGGTTCAACATTTAAGAAAACTGTCTGGGGGCTGGCACTGTGGCCTAACCAGTAAAACTACCACCTGCAGCGCCAGCATCCCTTATGGTCACTGGTTTGAGTCCCGATGTCTCCCTCCACTTCCAATCCAGCTCCTTGCTAATATACTTGGGACAGCAGTGGAAGATGGCCCAAGAGCTTGGGCCCCTGCACCCATGTGGGAGACCTGGAAGAAGCTCCTGGCTCCTGGCTTTGGCCTGGCCCACACTGGGCTATTGCAGCCATTTGAGGAGTAAACCAGCAGATGGAAGATAGCTTGCTTGCTTGTACGTGCTCTCTCTCTCTCTGCCTCTACTTCTCTGTAACTCTGACTTTCAACTACATAAATAAATCTTAAAAAAAATCAAAAAACAGAAAAATGGCTAGGGGAGAGGGAAACAGGAAATAGCATTTCCAAAATGAGAACGTTTGGATCTAACTCTTGTGAGCTCAGCTAGGTCAATTTGAGTATTTACAATTGCTGGATTCTTTCTGATGATGGTCAGTGGCCTCTGTCAGTGAGAGCTACCTGCTTCTCCTAGACAACTTTGCTTCAATTAAAACCAGTTTGAGACAGAATTCTACCATATGTTTAGCTGTCCATTAAGCAGACACGAAAGCATGTACCAAAAAAAAAAAAGTACCGAAAGATCAAAGAGCCAATTCTACATTTTTTCAAGCACTTTAATGAGTGCTTTGCATAAAACGATCACTCTGAGGCAAATGCAGCAATATTCTCAGGACAAATTAACCTTTTAGTCAGCTCACAAGAAGGGATTCTGCGTTACGAGATGAGGGTAGGAGGCACCTGTTCGGCACGGAGTTGTAGAATTAGGGTGCTGTACTGAAAGTGTTTGGCTCATGGGCTCCTCAGATGCTTATGCCCCATTTGTACAAGCAGCGAGGTACCTGCACAATATTGAGCTACCATATGTCTTGAGTACCCTTCCTTTCACCAAAGATAAATTATTTTTTCTTTTCCTTCTGGAGAAAATCCAGCTAAGTGTAGTTGAAGTGCCTACTACATTTCTAGCCACCATATGTCTTAAGTACAACTTACTTGGTCAAAGAGAAATTATTGCTTCTTTTCCCTCTAGAGAAAGTACCCAGAGCCGTAGCTGGAGCACGTGGACTGCTGATTACGATACAGTCATGCTTTGCACAACAGTGGGGGTGTATTCTGAGAAATGTGTCATTAGGTAGTTTCATCACTGTGCAAACATCGTAGTGTACACTTATACAAACCTGGACGGAACGGAGCAGTCACTTGACGTGGGCTCCTGATGCAGTAAGAGTCATGGTAAACACAGAGTGTATGAGGTTCTTGCTGACAAAATACAGTGTATTGTTGAATAGTAAACACTTTTTAAATAAGTAGAATGAGTACACTCTAAAACAATGATAAAGAGTATAGTGTAGAAAGTACATAAAACCGTAATGTAGTTTATTATCATCATCTAGTATCATACATTGTACATAATTGTATATGCTGGCCGGCGCCGTGGCTCACTAGGCTAATCCTCCGCCTTGCGGCACCGGCACACCGGGTTCTAGTCCCGGTCGGGGCGTCGGATTCTGTCCCAGTTGCCCCTCTTCTAGGCCAGCTCTCTGCTGTGGCCCGGAAGTGCAGTGGAGGATGGCCCAGGTGCTTGGTCCCCTGCACCCCATGGGAGACCAGGAGAAGCACCTGGCTCCTGGCTTCGGATTGGCACGATGCGCTGGCCGCAGTGCGCAAGCCGCGGCGGCCATTGGAGGGTGAACCAACAGCAAAAGGAAGACCTTTCTCTCTGTCTCTCTCTCTCTCACTGTCCACTCTGTCAAAAAAAAAAAAATTGCATATGCTCTACTTTTACATAACTGATAGCACAGTAGATATGTTTACGCCACTAATACCACAAACACACGAGAAATATGTTGTGTCATGACTTTCACATGGCTTCAGTGTCACTCAGTGATTGAAATTTTTCAACTCCATTGTAATCTTAATAGACCACTGTTGTAAATACAGTCCATGTTGACCAAAAAATCATATACAACACATGATTGCGTTTCAGCTGTTAACTCAGCACCCTTAGAGTGTAAATTAACTCGCATATACACATATTTGGGATATTTTCTAAGCAGAAGGATATGAAGGTAAATTGCAGGCAGTCTAACAATTGTGTTACCTTTTTTGCACAAAGAAAGCAAAAGTCACTGCGGGAGGCGGAATAATGGCTCCCGAAGATGGCCACATGTCCTCATACCCAACCTTGTGAGAATTACCTTGTGTGGCAGAAGGAATTCTGAGACGGAGAGCAGCTTGGATTATGTGGGTGGGCCCTAAGTATAGTGACAAGCAAGGGGGAGGCAGAAAGAGCCTGTCAAAGAGGCCGGGTGATGGTGAAAACATTCAGTGGAGTGGAGGGAGGTGGAGGAGAGCGAGAGCCCTTGGCAGCCACTAACAGCTGAAAGGTCGGGAAGCAGCCATTCTCCTCCCAGACTCCAGGGAACCCAGGCCTGTCAACACCTTGACTGTGACCCAGCAAGACTGATTTCAGACTTCCAAATTCCAGAACTGTAAGAGAATAAATTGGTGGTGTTTGTAGCCACTAAACCTAGAGTAATTTGTTACGGCAGCAACCAGATATGAATATGGCCATCAGTTTTCATGTCAGCAGTATCTTGGTCCTTGGTCAGCTCCTGGAAGTCTCCATGGAGGTTATTCTGCAAACCCTTGCTGTCCCTGGCTCACCATTCTCAGGTTTTGTTTTTGTTTTTGTTTTTGTTTTTGACAGGCAGAGTGGACAGTGAGAGAGACAGAGAGAAAGGTCTTCCTTTTTTCCCATTGGTTCACCCCCCCAAATGGCTGCCGCGGCCAGCGCACCGTGCTGTTCCTAAGCCAGGAGCCAGGTGCTTCTCCTGGTCTCCCATGTGGGTGCAGGGGACCAAGGACTCGGGCCATCCTCCACTGCACTCCTGGGCCACAGCAGAGAGCTGGACTGGAAGAGGAGAAACCGGGACAATCCGGCGCCCCAACCGGGACTAGAACCCGGGTGCCGGCACCACAGGCAGAGAATTAGCCTAGTGAGCTGCAGTGCCAGCCCGTTCTTGGGTTGTTAACAAAGGCCCTGCACTGAGGGCAACGGAGAGAGGAGAAAAGGAACACGTGGTTACAGGTTTCCAGGAACAGACCCCAGATCAGCCCAGAAATCTAGGAAGAGTAAATCCCCACCTCTCACTAGACACAAGGGGCTAGATCCCCATTGAAATGAAAATCAAACAGAAAGAAGCCATGTTTTTGTTCCATTAAGTCCTTTTAGGACAATATCTGGCCAGGTACCAGAGGAGCCAGCTGCACTCCAGCAAAAAGTCACCCGATAGCAAGTGACTTACTCATTGATTCTGCTCCTATACCAAAGGCACTGCTGTATTGAGCAAGCGTTAGGCTGCCTTAGTCCCCATTACAGAACATTAACTCATCAAATGGGACATGAAGTTAAGCATTCAGTTCCACAAAGAAAAGGATTTTCAGAAGCTGGAAACTGTCGATTATCAAGTTGAAGAGCAGAAACCACTCAGCTTCTACTTCATACCAGGATAGTGCTGAAGAAAAGTTATGAGCCAGGACTGTGTTGGGAGGGACTGTCAGCTTTGGGCCTGGAAAGAGGAGTAGTGTTTAAAATTATGGTTGTGAAATGAATTATACTCCAAGTTGACATGCAAGAGTTAATTACAAAAGCCTTGGTTTTATCATTTACACACTTTACTGAGAACATTCACACACACAGACACAGTATATGGCAGCTGATAGGTGATTGCTTCAATCAGAACCTCAGGGAAATCAATGCCCAAGTGGTAGACGGTTGGGCCGATCCAGACGTCTGTCGATGTGGATGATTTTATGTACCACAGAGGCCTCCGAAAAAGTCCATTTTCATTCTCAAATGAACTAGCTGTGCCCACAATGCAGAAAATAATCCCTTTCAATACAAATGACTTCCTGGATTCCAGGCCAAATGCAGTGCAGGCAGGTCACCGAGTCCTCCTCACTGTACCCTTTGCCCACTGAGTCAACATCTTGGTACAATACTGGCTCCTTTATTCAAGCTGGCACCGGGCCTTCTCTCTTCTCTCTCAAAATGACGACTCCCTTGGCCCCTGATTAGCAATACCGTAATCCCCATCAGAAAGGACGGGAGACAAACAGGAAGAGAAGCAGAGGAAAAAAAGACATCAAGAGGTTTTGGGGGCCCCTACAAATTGATGGTTAAAGGTTTAAACTATTAATATGGTTGTACAATTGCATCCTAGCAAAGAAAATTCTAGACCTTGGTTGAACATCTCTCACCAGAGCTTCTACACCAAGTGCTGCAGACCCTGGAATGTTTCAGTTAACTTACAGCTGAAGGGGAGCCAGGGATTCATTTGTTTTCCATCTGCAATGAGGTCTTTGTGGTTTCTCACACAGGACTGCAAATCTCCTTGGAGGAGAAACGCAAGCTTGTATTTGAGCTGGGAAACCTGGCCATTGACACCTTCTATGATGACTGACTTTAAGCCACCCTCCCCCTTTTTAAAATAAGAAATGGAAAGCAAGAAAGCAACTCTACAGTAAAATGGAAAAGTTATAGGCATGAAACATGATATGGCCAAATGTGCTCGCTAAATTGAGCCTGGATTTGGGCTAAAATCACATTCAAATACCATAGCTGGCTCTTGTCCCCCCTTACCTTCCAGTAGGTGAGTGCTGAAATCCTAGAGTATCTCATTTCTTTTTCCCTTTGATAGAGGACCTCCTGGTACCCTCTGGTCAATGTGAAGTCAGCATCTCTTCTTAGAAATCAGTAACTGAGTTATAAATAATTACTCCCTGTTACTACCTGTGAGAGGATGAAGGGAGCTTGGGAGATGTGAATCCTAACGAGAATGGTAGCAGGAGAGGGCCGGTCCTGCTGTGTGCCCTGGGCTCTCACTTCTGTGCTAGCATTTATATTAACTCTATAGAGGCAATAGTCACAGGCTGGTTGTCCATAACCAGTGTCAAGCTTAGGAACTGGCTGTGGCCAAGTGAGCCCATGCTGCTGGTGGTTGAAAAGATTAGGCTGGATTTGGCTTGGATACAAGGGCTAGGTAATGCCACAGTTTCTGGTACCGGTGGATGTTTCTGGAATGTAAGCAGCAAAGTTGTCTCTGTAGGCAGAAATCCACACTTGGGACTTTGCTTTAGGTTTTTGGAGAGTCTATCAACACACTTCAGCTGCCATGGTGTTGATACACGACATCTTTTGCAACCAGTTAGGGTATTCATTCATTCACTCATTCATTTTATAAATTATTTTCATTTTAACTTTCATTCTGAAATAACTTCAAAATTCCAGAGTTGTAAAGATAGTTTGAAACACTCCCATACATCTTGTACCCAGATGCCTTAAATGTTACATTACCACATTTGCTTTAGCAAACTGTGTGTGTGCATGTGTGTGTGTGTGTGTACACATGCATGTTATTTTCCTCAAACACTTCAGAGTCGGTTGTAGCCATGGTACTCCTTTACCTCTAAATTCTTTAGGATTTTTGCAACAAACATCAAATTCTCTTACATAACACAGAACAATGATACACATCAGAAAATTATCATTGACATACTATTTAATCTGCAAGTATAGAACTTTGTCAAATGTCACCAAGTGTTCTTTTAGTTATTTTTCATTTATTAAAGAATGTTTCTCACTCTTTAGTAAATAGCTTCTACACAGTTCACCCTTTTTTCAGGTACAGTTCTCTGAGTTCCAGCAACCCCCTAGGTGACCCCCTACTATTCTGGGCTGGGCATGATTTCCTGACTCTCTCCAAGCAGTCGTGGGTCTCCCAAGGTCTGGGCCCAGGATTCCCTTCTTGCCCCTAGTGGCCATGGGTCATCATCTGGTCCCAAAGATGGCTGGGTTTGCTGCTCTTCCTCCAGCAGCCTCAAGTTGTTCCAGTGGGGCTGCATGCCTTTCCTGGGGGGTCATGGTCTGAATGTTTCCACCCAAAATTCCTTTGTTGAAATTCAACTCCCCACGGAGATGGCATCGGGAAGTGGGCCCTCTTGGAGGGCGCCTCTGCCATCAGGAACAGGAAGGTGGTCCTTTCAGAAGAGGCCCAGAGAGCTCCCCCACCTCTTGTGCCCTGTGAGGATGCAGCAAAAGGCGCCACCTGTGAACCAGGAACCGCGCCCTCACCAGACACCGCTCCTGCCACTGCCTTGGTCTTGGGCCCCTTGGGGAATAGCTTGCCGTTCTTTAGGAACTGTTCGTCTGCGGCAGCCCGAACAGTCAGACACACAGGGATTGCTGCTTCCAGGCCTACAGCACAGCGAAGTGTTTCCAGACGCTTGCTGGCTCCCAAACCCGCAGGGCTCCTGTCCTCTCACACTAGGCCACACTTGGCTTTGAGCAACTGATTGAAAATTTTAGCTGAATTCCTCTTACCTGCTTATGGGACGGCTGGCGTCTCCACCAGGCAAGCAAGTGCCCACGCCCTGTGTCTCCTGACAGAATCCTGTGTCTCCACAGAGGCTGCCCTGAACCACGCTGTGTGATGCAGTCACACAGGCCGTGATCTTACAGATCAGTTAGCGTTTTCCCGTTGTTGTCTTAGGGATGAGAGTAGCATTTTTTCTACTTTTCTGCTCTCAGTAGAAGCTAGATGTTCATTTTACATTTTTGATCATCTGTGAATTTGATACTTTTTTCCTAATGCAATTTACTGAGAAAACACTTGGGGAAAAAAAATCCTGTTGTTTCCTGACATACCAGTGATGCGAAAAAAAAAAATCAACAAAAACCATACCTCCACATCGATGAAAGCTTTCAGGTGGCTGTTCGTTGTGTTTGGAAATTTCTCTTCCAGAGAACAAATCCTCATCGGGAAAATGAAAGCCATCACATTTTCGGAGGACAGGTCTAAGACTAGAATATAATGATACAGTGATTAAGAAGCTGGGTTTGGAATTGGGGTTTAATTATGCCTTCCACTAGACAGGTTCTCTCTTGCAGCTGCTTCTGACACATATTGAAATAATCATTCATCATTTTCCTGGGACATCTAACGAAAGCAGTCTGATTGGCTAGCAGTTGCCTCTGTCAAGCTGAGGCACGGATTTGCCTGCTTGCTTGTGAAAAGCTATATAGTCTACCCTGAAAGTTATGAGGACCTGCAAGTATTTGAAGGGAAGCTGGTAATTAAAAAGAAAATATGTTTATTACAGGGAAGTGCAGCTTCCTGGAATAGCTACAGTGTGCTATTATATTGAAAATGCTTAATATTATGAAGTAACACAAAATAAATTCCTGAACATGGAACGATCCCAACATGATAATTGGCTGCTCTGAGGTGTTGCCCCCAGGGCATGGCAATAAAGCCACAGTAGGTTTTAACCTTGTTGGGAAATTGTATCGTTTCTTTTTTTAAAAATTTATTTATTCGAAAGAGTTACACAGAGGAGAGGCAGAGAGAGAGAGAGAGGTCTTCCATTTGATGGTTCACTCCCCAGATGGCCGCCAACGGCTGGAGCTGCACCGATCCAAAGCCAGGAGCCCCACGAGGGTGCAGGAGCCCAAGGACTTGGGCCATCTTCTACTGCTTTCCCAGGCCACAGCAGAGAGCTGAATTGGAAGAGGAGCAGCCAGTACTAGAACCAGCGCCCATATGGGATGCTGGTGCTTCAGGCCAGGGCATTAACCTGCTGAGCCACAGCGGCGGCCCCCGAAATTGTATCATTTCTTCAAGACAGCCATTTACTCACAAACATTGAAGGGATTTCCTCTGTATTTGCTGCTGCGGGAATGTGAAATGTTGTAAAGGAAATTATTCTGAATAATTATCAGCAGGCTATGGGCTCTTTCTTGTCCCACTTTGCCAAAATACAGAATTTCCAGCAGCGAGTCCCCCATTGTACCAAAGTCCAAGCTCCTTTGTCTGCCTCTGGGGGTCAGGGTAAAGCCACCGTAGATTTCTTTTCCATCTTCCCCATGAACACAAACCTCAGTGTCCCAGACACTTGGCCAGGTGCCTTCCTTGACCCCTAGCTTCAGGTACTAAGGGTCTGAAGCATCTCCCTGACAACCCAAAGCTCCTGTCTGTCAGGTACCTCGTTGAATGAAGATGTCCTTATTCGCCTCCACAAAAAGGCTGTGTCCTTACACCAGTGTCCTTCACTGACACACCTCTGGGTAGAGGGTAACTTTCTTATGCTATTTGGGTGTGTTTTCTTTTAAATTAGAACAGAGGATGGGAGAATCTCAAGCAGCCATCTCCCAAGGTACTTGGTCCTACTGTGTGGGCTGGCCTCCTTGTCCGCACCAGGCTGGACGTTTTAACCTTCCTAATCTTGGTGAGGCTACAGATCCACTTTTCCCAGAGCAGGTTTTCCATGAGAGGAACGAAGGGATTGGTCTGTGGGTCTACACGTTCCCATCAGTTCCTCCTCATAGCACCTGTGTAGGTGTGCGCAATTTGCAAACACAACAGATTTTTCTCCTTTCTGCTGCTTAAACATTGTGCCTGGCATCCAAGTATTGGTTTAATATTTTGGACAGATTTAACTGGACAAAATCCTGTCCAAGTTTCTGGAACTCCCAGTGCCACCAGGTTTCCTTTTAGGAAAAAATATTCTCTATTGACTGTAAACTGAAAAAGGAAGACCAAAAATCCCGGTGTGTCCCCTCCAACAGAGTGAGTAACCAGGATCCTCTTCTTCTACAGGATCAGTATCTGTGGGTGGGGCCAGGCCATTGTCCTTAGCATGACAAGGACACCCTCCCCGTGGGGGGCCCATGGTGTTATGGTGTGGGGTTTAGCTAAAGAGATACCAAGGAGAAAACACATTGTATGGCCATTGTATGGAAGCTGTTGTAAGTCCTCTGGTGTTGAAGAGGCGAGATTGACATCCCATACTTGTGATCCATCTGGAAACACAACCTGGCAGAAGATAAAAGGAACCTTAGAGTTCAGCCAAGCCGCTCTGTGGAGAGAAGTTCAGAGTTGGGTTCATGAAGAATTGATCATTTCAGTTCAACTTTAAAGAAACTTTACTTGTATTCATTTTGTTTTGTACTCTTCTATATATATATATTTTTTTTTACAGGCAGAGTGGACAGTGAGAGAGAGAGAGAAAGGTCTTCCTTTTGCCGTTGGTTCACCCTCCAATGGCTGCCGCGGCTGGCGCATCACGCTGATCCAATGGCAGGAGCCAGGTGCTTCTCCTGGTCTCCCATGGGGTGCAGGGCCCAAGCACTTGGGCCATCCTCCACTGCACTCCCTGGCCACAGCAGAGAGCTGGCCTGGAAGAGGGGCAACCGGGACAGAATCCGGCGCCCCGACCGGAACTAGAACCCGGTGTGCCGGTGCCACAAGGCGGAGGATTAGCCTAGTGAGCCGCGGCGCCGGCCCTGTATTTGTTTTGATATCAGAGGTCCTTCCTAGGGATTATATAAGTCTGCGAAAATATCTATAAAAGTTTATTTGCTGAGGCATTCTTTATCTTCACTTTTTCTTAAAGATTTGTGTATTTATTTGAAAGTCAGAGGTACACATAGAGAGAGAGGCAGAGAGAAAGAGAGGTCTTCCATCCACTGGTTCACTTCCCAAATGGCCGCAACTGCCAGAGCTGTGCCGATCTGAAGCCAGGAGCCAGGAGCCTCCTTTAGGTCTTCTCACGTGGATGCAGGGGCTCAAGGACCTGGGCCATCTTCTACAGCCTTCCCAGGCCATAGAGAGCTGGATTGAAAGTGGAGCAGCCGGGACTTGAACAGGTGCCCATATGGGATGCCGGCACTTCAGGCCAGGGCCAGGGCATTAACCCACTATGCCGCAGCGCCAGCCTCTATCTTCAATTTTTATGGGGTACGGTGATATTTTGATGCAGCACACACTGTGTAATGTCTAAGCATTTCCTCATACATTCAACATTTCTTTATGGTGAAAACATTAGAAAACCCATCTTCTAGTTTTTTAAATAGGGTAATATACAGTACATTAACGTTACTCTATGGTGAAATAGAAACCCAAAGCATCTAACTCCTGTCTGACTCTAACTCAGTCCCCACCCACCAAGCTTTACCCATCCTCCCCACCCTCCTTCCCCCTTGTGCCACTGGTAACCACCATTACACTTCTAACTTCTGGAAGACCACCTGTTTAAAGACACTGCACACGAATGAGATCATGTGTGACTTCCCTGTGTGTGCTTGTGTTATTGTACCTAATGGCCTGTAGTTCCATCTGTGAAGTATCATTTTTGATAAAGAAATATTGGGAATAACCTAACTGTCCCTCAATAGAATATTATTTGTGTACTAGTTGATGCATTCACAGCTTGATATCAGCCAGGGTAGGAGTGCTTAGACCACTGAACCAGGCAAATATTGTAAGTCGAGGCCATCATTCCTCACCTGGATTTGGGGGTTCAACATTTGATAGTCATTGAGTACGTTTTGAGGTATGTGTGTCTCAGAACACACAGAATGCTATAATAGAGTTGAATCTACAATTATGTTTCTGACCCAGAAAACATTCTGACTTGTCTTTGAGAAGTAAATAGAACATCCTTTTCTTGTGTCTTTTGTAGGGAGAACAGGGACCTCAAGGCCTTCCAGGGCCAAAAGGCACAATGGGCCTTGGTCTCCCAGGCCAGAAGGTAAGTATTCTAGGACTGTAGAGACATGCTTAGGTTTAAGATCTTATAGCTTAATCCCAGGGAGTTCTCGTCTCTGTGTGCGTGCACGCATGTGCATTGGTGTGTGTGTGTGTGTGTGTGTGTGTAATGCTTCTCCTTACAACTCTCACAGGAAAGAAAATCCCATTGAAATTGAAGACATATTTTATATCTACACACAATTTCACTTTATAAATTCTCCTTTTCTGCATTGTTAAAAGCTGGATAATGAAGGAATACATCATTACCACATACCGTGTAGGCGATACCAGCTAGCTCAGGCGTCTGGTAAATTATGTAGTAGTTCAATTTCCTGAAGGCAATGAGCTGATCAGAAGGTATCTCAGGTCTCCTGACTTTGGGATTTCTGGTTCATCCTGGTTTAGATTATGGGACCTCAGGGCATGAAAATAACCTGTCCTCCATTTTCTTCATATGATGTATTTTCATCAACAAGAACTGCACGTCTTCAAGAGATTCCAGTTGCCAATTAGCCAAATTGTAGAGGTTTTATTAGTTGGCTTTAATGAACACTTTCTGAACTTGCCTTCTTACATGTTTTACAGGGAGAGCATGGAGAACAGGGCGACGTGGGAAGGAAAGGTGACAAAGGGGAGGTGGGAGAGCCCGGATCTCCAGGAAGGCAGGCAAGGAGCGATGTTCAAAGTCCCACCATGATTTTGTATTCTAACTGCTTCAAGCTTGTACTAACTGTTACTCTTCTCCTGATCCATAGGGGTTACAAGGACCCAAAGGAGACCTGGGACTGACAGTGAGTATCTCACATAGAGGGTCATTGAGGGTTTTGTGCTTGCAAAATTATTACATTCGTGTTTTGACTTTAGAATTCTGAATATTTTGGATGCAGTTTCTGTTTAAATGATAGCAACTGCTACCCTCCCAGCACTGACGCATGAGGTCATTGAATCTGAATGCGAAAGGAGGAGTGACAGCAGCAGCCTCGTGCGGCCTCGTGGTGGATGCACGTGACCACGCCCCTCTGAGCACTGTAGAAATGACCACGCTGCTATTCTTGATAACAAGGACTTAGGCTGCTTAAAAGGAGCCAAAGGACTTTATTTAATGTGTTCCTTCTCACTTTGACCGAGGCCTCTTTCTCCCTGAACTAGTTCCTTTAGGTGGTATTCTAAGGAGAATAGCGGTCACAAAATCGGGATTGTGTTGAGGGGACAATGGAACCTTTTCCTTTTTTGGCTTCTTCATGGTTCATGATCCAGAGATACTCATCTTATGCACATTCCGGAAAAGTCAGGTGTGAGCTGCTAGGAGCTCAGGAGGTAAAGACAAGAGCAGACTCAGCCTGTGATGAAGAGATCTGCGTGTGTGTTGATGACCTGCCTTCCTTCCCTCTTTGTTCCCCACCACAAACGAGACCCCACAGTTGCCTTCAGCGGGTGAGGCAGGGAGGCTTGCAGCAATTCCTTCCCTAAAGTAGCAGGGGAAAGTATAAGCATGTGGCCCCTGGAATATTCCCTGTAGGTGTACACCTGCCCCAGTGTTCCAGCCTGGGGAGTGGGACTCTTTTCCTTCAACCATTCACTTGTTTATTTAGTCATTAGTGCACCAACGTTTGTTGGGGTTGGGCTCAGAGACTGACACTAGGGAGATAGTAGAGAATAAGAGACAACTTCCCAGGATTCAAGGAACTCACAGTTTAATGGAGAAAAGACACAGAAGATGTTGACTTCATCGTGGGATAAATGCTGTGATAGCAGAAATGGTTATAGGTGTTCAAGGCAGAAAAATCGATGTATGATGATGTTTGGGTCAAGAGAGTTTCTATTCTTGAACAGAAACTTTTTAGCCAAGATGAAGAGGCTGTACAGATGGAGACACTATTTTGACAAGTAGAGACACTATTTTGACAAATGGAGACACTATTTTGTTGACCTTGGCTTTCTAGAGTATAGAAGAAGGGACTAGCATGAAGGGAAGAACAAGGGACAGGAGAATTTGCATCAGCTGAGAATCTAGTTTGTGGTGGGTACCCTGCTGGCCCCCTTCCCATCAATACCACGGCTACCCAGTACTGCAAGTGCTTGGGGGACCCTGCTTTCTAAAGCTGCACTTTGGACTCCCAGTCCTTCTCCTGTTGCAGTCCTTCCTCTGGGCAAGGAGTCCCCAGAGCCTAGGGTGTCACCACCCTGGGCATGTGCCCCTCCAAGTCACACTTTAGATATCCAGGACTTCAGAATTCCTGGCCCAAATGACCCCAGATTTGGAGAACTGATGAACTTGTCCTGGATGCATGGGCTCATCTAGGAGGTAGCCAAAGGGTAATGTTTCAGGAGATACTGCTGGAGCGTGGAACTGAGGACTGTGTTAATCAATGTTGGCCAACGCTCCGTGAAGCTCAGGGAGTGTTAGGGATAGGGCACAAAAAGAATGGGGCAGGATGATAGACACAGTCTTCTGTTGCCTAAGATCCCACATGTAATCAATGTGACAGCTCCGTTGGCTCCACAGCATTATCTCCTTCAAATGAAAACATGCCAAGTCAGACAGAAATATGGAACAGTATGCCCCAAGCTAGTAAGTAGCAGAGTCCTTCTGGCTGGCATGGGGCTTACATTAAAGTTGATGCCAAGTCCAGGCTGTCCCCCTGTGAAAGCTGTTCTTGGAATGCCTCTTTTGGCTGATCAAACGAATCCCCAGGTGACTATCAATCTCAGGTTCATTCCAGACTATGAACTTTTTTTTTTTTGACAGGCAGAGTGGACAGTGAGAGAGAGAGAAAGACAGAGAGAAAGGTCTTCCTTTTGCTGTTGGTTCACCCTCCAATGGCCACCGTGGCCGGCGCTCTGTGGCCGGCGCACCGCGCTGATCCGAAGACAGGAGCCAGGTGCTTCTCCTAGTCTCCCATGGGATGCAGGGCCCAAGCACTTGGGTCATCCTCCACTGCACTCCCTGGCCACAGCAGAGAGCTGGCCTGGAAGAGGGGCAACCGGGATAGAATCCGGTGCCCCGACCGGGACTAGAACCCTGTGTGCGGGCGCCTCTAGGCGGAGGATTAGCCTATTGAACCGCGGCATATGAGCTTTTCTTCAGAGAGGCAAATACACTGGGAGAGTTAGATGCTTTCCTAATTCATGCCAAATGACTTCAAGAGACCCAGATTCCGTACCTGTCCTTTCTCTGTTAGCAGTTGCCGCTGTCAACACTCAGTTTTCTCTTCTCTGTCTTCAAACCAGGAGGAAGGAGAGCCAGTAAAAGCAAGGTGGGGGTGGGGAGTGTGAGGTTTATAAAGATTAGTTAAATAGCATCATGAAATCATACGATGATTGAAAAGTATCATTTCATATATAAAAATGGAAAGAATATATTTATCAAAAGAGTTGGGGAAGAGTGGCCGGCACACTGGCTAACACAGGCCGAAAAGCCCAGCTCCGCATAATCTCCTTTGCAGTCCCTGCTTGCACAGTCAACTGTAAGTTTCTAAAATCTGCTTCCAGCATATACCACGCCCTAAAACACCAGATCATGTGTGTTATCACCCACGAGACATCTGCGGCTGGTCGTCCTACAGGGGCTGCAAACTGCCCGGCCCAAGCCAGGCCCTGTCATCTTCATGAGCCTGCCCCTATCACACGCCTCCTTATTTCAGAGCAGTCATCTATCTCTTCTTAATGTTTGACAAATTATACTTATTTGAAAAACAGGGAAGTTGAAAGAGAAGGAGGAGGAGGAAAAAGAGCGAGAGAGCGAGCGAGCGAGAGAGGTAGTGAGATCAATCTTCCATTCACTGATTGACTCCCCAGATGCCTACAATAGCTGGGGCTGAGTCAGGCCAAAAGCAGGAGCCAGGAACTTGATCTGTGTCTCCCACATGGGCAATAGGAGCCCATGTCCTTGAGTGATCAGCTGCTGCCTCCCAGGATGTGCATTAGCAGGAAGGTGGATCAGAAGTGGAGCTGGGACGCACACCAGGGACTCTGATGTGGGATGTGGGTCTCCCAAGCAGCATCTTCACTGCACCAGGCATCACCCCATAAGCTGCTTCCTCTTGGACTCCTCTCTTCTTCATCCTTCCTTCCAGTTACTCACCAGCTCCCTTCACTCTCCCTCTGCAATGTCCCCTCTACTCGGCCACTCTACCACTACCACCACAGTTTTCTGGTCTCGTTTTCTTCTCCAGAACTATTTAGAAACCTTAACCCTCCCAGTTAGCTGCCTTGATTATTTCTGCTAAATAAAGCTACCAGCACTCTTCTCTGGTGTACCCTCTGTCCAGGACCAACTTCATACCAAGGCCTTTTAGATTCCTTCTCTCGTCTCCATTTCTTATTTGTTTTTTTTTCTGAGTCATAAATTTACTCAAATACTGTACAGCAGTGTGTGTTGTGTGAATGCTGTTCCCCTTGGCTAGACGCTCTTCCTCTCCTCTCCCCTGTCCTCTGCTGCCTGCCCGGATGCTGAGAGAATCCACCTCTGTGGACCACAGTCCCACTGCATCCTCCCACCCCTGGGATTTCCAGCAGATCAGCACATTTCCTTGGCTCTGCCAAGCTCTTCCAAGTTGTTGTCTACTTCCTACTACTACTTTGTGAATCCTTTGATTCATTTTTCAGCATTGGTGCCAAGTTTAAATGGAAAGACTGAATTATTCCAGTCACTTAAAAGAATGTGAGGAAAAGATTGATATATGTGACTACTTAAAGCATTTTAAACCTTTTTATACAATAAAAACATGTTGAAAAGAAAGAAAATCCATTGTCAATGTATATACCTTGCTCTTACGAATCAACAAGAGGCAAACATTCCATTAGGAAGCATAGACAAAGGGCATGAAAAGAGTATACAATAATAGACAATACAACTTGGAAATCAGCACATGGAACAAAAGTTAGCCTCAAAATGGAATAAATACAATTTAAAACAATGAGATAGTTTGTTCTGCCAAGTGGCAAAGATTATATAATAACTAGTATTATATATCTAAAATAAAACAAGTTTTCTTAGATACTGCTGTTGGAGGTTTCTGTTCCTACGACTCTCTGAAGTCTAGTTTGGTAATGGGCTTTAAAGAGCTTTAAAGTGGTCATGCATTTGACTTTGGTGATATAGTTTCCAGACTACTTAATGTGAGAAAGTAATTACGATCTAAGTGAAAAGCTAGTCATAAAGCTTGTAATATATCTCCAAGTACAAAATGTTAAACAGAAATACATAGATATTTCTACATGCAGTTAATATAAATGTACAAATACATATACCCTTTCTATACATGTTCTAGTTTTAGATTTATTAAAGGTCTCTCTAAATTTGGAAACAAATGATAAGGCCTAAAAAACAGATAGGCGTTGAATTCTCATTTTACATAATTCTATTAATGTAATTCAGCATCATATTGGGAATTCTTCTTAAATAGCAACTTGGAGTCATTTGGCTATATTCAGCTTATAATAAAAGTATTAAATTATATTGAAATGTCCTAGGGAGTCCCCATATACACTACCAGTAAACCATGTCAACAGCTATGTCGCCTCTACTCCAGTTCTGTCATTGCTCTTAAAACTTTTTGAAAAACTAAGGTATACAGACCTCATGCATTTCATATATACAGATTTAGGAACATAATGATTCTTCCCACCCTACCCTCCTCCTGCCAGTGCTCCCACCCTTCTTCCTTCTCTCTCTCCTATTCCCACTCTTAATTTTTCCAAAGATTTATTTTCTATTTACTTTATGCTCATAAGATTAACCTTACAGTTAGTAAAGAGTTCAACAAATAGCATGAGGAAAAAAAAAACACTATTCCTCAACAGTAGAGACAGGGGCTGTAAATAATCATTGAATCTCAAAGTGTCAATTCCAGACTTTATTATTGCACCTGTTAAGCTTTATTTTCTTAGACTGGGCCCGCTGCACCTTCCTGCTGAGATCTGCATTTCCATGACTTGTCCCTTTTGGCTGCACGTCTTTGGTAAATGTAGCATCTTGCCTTGTGTAGTCTCATCCTAGTGGCCAGTAAACATGCTGCACAGGGTAGGTTTTCCTGTGGTTCCCAGGAGGCTTCTAAGGGAGCCGATGGCAGCAGGTCAAGGGAAGAGCATTTGGGAACACAGGAGCGTTTTCTAGAAGAGCCCAAGTTAGAGTATTCAGAAGCTGAGGAGGGAGCTTGCTTAACTGGGGCATAGTACCGTGATGGGGAGGGAGGGATACACCATAGAGTAGGTTCTCATTAGGCCCTGGTGCAAGTCTTGATTGCTCTGCACACACGGTTTAAATCGTAAAACTGACTGCACATGCTGCACCATGCCATTGGAGGGAGTGCTTAGTGGGGGCTCTGTGTGCGTTCGCCTCACTTAATCTACACCACAGCCCTGGGTCACAGACAATGCTAGGTCACCTGATGGCCAAGGTCACACAGCTGATAAATGCTAGAGCTGCTGTTTGAATTCCAAAAGTCTGAGCTGTTAAGTTTTATAGCTCATACCCATTTCAGTTATGACATATTACATCCGACTTCTAACTTCCATGCTATATTATTTTCTGCAGTGGAAGGAGTAAGTCAAATGGCCCAATGCTGATTGTAATAAGACATATCTCTTATGACTACAAGAAAACATATTATAGTCATATCTTCAATGCTAATATGGCTTTCTTATTTTCCTCCAGAGAGAAGAAATCATCAAACTTATTGTTGAAATATGCGGTAAGATTTGATTACCAAAATCCACCCATCGCTTTAAAGTAGCAGCTCACTATGGTGAGATGGTGTGCTCATCCAGAAGATGTGTGATAATTCAGATGGTGGAAAGTGTGAAGCTCATTTCCAAAGTCAGTGAGAAACAGAAAGGTAGCAGCCAGAGAGGCCATGGGATTCCTGGAGCATGGTCTACCCAGGCTGGTTAAAGAGCGTGAAGGGGCCGGCGCCGTGGCTCACTAGGCTAATCCTCCGCCTTGCGGCGCCGGCACACCAGGTTCTAGTCCCGGTCGGGGCGCCGGATTCTGTCCCGGTTGCCCCTCTTCCAGGCCAGCCCTCTGCTGTGGCCAGGGAGTGCAGTGGAGGATGGCCCAGGTGCTTGGGTCCTGCACCCCATGGGAGACCAGGAAAAGCACCTGGCTCCTGGCTCCTGCCATCGGATCAGCGCGGTGCGCTGGCCGCAGCGCGCCGGCCGCGGCGGCCATTGGAGGGTGAACCAACGGCAAAGGAAGACCTTTCTCTCTGTCTCTCTCTCTCACTGTCCACTCTGCCTGTCAAAAAAAAAAAAAAAAAAAAAAAAAAAAAACGTGAAGGTACCAGCCTAGGGGGTGTGGGCAGCTGGATGTTTGGTAAACACCATGGCTATTTGCACACAGTGGCATTTACCTGCGCTTGGGAAGAAAAACCCCACAAAGGAAATATGACTGCCAGAGCCCAGCTGGTATCTGAGTTGGCCTGGTTGGTGGCTCTGATATTCATGTTTTTCCTGAAGCCAAGAAGTCGTTCTGAATCTCTGGGGTTGCACTTGTTGGAGCAGGAAAGCAGAGGCAGGGGTCGCCATGATTTGCAACTATGTCTAAATGCTTCAGGCTGAAAGACTTAGACTTAAAATAGAGGAAGTCAGGGAAAGAAATTCGTCAATAGGCAGGAGATGAACAGAATAACAATGAAGGAAACATTTTTTTTTTTAAGATTTATTTATTTATTTGAAAGAGTTACACAGGAGAGGAGAGGGGAGGGGAGGGGAGGGAGGGAGGAAGGGAAGGGGAGAGAGAGAGAGAGAGAGACAGAGACAGAGACAGAGACAGGTCTTCCATCCACTGGTTCACTCCCCAGATGGTCACAATGGCCGGAGCTATTCCAATCCGGAGCCAGGAGCCAGGAGCCTCCTCCAGGTCTCCCTTGTGGGTGTAGGAGCCCAAGGACTTGGGCCATCTTCTACTGCTTTCCCAGGCCATAGCAGAGAGCTGGATCGGAAGAGGAGTAGCCAGGACTAGAACCGGTGCCCATATGGGATGCCTGCACTTCAGGCCAGGGTGTTAACCCACTGAGCCACAGCGCCAGCCCCAACATTAGTGTTTAAAGTGGGAGGGATGGGGCTGGCGACGTGGCTCACTTGGTTAATCCTCTGCCTGTGGTGCCAGCATCCCATATGGGTGCCAGGTTCTAGTCCCGATTGCTCCTCTTCCAGTTAGCTCTCTGCTGTGGCCCAGGAAAGCAGTAGAAGATGGCCCAAGTCCTTGGACCTTGCACCTGCATGGGAGACCAGGAAGATGCACCTGGCTCCTGGCTTCGGATTAGCACAGTGCTGGCCGTGGCGGCCATTTGGGGTGTGAACCAATGGAAAGAAGACCTTTCTCTCTGTCTCTCTCTCTCTCTCACTGTCTATAACTCTACCTGTCAAATAAATTTAAAAAAAAATGGGAGGGACATCACTGTCCTTCTGTACACAGGGTCCTGGAATTGGTTTGCCCCCGCCCCCTTTCTGAACTTAAGAATAGCCTGGCTTTCTGTGGTTTCTGGCATCTGGAAGCCCCGGGAAAACAGCACATGTTTTCCTGATGATTTTCTACAGCAGGTTGTTGGGCAACGTGAGTGTACAAATCCAGAAGCAGTGCCTGATCATTTGTGTTTCCTGCTCACTCTGGTGCTGGTTTTGAATGGTTGTTTGTTGACCTAAGGAGAAATTGACCAGTGACCAGTTCTGTGTAGGGCGACTCCCCTCAAAACTTTCATTATCTGGACAAAGTGCAAGGCTCCCTGAGAACCAGGAAGTCTCCATAATTGTCACTGTGGAGGACAGAGACATGACCCACAGCAGTTAGGGGAGGTGTGTCTGTGCACAGCTGAAGCACCCAACCCTTCCTGCACGGTGGACACTGTCATCCCATTATTTCATCTATTGGCCATGCCAGTGAGCAAATCTCCATTTCCATGGAGCAATATGGTAGAAGGCTGGGACATCAACTTTCAGATTTAGATTAGATCCATATGGAGGAATGATGAAAAACAAATTTAGGGTGGTGGTTACCTTTTGAGAGAAGGAGAGGAATGTATTTAAGAAGGCCTACATAGAGCATGCTCACTCTTTCAAAGTATTTTATATTGTAATCTAAGAAATGAGCCCGTAGATATTTGTTATTTTATCAAAGACAGTATGTTTTTTCCTAGGATGTTATGTTTGAAAAAGAGTCAAGTCTAGGAACCAGAAGGGAGGCAATTGTCAGTTATTTTTATTTTTATTTTTTTTAAAAGATTTATTTATTTGAGAGGCAGAGCTACAGAGAGAGGGAGAGACAGAGAGAAAGGTCTTTTGTCTACTGGTTCACTCCCCAAATGGCCACAATGGCTGGAGTTGGACCAATCTGAAGCCAGGAGAAGGAGCCTCCCCCAGGGCCCCAACACAGGTGCAGGGGCCCAAGCATTTGGGCCATCTTCTACTGCTTTCCCAGGCCATAGTAGAGAGCTGGATAAGAAGAGGAGCAGCCAGGACATGTACTGGCACCCATATGGGATGCCAGTGCCACAAGTGGAGGCTTGGTCCACTACACCACAACACAAGTCCCATTTGTCAGCTATTTTTACAGTCACAGAAAAGAAAAATTGATATTCAGGCCTCAGGTGCATCCTTTCTCTTCTCACTCCCCCCCCCCCCCCGCCACTATGATGCACTCAGCCTGCAATGCTTTGATTTTTTCGTTTATCGTTTAGGTTGCGGGCCCAAATGCCAGGTGCCCTCCCTAGAGCTGGTGTTTGTGATTGATAGCTCGGAAAGTGTGGGGCCAAAGAACTTCCAGATCGTCAAAGATCTGGTGAAGACTCTGGCTGACCGGATTGCCGTAGACCTTGCCACAACCCGCATTGGCATAATCAACTATAGCCATCAGGTGGAGGAGGTGGCCAATTTGAAGCATTTCTCCAGCAAGGATGACTTCAAGCTGGCCGTGGACAACATGCAGTACCTGGGGGAAGGCACCTACACAGCCACGGCTCTCCAAGCAGCCAACAACATGTTCAAGGATGCAAGGCCAGGCATAGAGAAGGTGGCCTTGGTCATCACCGATGGGCAGAGAGATTCCCGAGATCCAAAGAACCTGACTGAGGTGGTGAAGGAAGCCCGGAACATCAGTGTGGAGACATTTGTAATTGGGGTGGTGATGAAAAATGACCCCAACTTTGACATGTTCCACCGGGAAATGATTTTGATTGCTACTGACCCGCAACACGTCTCTCTGTTTGACAACTTCTTTGCCCTGCAAGGTAAGCCTGGCTTCCCCGGGAGAAGGAATTGATGCTGTTCTTCCGGGTGTCCCATCACTGGACCAGCTGGACCACAGCAGGAAATCAAAAGGCTCCCAAGGTTCACGCCAGGGTTCAATTGTAGCTCACGAACTCCGGAAGGCATCTTTGGCTTTAGAGGGTACATCCGTTGTTTTTATTCACACGCAGCAAATGCTGAGTCGGACTCGGAGTTGTTCACCTCCAGTGTCCCTGCTCCATGGACAGGGATTGAAGAGAGAGAATAGGACTTGGAGGGACTGCTAAGATCGGTTCATGTCCAGAAAGTTACCTAACTGGAATGAATGGTGGAGCAAGCCAGCGGCAAGACAAAACACAACCCCAGAATTAAAATAAAGCATTGAATGAGGTGTTATGGTAATGCAAAGAGATGAGAAACACAAGTACCTGGGATTTTCTATTCTGTTTTAGTGAAACGCAGAAAGCAGTGAGTAGATAGGTTGATGTCAGAAATTTATCACAAAGAATAACCTTTAGCTCGTCCCCATGCAGTCAGTGTTAATCCATGAGCTCCATATGCTAATTTTACCCTTTCACCATAACTGGTATTTACTAATGAGGCAGCCCAAGATGCTGACTCATCTGCAATTAAATCATGGTCAGTGTCGGTTCACAGGAAATACACTCCAGTTATTTGGAAACTGATGACTCACCCTGATAGGGCATGTACCTGGCAAGCGTGTGAAGGGAGAGGCTTCAGCGGGGCTCCGCTGGGGGCTCCGCTGTGCCTTCCAGCCTCCCGACGCGCTGAGCGCAGACGCTTGGGGCTTCAGGCGCTGCCTGCCCCAGGGCGGCACAGCCGGCTCAGGAGCTTCCATGTTCACCTCCCCTCCTTCTCCAGGGCTTTCTAACCTGGGGTTCTAACTCCTCGTCACCCATGTAGGTGACCGGCGGGTTTATTGGCTACAATCCATCCCACCGGGCTGTTCATGTGGTGGAATGGCCCAAGAATTATACATTCCCGGGAAAAATTATATTTTAATGACTGAAGAACTTTATTATCTTATTTGAAGGCATTAATAATTTGTTAGAAGCAAGAACCAGTGAGGAATGTATTTTTAAAGTGCCTGGCCTTTTGCTAGTGCTAAAATCAGAAATATAGCCTATTCAGCTTCTTTTTTGAAAAAAATTTCATCTGTGTATTTTCCTTTTATTTGAAAAGGAGGAGGAAAAAGAGAGATCTTGCCCAAATGCCTGCCACAGCCAGGGCTAGGCCAGGCTGAAGCAAGGATGCTGGACCTCCAACTGGGTTTCCCACAGGGATGGCAGGAACCCCAATATGGGCGTCAACACCTGCTGCTTCCCAGGGTGTACAATAAAGGAAGCTGGATAAGGTGGGGGGGGGGCAGGACTCAACCAAGCCCTTTGATATGGAATGCAGGTGTGCTAAGCAGTGTCTTAACCACTGTGCCAAACACTCACCCCTCTGTTCAACTTCTTATGGATGAGGTTAGCTTTTGGCATAGAGTAATTCACAGTTAAGTGATTTGTTGGGCAAACAATCAATAAGATAATTCTGTTGCCTCTTTGTGCACATGTTATTAAATTAATTTATTTTAGGTGATCTCTTACAGATGATGTAGAAATTCTAAGTTCAAGACTAGATTTTAAGTAATTTTTCATTTCATCTCCCTTTTTCACTTCTAAGAAATGCTGAAGCAAAGATTGTCTCGGAAAATTTGTAAGAAGTTTGATAAATACTTTTATGAAGTTTTTGGTTCTCCTGCTCTTCAACCTGGACTTGGGATGTCAGGGGGAAAACTCAGTGAATCCACTCCGGAGCCGTGGAAGGAGGTTTTGGCATCGGTAGGTGGCTGTCTTGTCTGCTCTGTGGACCGATAGTGGTGCGTTCTGTCTGTATCACCAGAGGCCGTCTTGCCTGGTGTGGTCAAGGATCAGCTGGGGAATTCTCAGGCTCTTAGTTCTCAGTTTTAGCACCTCAAATCCAGACTTCCAGTTGATAGCTCTGGAATAAACATGAAACTATGATTTTTAAAAAGGCCCTATTTTATAGATCTTTTAAAATTCAGCATTGAAAATGCTAGTTTATAGCATACCACTGCCATGGCCACATTGTCACGTGCGCTGGGATAGCGAACGCAGCACTGCTTGTCTTCACCCGCTGATCATGCTTTCAGGTTCCTTGGTACCAGACTACAGCTCTCTCTCCCATCTGCACACCTGCTCCCCACTCTGTACTCTCTTGAGGGTTTTTCAAGTGACACCCTCCCAGCCTGCGAGCCACGGTGTGCTCAGAGTGGGGACTGGAAGGGAGGCTGTGTGTCCAAGCTCCCAGTCACGTTGCTTGAGAAGAACTACCTCCTGCACGAACTGAGCCGAATGTGTCTGTCCTCATGGCAAGCTTCCGGGGATGGACCTGGGCCAATCAGATCATGAGCGACTGTTAGGTTCTTTTGGGTAAAAACAAGGGAGCCTCTAATAGTTATAGCTAACTGGGTGCTGTAGCCCCTTGCCCACGAAGTTATAACTAAAGCAAGTCTAGGTTGATTTCTGTTGCACATATGGATGTCCCCTGGCTAGCCTGCACACAGCTGTTGTGCCCTGTCCCCTAGTTCAGTGAAGTTCCTGCACAGTCCTTTCGTGAAGGCTTCCTGTGCACGGAGGATTCATGAGCAAGTGCAGCAGTATTCGAGCATCTGGATTCAGCTAACTGTAGTTAGACAGAGGCCCGGAGCACACCCAGCTCAGTAGCTGGACGCAGCACCATCGAGGAATCAGGACTGCGATGCCATGCTGAAGGGCATAGACTACAGGAGTCACTCATCAGACTTCAATTTCTTTTTAGTCAACTCCATTGACTTCAGTAGGAAAAGAACAATGGTGAATAACAGATGTAAACACCACAAATATGTTGATGAATGCTGCCTCGTAAGGGATGTAGTGAAGATACTTCTCACTTCCCATTATTTTGTAGCTTTCAGGCCCTCCACCTCAGTGTCATTACCTCCTCATTCCACTTGTATACCTGTTCTGGGGAACCTAGTAAAAATAATAAACATGGGACTGTATTTGTTTATATTTGTGCTCACTGTATATCTTCCCATCGATTTACATAGCCAGTTTGGAAACCCACATTTCAAGCCAAATAAATAATCCAGTGCCAAGCAAAGTCCAGTTTCTAATCCAATATTGAGCAAATGTATTAATCTCACTTAAGTTAAAATATTTTCAACCAAAATACAGTAGGGCTTCAAAGGGTTCAGAAAATATGCAGTTTGTTTTAATTCCAATTTTCCATGAATTTTGATGCCCCTCACTGCTTGTATTTAACTTATGACCTCTATCGCTTATTTAAAGTGCTCAGCTGAGTATGTGTGCATGAATTAAGGATGAGGTCATAATCAATTTATCTTGTGGTACTATTTGCACTTTCCAAGGAGAACAGTATTTGTCCATCCTAAGCCATGGATGTAGAGGATCTTCTGAACCAATGCATAATTAATTGCATAAACTTCATCTAGAACACTTCAGCATCTCTTTTTGGTTCTTTAGGTTTCACTCCTTCGCATTAGTCCTGCTGCAAGCAAGCAGTTGGCATTAACTGCAGGGCCATCAATGAAGTCTAAATCCATTTCCAAGATGAAGCAATTGATAATTATATCCAGATTTCTACCAATTGCTCTGACTCCTTGCTGTTGCTCAGCTGTACTTCCTTCATGCCCTATCGCTGACTTCAAGATTACCACGAGGCTGGGTCCCTTTGCTGGGC